>NC_090941.1:543441597-543749463 GCF_040938575.1 Ambystoma mexicanum | reverse complement strand
GGACGTCTGGAGGGGTCTGCACCACATAGGGATGAAGCCGGCAGCAGCAATGATGAAATAAAAGGTGTGTTCCTTAAAAACAAGAGAGGCTCTTCAGATGGCTATCCGGACCACTACAGCAGTATGCAGCGATTTCGACCAAGAAGAGGATCCTCTGGCTGTGGAAGAGGAGCTGGTTATCCCCACCAAGCTCAAGGGAAGAAGACTCCGGACTGGATCTTCTCTGGTCGTCGAAGGGTAGATAGCTCAGGACTGCAGCAGGGCTTCACCGGGACAGGGTAGTTGCAGCAGCCGACTTCTTCTCCACTTCTCTTCGATTCCTTGTAGTTCCATGGTGAATCTCTGATTTCTAGCCCAAGAGACTTGCCTTTTATGCGAAAATCCCCCATTCACACAGCCTGGCTGTCAATCACGCAGCGCGGGGGTTGTCCGGCAACCTTTGGAAAATAGGTGACTCAAGTGCAAATATCAGTCCCAGACTACTGAGGGGGAGTGGTGGCATCCCATGTAGACACTGCAGGTTTAACATACGAAAAGCGGAAGGAGGGTACACTGGGGAGATATAGGAAAGAGGAGAGGGGACCCTCGCTGCAGCCAGGCCGGTGACAGTGAGGAACCAGCAGAGGAGTAGTCCAAACCAGCTGGCTGGGAAGCCTAGAATCCAATGCTAATGCTGAGGTGCAGTGAGGGATCAGGAGACTGACTGAGGAACCAACTCTGGGTTTATCACAATGGGGACGCGTGCCCTCAGGAGGCACCAAGTAACCAGCGTGCAGCAGAGTACTGTGGACAAGCGAGAGAACCAAGACGGTCCTGTATGCCTACCACACAGGCAGAGATGGCATCATCCAGATTAGACCTGATTCTGTAACAATTTGCAAAACTAAATAAGGCCATCACAGGTTTGGGTGCCAAGGTGAGAGACACGCACACTGAGGTGTTAGCAGGGAAGATGGACGTGAGCCGGCTGATGCAGGCGTAGGAGAGAGTGGGGCAAGTGGAGGAAGTGGCAGAGCAGAATTTCTTCCTTCAAGCCCAGCTCAAGGAGGTGAAGGTGGTGCGAAATGAACTGGAGGACAGGAGCAGGTGCTGCAATATTCGCTTTTTAGGGGTCCCAGAAAAAAATTGTCGTTCTTGGAAAAATGGATACCGTCAGCCCTGATACTGGAGCTGAGCAGGCCCATGGAGATCCAGAGAGCCCACAGGGTCAGAAGAAATAACAGGAGTAATGCAAGAGTTCAGCGACCCCTCATCGAAAGCCTCCTGAAATATCCACAAATGCAACATATCTTGATGCTGGCCAAGAAAGGTAACCCCCCCGATTTGGGAAGGCCATAAAATCTACATATCAGTGGATTATTCCAGGGAGACGATGGAGACTAGGAAACAGTTCCTGGTGCACAGACCACAACTGAAAAAGCTGGACAAAAGGTATGGCCTGCTGCTGGACCCCGCTACAATGCTGATAACAAAAGTCCAGAGGATCCTGGAATTCAGGGAGCTGGTGGCGCTTTGGGACCAATAATGATGGACACGTCTCAACTCGAGCACAGCGGGAAGCAAGGAAAAACATGAGCGCCTGGGGGGAACTGTAAGAAATGAGGAAGTTGAGGAGTAAAATGATGGGGTGTTCAAAGCAGGTGAAGGAAGGACGGGTCATGCAGAATGGGAGTGGAGGATTTGGGGGATGGGGTAGAGGAAGGGGTAATTGGACTGGGGGAAAAAGCGGGAGGAGCAGCCATAGCACGCCCAAAGTATAAACTGGTAAGGGGAGGAAGGGACAGATGTATATGTTAGGGGAGGCCCATGACGTCATCACGGATTGGAGGGGAGGAGGCACGGGAAGGAGGGGTATAATGGGTGCCTCATGTTATTGTTGGTTTACTGATTATGGTTACTCTGCAAGCAGATGGTGATCCAATGTTAACATAAACCCTCACCAGGGTGCCTGGCCAAGGGAGGGTGAAAAGGCAGGGGGTGGGTTAAAGTGGGGCTCTGTGGTTAGCAAGAGTGGCTCCTATTTATATTACATTATGAGCAGTGGCACGAGTGAGCACACATGGGGGGTTGAAATGACAAATTAAGCCCTGTGCATAATCTTTCTGAATGTCAATGGGCTCAACTATTATGTTAAATGCAAAAAAGTCCTACAATACTCAAACTCGAAGGGAGCAGACGTGGCGCTATAGCAGGAGATGCATTTGTTGAAGGCAGAAAGGCTACGTAGAGGGTAGGTGGGGAAGTGTATTACAGTTGCTGGGAGAAGGGGGAAGAAATGCGGAGTAGCCATCCTCACGCAGAAGTCGCTACCTGCCAGAATCAGTAAGTATGGGCGGATAGTGAGGGCAGGTTGATAGCGATCAGGATGCAGGTGGAGAGCAACACTATAGTGGTCGGATCTATGTATGCACCAGGGTAGACAGGTAACAGGCCTTCTTCTCTGGATGAGATACACAACAGCAGCATAGTTCTGGGGGGACTGGAATCTGACTAAAGACCCCATCCTAGATAAATCGGACAGACACGTAGATGGGGTGAGGAGGAAAAGGGACATCTAAAAGCAAATAATGGAAGACCATGGTCTGGTAGATGCGTGGAGGTTGATGAATCGGACAGCCAGGGAGTGCACCTTCACCTCTTGTGTCCACAGCACACAGTCAAGGATAAACCTCTACATAGCATTAAGGAGAGTGGTCCCCCAGCTTACGCACATGGAGATACTTCTTAGGGGAATATCAGATCACGACCCAGTTCTAATAGCCTTAGATACAGCGTTGAAGGGCCAATGCTCCAGAAGGTGGCAGCTACATGTGAGCTTGCTGAAGAACCCAGGCGATAAGAAGGAGGTAATGGACATGATACAGGGTTTCTACATACTCAATGAGGCTCAGTGGATTTGGCGGGCACTCTGTGGGTGGTGGGGAAGGCGTATTTCTGGGGGGGGGGTACTTTTGCAGAAAGAAGCTCCAAAGAAAAGGGAGGCTAAGGATAAACTGGTGGGTCTGGAGAAGGAGGTGAAGGACCTAGGGAAGCAATATGAGAGGGTCCCCATGGCTGAAGCGTTGCTGGCACTTATGAGGCCAAATACGAGGTGAATAAATATTACACATAGAAAGCAGAATATTCTCTCTTCCGATTACGGGCCTCTCATTACAAACAGGGGGAAAAGGCGGGACGTTTGCTGTCAGCCCAGCTTAAGAGGAGTAAGGAACAGAGAGGTATAGCCATGATACAAAACAAGGACAGTGGGATGCAGGTGACACAGGACGAATACATCTTGTGGGAGTTTTGTGCTTTCTATGGAGCTCTGTATATGGCAGAACCTGCTGAGGACCAGACAATAGAGTAGTGATTCCTTGACCCTTGACCCATACTTTCTTTAGACCAAAAAGACCGATCAGTGCTGGGGAGCCTGATACGAGCTGAAGAGGTATGGAAAGCATTGCCAGTATGAATAGTGGGAGGTCACCGGGTGTAGACAAACTACATATAGAGTTGTACAAGTTGGGAGGGGGGATCAGGTTGGCGGGCAAACTGGCATGGTGGAGTTTAATGAGGCTTTAATTTCTGTGATCCCAAAGCCAAGCCTGGGCCCCCTCTTCTGCAGTAACTACCAGCCACTCTCACTGATCAATACAGATATCAAAATCTTCGCAAAAGTCTTAGCGGCAAGGCTGAGTATAGTCATCCCAAAATTGATCCATGAGACACAGATGGGGTTTGTTTCAGGCAGGTCAGCAAGGGATAATATGCAGCTTTTGCTGCACTTGCTGTGGCAGGAAAGGAATGGGACAGGACCGGGAATAGCACTCTTGCTTGACGCTGAGAAAGCATTTGAAAGGGTAGAGTGGGAGTACCTATTCAGGGTGATGGAGCTAGAGCCACTGTCCATGACAATCTGATTAAACCAGAATATCAAGGGCATAAGAACTCTGGTGGAAGAACAGAAGGCAATTTTATATGCTGACGATATTATGCAGGCACTGGCAGAACCGGGTACCTCAGTGAAGGAGTTGATGAGGGTGATCAGTTTTTTCTCCTCCTTCTCTGGTTACAAAATCAACTGGGACTATGAAAAGCCATTCCTCTGAATAGTAGCACCTAATATAGTTGTTAGGGGAGGCGCAGCTGCAAATATGATAAGCGACAATGTAGAGCCGGCGTGGCAGAAGGCGCAAGCAGAATTTGAAAGGTGGGCGCCGCTGAACTTGTTCATATGGGGACAGACTCAAATAGTAAAGATGGTGACGTCAGCTTGGCTGGATTATATATTCGGCTACCCGTGAAAGTGTCACCTGTTGTGATGAAGAAGATAATGCAGGGTTATTTGTTTGGGGGAATCAGTGACCATGTTTGGCGAGGGCAGTGGGGGCTCAAGCTACCCCAGCCGCATCATATTACATTAACCAGCAATTGTCTCAAGTGGCAGTTTACTTTCATTAAAAGGTGCAAAGACCGACTTGGGTGGTATGGGAGCAGAAAATTGCACAAATAAAGGGCCTGGGGTTATTTTTGGATTAGAGTGGAAGGACAAAGTGCATCCGATACTTGGTACAAATATTCTCGCATGGGAAAAAGCCCACACCTGGACAAAGGTGGACAGCTATTGGCATATAGAATCTCTGATCTGGCATAACGTGAGGATTAAGATAGGGGGGGCTCATGTTCAGTGGAGAAAATGCGCGGATGCGGGAATAGGGCATGTGTGAGATATTCTGAAGGGGGGGCCAGTGCATTTTGTTTCAGGGTCTCCTGGAGACCTGAGGACTGGGGCGGAATAAGGGTGGAGACACAGGCAGATGGCTCACTGCTTGCAGAGGATCAGCAAGGACTACCGGAGAGGTTCGTAGCTCACCCCTTATGACCTTGCTAAGGAAGTGGACCTGTGGTAAAGGGCTGTTGGGCCGGCTACATACAGTTCTCATGGACTCGCTTCACTCGAGCCGCACCAGGGAGGGAGTTGTGTACTGATGGCAGAAGCTGTTAGGGGAACAGTTCTTGGAGGATACAATACAGAGCATATTTCGGAATATTGAGATGGGGTCTTGGAGACAAGGCTAAAATTAATGCAATACAAGATACTGCATGGATGGTATTGGACGCCTGACAGACTCGGATCTGCCCGGCTCATGCAGGATGATAGTTGTTGAAGGTGTGGTCCCAGAGGGGGTGACATAGGGAATATTCGGTGGCACTGCTCGGAGGTACAAGGGTATTGGGCAGGAATATGGGAAGAGATACAGACGTAACACCCATAGGAACCCAAGTCTCTGCATCTTGCAAGATATGTCACAACTGCAGCACTTAGCCAGGGAGGTTGTGAAATGGCTGAACATAGCACTGATGGTGGCAAAGCAGATAATCTTGGGACTTTGGAAGTCTGACTCAGCTAATATAAAGGGCACAAGACAGAGAGGCGGTCTTCCAGGTAATAGGAGGCATGTAAGTAGCCTAGGAAGGGCAGTGGGTGAGAAGTAAGATCTAGGTGAGCACAAATATGCAATGTTATTGAAAACTCCTCGAGAGGGCGGCAAGAAGAAAACATTACTGATTTGCAGATGGACCAGTCTTCTGCGCCAAGGTTAGGAGTTTTGGTTTTGGTTACATGTTCGTTTGTTTTTCTTTAGGTTGATTTCTGAGGGGGGATTTATATTTGAAAGAGCTTTCTTTAAGAAGATTGGGGTTCACACCCTCACAGCAGAGTGTAATGCAGCTCCGAGAAGGACTTCAGAGTGCAAACTAGGTCTTACCACACAAGGAGATATCTGCCAAGGTGGTTCACGGAGGCCGAATCAGTAGAGGGTGCCAGCCCTGGATGGAAAGAAGTGAAGAGTGTAGACAGGGAGGGCACCTGGTACTCGCCATGAGGAGCCAAAGGAGGACGATGGGTGAGGACGCAGAACTGGTTACAAGGCAAAGGTATTAGGCAATGAGGCAGACCTACGTAGTGGCATAAGACCCAGGCATTCAGTTGGGTGGCCCTGTGTGGACAAGGAAGGGGACCGATGACTTGGGCACACACTGTACCATTGTTGTTCTCGCCGAAAGGGTGGCGAACTATGCAAGAACACCATGAGCTGAATGAACTGAACTGAAATCAATTGTTTTAGCTCAACCTGGTTCAAATTGATTTAATGGCATTGAGAATGCATCAATCTAAGCCTTAGGGGAGGCCGTGACTTTTCTCAATGAACTACAACACTAATGGAAGTGACAGAGTTTACACATGGATGGGTCCTAGCTGGGCTGGAGGGATGGTCTATGACGGGGGTAGAAGGGAGTCTAGTGCACTGTGAGGGGTCTGTGATTTCCATAATTGTTCTATGATTATTATAACTGTTTTTATGAATTAAAATTGAAATTAACTACTTGTTATTGTGCATTAATTCAATACAAACTATAATGATAAATACAAATAAAAAAAGAAGCCTTGGACAGATGTCATGCTCCTTGTGACAAAGTCCTGTGCATGTGCATGTGGTTGGAGGATGCAGTGGTCACTTTGGCTCAGTGCTACCAACCGCTGTGTGATGCTGGACCTGGAGGAGGTGCACAAGGATCCCCTGTCCCACCCGACTTTGACCTAGGTATAAAGCAGGGGACTGTCAGAGGGGACGCATTTTTTAGTTCTCCTGCCCTTTCATGGGGTTTTCAGAGGCTGAATAACAAGTCAATTTAATGATTGTTCTGTGTGTTACTGTCACACTTTGTGACAGCCTAAAGTTAGAGAGTATTTTAAAGTCTTGCTAAGTGTAGTGAAGACTACAGTGACCGGCTGGAGGCATATGGGGCAGAGCCAACACAGGAACTATTCGTGTTCGAGATAGCATCCTGAATGCACACATGACATTACAGATTGAGGCTGAAACAGAAATTGGCTCGGCGTGCATTGCTGCACACTACAGATAAGAAGCATTAACATCTAATAAACTCATTATAGTGAAACTGTTTCTGCAGCAACCATAAGGACATGTAGGTGTCCTCAAGTAGAGTGGCCCAGTGGGAGGGTCTAGATCCCTTTAAGAGGGGCAAGCAGTTTTACAGATAGGTGGGTGTAAAGAGTTAAGGAGTTGGCAAGAGTGTGATGGACTTTGCTGGAGACGGAGAGTGGTGGCAGAAGAGAGCTGGAGGAAAGAGGTAGGGAAGAGGGCAAAGGAGGTGGAGACAGTCATTCGAATGGAGGTTGGAGGAATGAAAGGGTAAGTGGAAAGAGCATCGAAGTGGAAGTGTGAGAAGTAGATAAATAAGCAATAATGGAGACACCAGCAAGGCGGAGATTAGAGGAGACATTCAGGAAAGAGATTACCAAGGAGGGGGGAAGGAGACACAATGGGGAGGATGGATGAGCCATGATAGAGATGGAGAAAGAGAGGGAGGGAGGGAGAGAGAGAGAGAGAGAGAGAGAGAGAGAGAAATGGAACTATAGGAAGTTAGAGAAATGTCTAAGAGGATAAGAAGGGAGACTATTCAAACTAGACAGGATAATGCAGAGAAGGTGTGAGGAGCAGACAATAAAAGGATGATCTAGAGAGAAGTGGTAGAGAGTCAGGAGGAGGCACGCCCAATGCCTGACATAGGTGAGCTGTGGTGGTATGAGAACTTGATGAGGTGTCAAGAACAAGGAAAGAATGATTGGAGAGGAGAAGGCAAAAGGTGTCAGAAAAGTACCCTGAAGCATGTGACCTTTGCTACCCACCAATTAGAAAAGAGTGGACAGGGCCTTGTGGGTCAAAAGCAAGGATCCTATATATCTATCTATCTATCTATCTATCTATCTATCTATCTATCTATCTATCTATCTATCTATATTTATTTTTATATAGTGCTGTTCGCCCACAGGCCTCAGAATGTTGACAGGGACGGTTGCATGGAAGTAGATGTCAAGCCGCTACATAAACCTAATTTGCCAGTTTCTTGGTGGAAGCACTGGAGTTTTGTCAGACACAATTCGGCCACTGATTTTGTGTGGGCCTAACTTGCAAACATATATGGGCCCAGAAACCCAGGAGCGAGGCCCTTCCTGGAACTGAGAACGAAAAGCAGAGGATCAGTGCTCATAGACCAAAGAGACTAGAGAGAAGTGCTGGTGGAGGACAATCAAAGTCCACAGCACTATAAGTGACACTCATCATCAATACCAAGGTGGAACCCAAGAATGTGGGCCTCATTACACGGTAGGCGGTGAACCATGGCGCAATTAATGCCATGGTTCATGCCGGTAAAATACCGGCACCGCCTTGGTGGAAAGGGGAATGACCGCCCCATTCTAAGGTTGGAGGGGCGGTAATTCCCCCTTCCACCATTGCCCTTCCCCATTCCCATTTTTGCCCCACAGGGCATAATGGGAATGGGGAAGGCGCTAATTACGGCACCGCAAATTGCGGTACCGTAATTAGCTCCCTGGGACCCTTTGCGGGTTGGTTTTTAACGCCTGCAAAAAGCAGGCGTTAAAATCCCCAACCCGCAAAGGGACCTCGTAGTAAGGCGGTAAGGATTTACTGGTACCGGTAAAATACCAGTACCGGTAAACCCTTAGCGCCTACCGTGTAATGAGGCCCTGTGATTTTCAAGATAAGAGTTACATTGTTAAACCAAAGGAGAAGCCATCCTATTGTGGTTGAAGCTTTACAATGTTTTTATTTAGTTTGATCCAACCTTGCAAATATCCCAAAGAAATCCTTGTTAAGTACATTTTGTGTCTACCTCATGTTGTTCCTACTGTTCTTCAGGACACCCTGTATACTAGATTATCCCACGTGACTGCCGGAGCCACCACTGGTGGAGCTAAGAGACACCTTGAAAATGTCCATCTTCTGTCTGGGTATGAGGCTGAGAAGTGTGAGAACGACACTTGATTCTAACCGGCAGGTAAATACAGCATTATCCAGAAACTAAGAATAATATACCCAGTCTGAGTAGTGAGGGCACAGTAGTCTGTACAAAAGGGAGGACCTGGTGCATAAACTGGAGATGTCTCAGTCTACTAGAAGGACTTGAATTTTGTCATCGCCTTATTATTTCTTTAAAGATAAATATTCCTTTAGCAATAGGTGTTTCTGGGGTGTTTCAAAATATTCAGAAATTCCCCTTTTATAAAGAGCATAAGGGGTACGGGGTTACTCTGGCACATGATTCAGAAGGCTTTATTCTTCTGCTTTATCCATCTTTTTTACTGGTATGAACGATAGAGCCACGTGTCATCCAAATTTCATTCTACCCCTTGTGGCTACTGCCACTTACCTACGAGGTCCCATAAGAATTGAAGATTTGCTTTAATATTTGATCCAAGCCAAACTTTTCACATTTTTGTTAATTATATTTTTATTTTATTTCAAGTATTTGAGCACAAACCTAGCTTCGGGAAGCCACAGAACACTACACATTGGTATGGGTTACAAGCATGCAAAAGATGATCACAGGAAGGAACAGTCCTCACAACATATCTATTGATAGAATACATTTTACGGTAGCAGAGAATAGTTAACGTGTCCAATTAGTGAGAACCTGCGATCATGCTGGGATTGTGTGTGGGATTGGAGGGGGTGGTCATCACAAGAAATACTATGTTATGTGATCGAGAAGGCTTGTTCCATGGTTCTTTCTTGTTTGGATTTCTGCTGCTCTAATCTGGCCAGATCCTGACCTCTGGCGATGAGCTGACCAAGAAAGATGGTGACCTTGTCTGCCAGATAGACAGTAGCATGCATACCTTAAACATTGCATAGTTTGGCAATAGTTCATGTAAAATACAATTTTGGAACCTGTGCAATCCATCAGTAGCACAGTATGTTATTCTGTCCAATGCCTGCCTTTAGCATTTCTTTGCTAAAATCTAAAAGTTGATTATTTTCTCAACCAAAAGCTCTGACTGTCAAAATAATCAATAGAGTAAACAAAAATCGAAGGTGGCTAATCAAATAATTGTATGATGGATATGTTGGTGTTCTAGAGTTCAAACGTTGATGTGGTAAACTCAGGTGTTATCATTAAAGGTTGATAGCGGGTGTAGTATTTTACATTGATATTATAAGTCACACTTATTGTCATTCAAAAATTTCTTTCGTACTTTGGGACTAAAATCCCCAAATCCCCACATGCCACCTTTGCCATGCAATCAATAATTCTTTTAACAGTGACTTTTCTCTCGCTTTCAATAGGTCCGTCTGGGATTATTACAGTAAAAACAGACTATAATCTGAATTTTACGTATACAAATGTAGTGCAGCTGTCCCCATGTACCTGGCTGTGAGGCATGCAATTTGCTGTTAATACACAAAGCCTAAAATTGACCTTCATTTCCCAGTTTAGTGGTTACACATAGCCATTCACATTATTCAGAACAGTTATGGGCACAGTCATTAAAAGTGGCGAAATGGTGGTATGGAAAAGCATTGCAAGTAATGAAGCACTATCCTGCCTGAATCCCAGGAGACACATGTGTACCTTTTAGGCCCAAGGTTCTAGCTGTTGTTTCTCTCCAGAGATCCCTGACATGCCACAAGGAATATCATTTAAACCCACAGAATAGATACTACTCCCTTCATTGTTAGTCTTGCAGTAATGGAAACCTGATTACAGCTCATGCAGTATTACAGGGTAATAACACACACAATTTATACTGCTTTCTTATGTGCTAAAATGCCCCATCTAACAGACTCAAGTTTTTATATCCAATCAAATGCATGGCGTAAAAATGTTCAAAACACCCAGGTGAAAAACATGTTTTTTTTCCCGTAGAGAAGGGATACACTTGCATAATTCTTCAACTTCTGGGAAGAAAATCTGTAGTGGTCCCCTCAAGGAGGGGGGTGGAGGGAGTTTGTGCTTCTCTGATTCCCGGGAACCAGTGAATATATTGCAGGGAAAAATAGAGACAATAAATGAAGTGTTAAGAATAACGAATTACAAAAATAAAGAGTGAAAAAAATAAACGAAAATATAGGCAATAATAAAGTATTGGAGGTTTGGGTTTAAGAAAAAAATAATCTAAATACACTTCAGTTAAAAATAGTATAAATTGGAGGCCGAAAAAGAGGAAAGACGGGTATAGGTGGACACATAAGTGGACACGAGGGTCGGGGGGTGTCGCCCCGTAAAGGGTATTAGGAAGGCAGAAGTAGGTAGAAAGTAATATGGTAAAAGTGAAGTTAGTGAAAAGATATTTCTAAACCACAAAACAAGGATTCTAATTATTTAAAGGTCCACTAGTTGGCAGTCAGAGATTATAGAAACATACTGCATGTAGATAATATGTGCAATGTAACTTTTTTTAAGTTAATGTTTAATTATATTTGCATTTAGATGCAATATCAGCATTAAAATCAACTGTAACCCCGATTCCTGTATTCCCACTCCTTTGTTAAAAAATGAATAAAGACCCTTCTCTACACGATTTAGCTTTTTAAAGTAGAGGTATTTATTATCTGCTACTGTGTTCTATTTCTGTCCTGTAAGCAGGGATAGAAATTAATGTTTTTTAAAAAGGTTTAAAATACTGTATGCAGATTTTCTGAAATACTGCATGCCATTTTCAGTAAATGTGCATCAGTTACTGTTGTAACAGTAGTGCGACAATGAGGCGTTTTCCCAGAATTACTGTAATTTTGGGGGGAAATTGGGAAGCCCGCTCGGAGGCACACGTGTGTCTGGGAGGACACCGAAACCTCTCAGGTCTTTGTTTTCCAGTGTGTCTACCAGTGTGTCTGCTTCGATACAGTTCTAACTGGGTGCCTGATGAGCAAATAGAAGTCGGTTTTAAAACGCTACTGCAAAGGAGTCCTTAGTTTGTTTAGAGGTTAGTATTATGAGTGAAACACATAAGAACAAAGTATTCCTGAAAAATGCTGCCGAAGGAGTTAAACAACAAACCACCCCTGCTTTCTGTGCAGCGCATGCCTCAGCACTCCTTCTCATAAAAGTGTACACTACTCTGCACTAATTCACAATGATGTGACCAGGGACAAATCTTGAGATGGCAATTCATGAGCATCAACACTTTGCACCTAATACCTCAAACTTGATTTGCGAAGCCTAAAACTGGTACAAATCTAATGGGTCTAGAGCATGTTTCATAGGCTGAAGTGCAAATGCAATTCACACAGAATTATTCAAGTGTATTTGAGGGATGCCCCAGGCAGCTCTAGATTTGCTCCCACTTCAGGTTTTTTTAATCAGTTATAAGGCAGTTTTTGGATGTCGATCGAGAAGGCTTGTTCCATGGTTCTTTCTTCTTTGGATTTCTGCTGCTCTAATCTGGCCAGATCCTGACCTCTGGCGATGAGCTGACCAAGAAAGATGGTGACCTTGTCTGCCAGATAGACAGTAGCATGCATACCTTAAACATTGCATAGTTTGGCAATAGTTCATGTAAAATACAATTTTGGAACCTGTGCAATCCATCAGTAGCACAGTATGTTATTCTGTCCAATGCCTGCCTTTAGCATTTCTTTGCTAAAATCTAAAAGTTGATTATTTTCTCAACCAAAAGCTCTGACTGTCAAAATAATCAATAGAGTAAACAAAAATCGAAGGTGGCTAATCAAATAATTGTATGATGGATATGTTGGTGTTCTAGAGTTCAAACGTTGATGTGGTAAACTCAGGTGTTATCATTAAAGGTTGATAGCGGGTGTAGTATTTTACATTGATATTATAAGTCACACTTATTGTCATTCAAAAATTTCTTTCGTACTTTGGGACTAAAATCCCCAAATCCCCACATGCCACCTTTGCCATGCAATCAATAATTCTTTTAACAGTGACTTTTCTCTCGCTTTCAATAGGTCCGTCTGGGATTATTACAGTAAAAACAGACTATAATCTGAATTTTACGTATACAAATGTAGTGCAGCTGTCCCCATGTACCTGGCTGTGAGGCATGCAATTTGCTGTTAATACACAAAGCCCAAAATTGACCTTCATTTCCCAGTTTAGTGGTTACACATAGCCATTCACATTATTCAGAACAGTTATGGGCACAGTCATTAAAAGTGGCGAAATGGTGGTATGGAAAGGCATTGCAAGTAATGAAGCACTATCCTGCCTGAATCCCAGGAGACACATGTGTACCTTTTAGGCCCAAGGTTCTAGCTGTTGTTTCTCTCCAGAGATCCCTGACATGCCACAAGGAATATCATTTAAACCCACAGAATAGATACTACTCCCTTCATTGTTAGTCTTGCAGTAATGGAAACCTGATTACAGCTCATGCAGTATTACAGGGTAATAACACACACAATTTATACTGCTTTCTTATGTGCTAAAATGCCCCATCTAACAGACTCAAGTTTTTATATCCAATCAAATGCATGGCGTAAAAATGTTCAAAACACCCAGGTGAAAAACATGTTTTTTTTCCCGTAGAGAAGGGATACACTTGCATAATTCTTCAACTTCTGGGAAGAAAATCTGTAGTGGTCCCCTCAAGGAGGGGGGTGGAGGGAGTTTGTGCTTCTCTGATTCCCGGGAACCAGTGAATATATTGCAGGGAAAAATAGAGACAATAAATGAAGTGTTAAGAATAACGAATTACAAAAATAAAGAGTGAAAAAAATAAACGAAAATATAGGCAATAATAAAGTATTGGAGGTTTGGGTTTAAGAAAAAAATAATCTAAATACACTTCAGTTAAAAATAGTATAAATTGGAGGCCGAAAAAGAGGAAAGACGGGTATAGGTGGACACATAAGTGGACACGAGGGTCGGGGGGTGTCGCCCCGTAAAGGGTATTAGGAAGGCAGAAGTAGGTAGAAAGTAATATGGTAAAAGTGAAGTTAGTGAAAAGATATTTCTAAACCACAAAACAAGGATTCTAATTATTTAAAGGTCCACTAGTTGGCAGTCAGAGATTATAGAAACATACTGCATGTAGATAATATGTGCAATGTAACTTTTTTTAAGTTAATGTTTAATTATATTTGCATTTAGATGCAATATCAGCATTAAAATCAACTGTAACCCCGATTCCTGTATTCCCACTCCTTTGTTAAAAAATGAATAAAGACCCTTCTCTACACGATTTAGCTTTTTAAAGTAGAGGTATTTATTATCTGCTACTGTGTTCTATTTCTGTCCTGTAAGCAGGGATAGAAATTAATGTTTTTTAAAAAGGTTTAAAATACTGTATGCAGATTTTCTGAAATACTGCATGCCATTTTCAGTAAATGTGCATCAGTTACTGTTGTAACAGTAGTGCGACAATGAGGCGTTTTCCCAGAATTACTGTAATTTTGGGGGGAAATTGGGAAGCCCGCTCGGAGGCACACGTGTGTCTGGGAGGACACCGAAACCTCTCAGGTCTTTGTTTTCCAGTGTGTCTACCAGTGTGTCTGCTTCGATACAGTTCTAACTGGGTGCCTGATGAGCAAATAGAAGTCGGTTTTAAAACGCTACTGCAAAGGAGTCCTTAGTTTGTTTAGAGGTTAGTATTATGAGTGAAACACATAAGAACAAAGTATTCCTGAAAAATGCTGCCGAAGGAGTTAAACAACAAACCACCCCTGCTTTCTGTGCAGCGCATGCCTCAGCACTCCTTCTCATAAAAGTGTACACTACTCTGCACTAATTCACAATGGTGTGACCAGGGACAAATCTTGAGATGGCAATTCATGAGCATCAACACTTTGCACCTAATACCTCAAACTTGATTTGCGAAGCCTAAAACTGGTACAAATCTAATGGGTCTAGAGCATGTTTCATAGGCTGAAGTGCAAATGCAATTCACACAGAATTATTCAAGTGTATTTGAGGGATGCCCCAGGCAGCTCTAGATTTGCTCCCACTTCAGGTTTTTTTAATCAGTTATAAGGCAGTTTTTGGATGTCGATCGAGAAGGCTTGTTCCATGGTTCTTTCTTCTTTGGATTTCTGCTGCTCTAATCTGGCCAGATCCTGACCTCTGGCGATGAGCTGACCAAGAAAGATGGTGACCTTGTCTGCCAGATAGACAGTAGCATGCATACCTTAAACATTGCATAGTTTGGCAATAGTTCATGTAAAATACAATTTTGGAACCTGTGCAATCCATCAGTAGCACAGTATGTTATTCTGTCCAATGCCTGCCTTTAGCATTTCTTTGCTAAAATTTAAAAGTTGATTATTTTCTCAACCAAAAGCTCTGACTGTCAAAATAATCAATAGAGTAAACAAAAATCGAAGGTGGCTAATCAAATAATTGTATGATGGATATGTTGGTGTTCTAGAGTTCAAACGTTGATGTGGTAAACTCAGGTGTTATCATTAAAGGTTGATAGCGGGTGTAGTATTTTACATTGATATTATAAGTCACACTTATTGTCATTCAAAAATTTCTTTCGTACTTTGGGACTAAAATCCCCAAATCCCCACATGCCACCTTTGCCATGCAATCAATAATTCTTTTAACAGTGACTTTTCTCTCGCTTTCAATAGGTCCGTCTGGGATTATTACAGTAAAAACAGACTACAATCTGAATTTTACGTATACAAATGTAGTGCAGCTGTCCCCATGTACCTGGCTGTGAGGCATGCAATTTGCTGTTAATACACAAAGCCCAAAATTGACCTTCATTTCCCAGTTTAGTGGTTACACATAGCCATTCACATTATTCAGAACAGTTATGGGCACAGTCATTAAAAGTGGAGAAATGGTGGTATGGAAAGGCATTGCAAGTAATGAAGCACTATCCTGCCTGAATCCCAGGAGACACATGTGTACCTTTTAGGCCCAAGGTTCTAGCTGTTGTTTCTCTCCAGAGATCCCTGACATGCCACAAGGAATATCATTTAAACCCACAGAATAGATACTACTCCCTTCATTGTTAGTCTTGCAGTAATGGAAACCTGATTACAGCTCATGCAGTATAACAGGGTAATAACACACACAATTTATACTGCTTTCTTATGTGCTAAAATGCCCCATCTAACAGACTCAAGTTTTTATATCCAATCAAATGCATGGCGTAAAAATGTTCAAAACACCCAGGTGAAAAACATGTTTTTTTTTCCCGTAGAGAAGGGATACACTTGCATAATTCTTCAACTTCTGGGAAGAAAATCTGTAGTGGTCCCCTCAAGGAGGGGGGTGGAGGGAGTTTGTGCTTCTCTGATTCCCGGGAACCAGTGAATATATTGCAGGGAAAAATAGAGACAATAAATGAAGTGTTAAGAATAACGAATTACAAAAATAAAGAGTGAAAAAAATAAACGAAAATATAGGCAATAATAAAGTATTGGAGGTTTGGGTTTAAGAAAAAAATAATCTAAATACACTTCAGTTAAAAATAGTATAAATTGGAGGCCGAAAAAGAGGAAAGACGGGTATAGGTGGACACATAAGTGGACACGAGGGTCGGGGGGTGTCGCCCCGTAAAGGGTATTAGGAAGGCAGAAGTAGGTAGAAAGTAATATGGTAAAAGTGAAGTTAGTGAAAAGATATTTCTAAACCACAAAACAAGGATTCTAATTATTTAAAGGTCCACTAGTTGGCAGTCAGAGATTATAGAAACATACTGCATGTAGATAATATGTGCAATGTAACTTTTTTTAAGTTAATGTTTAATTATATTTGCATTTAGATGCAATATCAGCATTAAAATCAACTGTAACCCCGATTCCTGTATTCCCACTCCTTTGTTAAAAAATGAATAAAGACCCTTCTCTACACGATTTAGCTTTTTAAAGTAGAGGTATTTATTATCTGCTACTGTGTTCTATTTCTGTCCTGTAAGCAGGGATAGAAATTAATGTTTTTTAAAAAGGTTTAAAATACTGTATGCAGATTTTCTGAAATACTGCATGCCATTTTCAGTAAATGTGCATCAGTTACTGTTGTAACAGTAGTGCGACAATGAGGCGTTTTCCCAGAATTACTGTAATTTTGGGGGGAAATTGGGAAGCCCGCTCGGAGGCACACGTGTGTCTGGGAGGACACCGAAACCTCTCAGGTCTTTGTTTTCCAGTGTGTCTACCAGTGTGTCTGCTTCGATACAGTTCTAACTGGGTGCCTGATGAGCAAATAGAAGTCGGTTTTAAAACGCTACTGCAAAGGAGTCCTTAGTTTGTTTAGAGGTTAGTATTATGAGTGAAACACATAAGAACAAAGTATTCCTGAAAAATGCTGCCGAAGGAGTTAAACAACAAACCACCCCTGCTTTCTGTGCAGCGCATGCCTCAGCACTCCTTCTCATAAAAGTGTACACTACTCTGCACTAATTCACAATGGTGTGACCAGGGACAAATCTTGAGATGGCAATTCATGAGCATCAACACTTTGCACCTAATACCTCAAACTTGATTTGCGAAGCCTAAAACTGGTACAAATCTAATGGGTCTAGAGCATGTTTCATAGGCTGAAGTGCAAATGCAATTCACACAGAATTATTCAAGTGTATTTGAGGGATGCCCCAGGCAGCTCTAGATTTGCTCCCACTTCAGGTTTTTTTAATCAGTTATAAGGCAGTTTTTGGATGTCGATCGAGAAGGCTTGTTCCATGGTTCTTTCTTCTTTGGATTTCTGCTGCTCTAATCTGGCCAGATCCTGACCTCTGGCGATGAGCTGACCAAGAAAGATGGTGACCTTGTCTGCCAGATAGACAGTAGCATGCATACCTTAAACATTGCATAGTTTGGCAATAGTTCATGTAAAATACAATTTTGGAACCTGTGCAATCCATCAGTAGCACAGTATGTTATTCTGTCCAATGCCTGCCTTTAGCATTTCTTTGCTAAAATTTAAAAGTTGATTATTTTCTCAACCAAAAGCTCTGACTGTCAAAATAATCAATAGAGTAAACAAAAATCGAAGGTGGCTAATCAAATAATTGTATGATGGATATGTTGGTGTTCTAGAGTTCAAACGTTGATGTGGTAAACTCAGGTGTTATCATTAAAGGTTGATAGCGGGTGTAGTATTTTACATTGATATTATAAGTCACACTTATTGTCATTCAAAAATTTCTTTCGTACTTTGGGACTAAAATCCCCAAATCCCCACATGCCACCTTTGCCATGCAATCAATAATTCTTTTAACAGTGACTTTTCTCTCGCTTTCAATAGGTCCGTCTGGGATTATTACAGTAAAAACAGACTACAATCTGAATTTTACGTATACAAATGTAGTGCAGCTGTCCCCATGTACCTGGCTGTGAGGCATGCAATTTGCTGTTAATACACAAAGCCCAAAATTGACCTTCATTTCCCAGTTTAGTGGTTACACATAGCCATTCACATTATTCAGAACAGTTATGGGCACAGTCATTAAAAGTGGAGAAATGGTGGTATGGAAAGGCATTGCAAGTAATGAAGCACTATCCTGCCTGAATCCCAGGAGACACATGTGTACCTTTTAGGCCCAAGGTTCTAGCTGTTGTTTCTCTCCAGAGATCCCTGACATGCCACAAGGAATATCATTTAAACCCACAGAATAGATACTACTCCCTTCATTGTTAGTCTTGCAGTAATGGAAACCTGATTACAGCTCATGCAGTATAACAGGGTAATAACACACACAATTTATACTGCTTTCTTATGTGCTAAAATGCCCCATCTAACAGACTCAAGTTTTTATATCCAATCAAATGCATGGCGTAAAAATGTTCAAAACACCCAGGTGAAAAACATGTTTTTTTTTCCCGTAGAGAAGGGATACACTTGCATAATTCTTCAACTTCTGGGAAGAAAATCTGTAGTGGTCCCCTCAAGGAGGAGGGTGGAGGGAGTTTGTGCTTCTCTGATTCCCGGGAACCAGTGAATATATTGCAGGGAAAAATAGAGACAATAAATGAAGTGTTAAGAATAACGAATTACAAAAATAAAGAGTGAAAAAAATAAACGAAAATATAGGCAATAATAAAGTATTGGAGGTTTGGGTTTAAGAAAAAAATAATCTAAATACACTTCAGTTAAAAATAGTATAAATTGGAGGCCGAAAAAGAGGAAAGACGGGTATAGGTGGACACATAAGTGGACACGAGGGTCGGGGGGTGTCGCCCCGTAAAGGGTATTAGGAAGGCAGAAGTAGGTAGAAAGTAATATGGTAAAAGTGAAGTTAGTGAAAAGATATTTCTAAACCACAAAACAAGGATTCTAATTATTTAAAGGTCCACTAGTTGGCAGTCAGAGATTATAGAAACATACTGCATGTAGATAATATGTGCAATGTAACTTTTTTTAAGTTAATGTTTAATTATATTTGCATTTAGATGCAATATCAGCATTAAAATCAACTGTAACCCCGATTCCTGTATTCCCACTCCTTTGTTAAAAAATGAATAAAGACCCTTCTCTACACGATTTAGCTTTTTAAAGTAGAGGTATTTATTATCTGCTACTGTGTTCTATTTCTGTCCTGTAAGCAGGGATAGAAATTAATGTTTTTTAAAAAGGTTTAAAATACTGTATGCAGATTTTCTGAAATACTGCATGCCATTTTCAGTAAATGTGCATCAGTTACTGTTGTAACAGTAGTGCGACAATGAGGCGTTTTCCCAGAATTACTGTAATTTTGGGGGGAAATTGGGAAGCCCGCTCGGAGGCACACGTGTGTCTGGGAGGACACCGAAACCTCTCAGGTCTTTGTTTTCCAGTGTGTCTACCAGTGTGTCTGCTTCGATACAGTTCTAACTGGGTGCCTGATGAGCAAATAGAAGTCGGTTTTAAAACGCTACTGCAAAGGAGTCCTTAGTTTGTTTAGAGGTTAGTATTATGAGTGAAACACATAAGAACAAAGTATTCCTGAAAAATGCTGCCGAAGGAGTTAAACAACAAACCACCCCTGCTTTCTGTGCAGCGCATGCCTCAGCACTCCTTCTCATAAAAGTGTACACTACTCTGCACTAATTCACAATGATGTGACCAGGGACAAATCTTGAGATGGCAATTCATGAGCATCAACACTTTGCACCTAATACCTCAAACTTGATTTGCGAAGCCTAAAACTGGTACAAATCTAATGGGTCTAGAGCATGTTTCATAGGCTGAAGTGCAAATGCAATTCACACAGATTTATTCAAGTGTATTTGAGGGATGCCCCAGGCAGCTCTAGATTTGCTCCCACTTCAGGTTTTTTTAATCAGTTATAAGGTAGCAGGTCCAAAAACAAGATGCTCAAAGGTATCTCCCAATTGGATGCTCTGCAAATCTTGGGGCCTAACTCATGGAACGTTTAGCATGGTACAAAGTGACTTTGCACTGCACGGTGCAAAGAGTAATTTTGCAGTGCAAAGTGACTTTGCTCTACAAAAATATACGTTGCACCACTATGTACTGTCAACCAATAAGTTGAACTGAGCCTAATTCACAAAGTCACTTTGCACCGTGCTAAACATTTAATGAATTAGGCCCTTAGTGAGTTATGCCCTTGGTCTCTTGAAATACAAAAAAATACACAACAAAACATGAAAAACATGAAGGTTTCTGTAAGTAAGGCACACTCCCTGCAGAGGGTCTTCCGATGTCATGGTGTAGATAACTACCTTGGCTGTACACAAATGATAATATATTTCAACAAAAATGCAAGGTAGCAAGTAATAGTTTATGGGGACTTTAGGCATCACATTTTGGTAAATATACTTAGATCTGAATCTGGTCGGAGCACAGACAGGGAGGAACATTGGAAAGGATACTGTGAGAAACCGAAAGGTGTCTCACCCACTAGTGCACACGAACTTTTCACCCAGGTGGGCAGGACACGGCTATCGCTTTTGGATCCAGTTCATGGGGGTGGACTAGTGCAGGAGTATCACCTGGGTGAGGGATCTTCGGAGAGTGGTGGTGAGACAGCCGATGGTGAGATGCGGTATTCCCCCCTTTTTTGTTCATCTACCCCATCCTCCCAACTCTCCCCCCCTTTTACACAAACACTTGGCTGAGGAAGAGGGTGACTGAGGGTAACCAGACTAACACTCTCACATCGTACTGACATGTCCCGTTAATCTGGTCAGGCAAAATCAGGCACTTTACACATAGTGCATACACCTGATACCAGTTAGCTCTCCTCAGACAAATAAAAGGCAACACCTAAAGACACACAACGAGCAAGGTGGAACACAAGTATGAGCAGAGCAACGGACCAAGAGACGAGAGCAGCGGGCCGAAAACCCCATGGGTTCCCTATTGGAGATCGTTGCCTCCGACAGACAGCGAAAGATACGTACAAAAGGCCAGATCCCACGAGTGAAGATTGCATTGTGTTTCAAGATGCCGGCGACGCTCCTGGGTGAACGGGAGAGCTTGTGGGTCGAGGCCAAGCCTGTGGTACTAACCTTGACTCGTGAATTGACAATAGCAAAACAAGATAGAAGCGCACACTCAGCTGGTGAGTTGGCAAGTGACTTGAGAGACCGGTGTGTGTTAAAACAAATGAAGTAGCAACATTATTTAACAAGTGAAGGCTGCACATGTATGGCTGAGATGCAAAGAAATGCAGACCAGTGAATGAACTTTAAAGTAAAAGGCAGCTGTGAGGTCAGCCACACTAAGTAATGGAGTGGTCCGGCAAAAGGGATGTAGCCCCTTTCGAAAGTCTCTGTGAAAGGTACATTGTTTGAGGCTACAAAGCAGACAAATAGCAAATGTGAATTAAGCGAGAGTAAATGTGAATTTTGAGTTGAAGTGGTACTGCGGTGGTCTGTAAAGAGTCACGTACATTTGAAATTCTTCGACATTCAAAAGGGGTGAGGGCCTGACTGAGGTAGACTTGAAGTAAAATAAGCTTGGGGAAGGGAGCCCCTTGGCAAGTTATGTTGAACTGTGAGGTGAGAGGTCTGAGCCCGACAGAGGGGGACCTACGTGAACCTTACATTGGAATACAATTTTGAAAGTCAAGTAAGACACTTCATGGTGGAAGATCATGCGGGCCTCAATCCATGGTTTGGAACTGCTTAGAGTGTCAAGAAACCGTGCCAGCGTGTGTCAACCTACCTACAGGGACAGCCTTACTCCATGAGGTTTAACGTGAGGAGGAAAGCTGGTTCAACTACCTTTATTCTTTTAAACACTGATTTTTTCCTTTGTATCCATTTGTCCTTTTTACACCTTTTGTACAAGAGGTAGGGCAGGCATTAGGTTTTTGTTAGCATAGCAATACGTTAATAAATAGGTTATTTTGATTTGACATACTCCACTAGGAATGTTTTGTTTATCGTTCGATGGTGGTGAATCCTCTCATCTTAGTTATAGGGCAACATAGTAGTTTCTCCAACCCAACATTTTCAAAGGTTTTGCAAACTGTAGCCATTGTGTCAGTACCATACTAGTGACACCATGCCTTCCCAACATATGGTGTCAGAGATGGGATCTGACTCACTTGATAAAAGTCGAGAACCCATGCTGGTAATTGTCATATTGTCATCCCACCAGAAGGAGAGAATAGGATTATTGAAATCCTTGATTATGATCAAATAGCCATTATTAGGTGACCTTATTCTCCCAACTTCAAATCCCAGTTAGACAACAGGATTTGTTTTAAAAAAAAATGCAGGTACAATTAGACTGCAGGTACTATTGGACATCCTACTGATAGCCCATCATCAAACACAACAGTGGGACTGAATAGTCTTAAAAATAAGACCCTCCCATATATTTATTAGGCCTAGCGCCTTAAACCCACCTTTTCCTGAACATTTTGTTTTTGTTGTCAAACTGCCTTTATAGAAGTCAAGCTGGGAAGGGTCAGAAAACTTCGAAACCTTCTCTGAGGAGGTTGAGACCCTTTTCTTCTCTGAGTCTGAAAGCCCGACAGAGGGAACCCTTACCCCTTCTGAAAATATGACCGATATTGAAGCAGTCATTGCTCAACTGGCTGCCCATCAGATTCAGGCCGAGGTTCCCCTTCAAGAAAATCTGATGACTTTAATACAAGCAAGACCCCCTATTGCCTCAAGGGATATTACAACCCTACCAGGAATTTCTTTTTGAATTTCAAACGATTGGCTGAACAACTGGAATGGGCAGAAAACTTAAAAAATACGATTTGGGACACCTTCTAAAAGGTGAGTTACAAACCGCTCATCAGGTGCTTAATCTAACCTTGGGAGCTACCTGCATATCCATCAAGGAAGGACTCCTTAAAAGAGCAGGTCAGACCAGTAATTTTTAACAACAAAAATTAAGGTCTGTCCCATTAAACCCTGGTGAGACCCTTCTGGAGGTAGGAGAACAAATTAAAAACACAGTCGCACTGTGAGTCAGCAATAAAACACTGGAAGAGTTAGTAGAAATGATCATCTTGGAACAGTTTATCAACTCATTACCTCCTTTCCTACAGAAAGCTGTATTACAATTAAATCAACCAACTCTTAACATGACTATTGAGACTGCCCAAAATCATTCAGATGCAGTAAAACATTTCCATTCATTCCATAAAAATGAAGACAGAAAAGACCAAAAACCACACTACCGTTCTCAAAACCTAACATCAGAATGAGGAGGACTCTCTAAATTTTGAGAGTGGACAACAAAAGAAAAGGTAGAAATAATAGAAACCTGACACTAGGATTAAAGAAGAATTAAGGAGAGAGGAACCCAGAGGTATTAAGCCATCACCACCCATCTGTTTCTCATGTAGCGAAACAGGTAATTTAGCTCAGCATTGTCCCAAAAATCCAAAGGAGGCGCCTATGGAAATAAGATGCCTAAGAGGAGAGGAATGGGAAGAACACGAGGAAGAGCAAGAAACCGTTAGCATATGTTTATGCCGATCCTCGGTGGATTTACGTATTGAAAGGCTCTGGTGAATGGAAGAAAAGTGAAATCATTAGTTGATTCTGGCAGTAAACAGGTAGCCATAAGAGCTGATTTGGTCTCTCCAGAAGATCTAGAACATGCAACCATGGTTAGAGTCACCTCTGTACACAGGGATAACGAGATCTATCCCTGAGTACCGGTGTACATTAAAATCAGAGGAGAGTCATGGCTAGTATCATCAGCCATTATCCATGGACTTCTATAAGAGGTTATTATAGGAATAGATTTTCCAGAATTGTCCATCCTACCTCAAGAGCCTCCTTTCCCACCCAGAAAATGTACGCCACAAAATCAACGGCAGTCTGATTTATATGCCCAGATCTCCCCTGCATGGGAATGGATGGAAGCAGATCCTCATAGAAATATTAGTTGTGTCAAATCTCCTCAATCCCAGTTCATGGGCTACTCACAGGGAACTAAGGTTAACATCCTGGCCCTACAGAACAGCCAAAGAGAAACTACGTGGATATGTGAGAGTCCCTGGTTAACGTTTCCACTTGTCCTCGCCAGAGTCCTCAGACTAGAGAACTTTGGAAAAGAACAAACCTATCCACCTCGCATAGGGGAAGGGTATGTGAGAAACCAAAAGGTGTCTCACCCGCTAGTCCTCAGGGACTTGTCATCCAGGTGGCCAGGACACTGCCATCGCTTTTGGATCCAGTTCCTAGGGTTGGACCAGTACTGGAGGAGAGGGGTCTTCAGGGAGTCGGGGTGAGACAGCCGATGGTGAGATGTGGTATTCCTCCCTTTTTTGTTTATCTACCCCATCCTATTTTGTAGGATTTTCTGAATTTAATTTTTTTCACAAACACTGAGCAGAGGAAGAGGGTAACTGATAGTAACCATACTAACTCTCTTACATCGTAATGGACAGGTCCCGTTAATCGGGTCAGGCACTTTACACTAAGTGCATACACCTGATCCTGATATCAGTTAGCTCTCCTCACACGAATAAAAGGCAACACCTAAAGAAATATTCTGAGCAATGTGCAACACAAATACGAGCAGAACTTCCAGGACAAAGGCACACCTACTGGAGCAGAGCAACAGACCATGGGACGAGAGCAGCAGGCCGAAAACCCCAAGGGTTCCCTGCGGGAGGTCGTTGCCTCCAACAGACTGCGAAAGACATGTGGTGAAGGCCAGATCCCACAAGTGAAGATTGCATTGCGTTTCAAGGAAGCCAGCGACCCTCCCAGGTGCATGGCAGAGTTGGGTAGGCGAGTTTAAGCCTGTGGTACTAACCTTGACTCATGAATTGAAAATGGCAAAACAAGAAAGAAGCGCACAGAGGTGGTGAGTTGCCATGGTAAGTTTTGTGTTAAAATGGATGAAGAAGCAACATATATTACATAACAAGTGAAGGCTGCACGCGTGTGGAAGAGACGTGAAGAAAGGCAGACCTGTGAATGAACTTTGAATAAAAGGCAGCTGTGAGATCAGCGACACTAAGTAATTGAGTGGTCTGATGAAGGAAAGTAGTCTATTCAAAAGTCTCTGTGAAAGGTACATTGTTTGAAGCAATAAAGCGAACAAACAGCAAAAGTGAATTGAATGAGTTTAAACGTGAACTTTGAGTTGAAGTGGTTCTGCAGAGAGCCTTGCACATTCAAAATTTATTCTTTTATTCATTTATTCTTTTGAACAATGATTTTTCCTTTGCATACATTTCTCCTTTTTACACTTTTTGTACAAGAGATAGGGCAGGCATTAGGTTTTTGTTAGCATAGGACATTTTGATTTGACGGACTCCACTAGGACTGTTTTGTTTATCGATTGATGGTCGAGGCTACTCCCATCTTAGTTATAGGGATACATAGGTGTTTCACAAATTGTATCCATTCGGTCAGTGTTATACTTGTGATACCATGCCTTCCTGACAATTCATAATGGAAGTTTTGTTATATAGCTCTTTAAAGCTCATTCTTTTTTTCCCTCTGTTTCTCTCTTCTACCCCCTCTTTTGATGTAATTGTTCATGAGTTTTACATATGCTCATATATAAGGACTAGCTCAATTCTTTTTTTTTTAAAGTGTATGTTACATTGCATTTTATTATATCTTTTATAATGAAAATAAAACTATACGATAAAAAAGGTTTCCCTCGTGTAGATTTTATAGGGGAAAAAGAGACATTTTAAGATCTGTTTGGGTATTGGCAAATGGGAACAGCTCTCTCCTATTGTGGGAAACAGATGAGCATAAACTTTGCTCAAGCGTCCTTTGGGACCCGTTGAGAAAGTTTGAGGCCCATGACTTGCAATTAATTCTATCCGTGTAAAATATCAAGGCCTTTATCAGACGCGTCCCTTTACTTTTAAGCTTTGCAATTAGCTGTTGCTGCTGTGACTTTTCAGTCTGCAGTAGGGAGGAAGATCAAAGCAGAATGCGCTGCATCATGTGCAGGACTCCATGTAGATTTCTTCATTTTTTTTCAATCAATACGGGCATGGAAAAATCCTTTTTTTTAAATGTGCTTCACTGTAACTCTTACTAACTTACATATTGGATGCCATCTGTCACAGACTCGATGAGAAACTAATAAGGCAATGTAGCTGAATGAATGAAAAATTGGAATTGTATTCCTCTTTTTTATCACTTTAATTTGTATGCCATGCAAGCTTGTGCATAGAATATGTAAATGTCTTTCATGACCTTTTTTACAGTGTCTTGCCCTTGTTCATTGAAATGCATTTTTCCTGCGTTTCTAGAAATTGGGCCTCATAACAGGTTAGACAGAACAGCAAAAATGCAGCAGTAACACTATTACAGCTGCATTACCACCCTGTTCAATCCCGAGTTTGGGCGGAAAGCTGAAGATTTACCTCCCGCTCACAGCTGGAGGTAAATCTCCAGCTCTCCGCCCATTTTCAGATCTATTACCGCCAGCGCTATTAATGCTGGCAGTAATGTCACCAAAAAGCCCCATAGAGTCCTATGGACTCTTAACAAAATGAGGAATTACAGCCTTACCACAACTCGGGATCTGGTGCTAATAGCGCTGAACTGAGTTGCGGTAACGCTATTTGCGTTAGCAGTATCTTGGCGCAATTACCGCCGGGATACCACCAAGGCTGTGAGAGGACCATTGCGATTCCCTATCCCAGCATGCAGTCTTGTTTGAAAACATTTCTTAGATATTGGTACTCTCTTTCCTATCATATGACATTTGACAAAAGACAATTGTAAATTTTTGGGACCCTCTTTCCTAGCATGCAGTATTACGTGACATTCAAACAAAAAGCAATGGCTGTTCAGCCCACCCAGGGATTTTATAATTCTCCTTCCCACCAATTTTGTCCAGCAAAGATCGCAGCCTGTCTCAAATGCAAGAGAAGGGTGCATTTTGCATGCATGTGCAAGAATCCTACAGTGAACAATATTGAAAGTATTGCTACTAATGAGAGGCAGAAACAGGAAATACAATATATTGTGCAGAACCAGAGGAGGCACATAGTTGAAATAATGACATTTTCAGAGGAAAAGAAAGACAGTTTTAAGGTGAATAACAAAGCAATGTCAATGAAGTTGGACATTCGGGCTCCATGGACCATACTATGGGCCAGGATGTATGTAGAAACCTTAGAAAGAAGTCTGATCAAGCTGAAGGAGCATGGCATTACACCATATGCCTATGGTGAAGTGGAAATAGACCAATTTGGAAAATCTGTGAGTACAAATGAGAAAAAGTGTTTGGCATGGATATATGTGGCTAATAATGGATCCTCCTTGCTGGGATAGGATGGGCAAGCTGAGTTGGGAATTCACATACAGGCTGGATCGAAAGAACCGGTCACTGTGGTGGAGGTGGGGGACAAACAGGCCAGAGAATTTCCAGAATTATTTTTGTAGGAGTTGGGAGAACCAAACTATTTTTCACATCACATTCGACTTAAGGATAATGCAAACCATTGCTGGTGAAGATGATGGCCCTGCCCAGACTGCTATATCACTTCATCAATGTGCCGTACCTCACCCAAAATAAATTCTTTACAGACCTCAACAAAAAACTGAGCAGCTTTATATGGGGCAAAGGTAGAAGAAGAGTTGCTATGGAGATACTCTGCAAGACTACACAGAAAGTGGAATGCGCCAACCACACTTTGAACTGTCCTATCTAGCGGGCCAGCTGCAACACGTGGCCTGCTGGCTTGAAGACAAAGAGACAGTAGAGCACACCCTCCTGAGCAGCACTGTGTCTCCATACATCCTCAAGGAAGTGCTATGGCTTGACAGAAGCATGATCTCACAACCCTCATACGTTCCTACAACTAGGGAGACAAATATGGAACAAAACCAAAAAATTACTGAAAATAGAAGAACACTATTCTCCCCAGATACCACTAGCAGCACTCAATGGAACCAGCAGAGATCACCTCAAACAAAGCAGAGACTATAGGGAGACGAAAGGAATCAGCACGACCGGAGACATAGCCTCAGAAGGAGTGAAACTAGACTTTCAAGACCTAGCTGAGTCCCATGAATTACAACATGGCCAATATATAACCCATGAAAGACTCATCAAACAACTGGATACAAAATGGCCATCTCCAACAGCAATGCAAACAGAACATCCAGTCCTAGGCCTGCTCTACAATGTCGCAGAGGGAGGACATATATTATCCAGGATATACCAAGCGATCACAGAAGAGCTCCCCAAAGGCACGGACAAGGGACGGCAGACATGGGAAAAAATATTAGACAGGACAATCACGGACAAGGAATGGGCGAAGGTGAAATTCTACCCCAATAAAATATCCAGAAATGCCAGACTAAAACAATTGCAGTTCTGCATACTCCACGGAGCATACCTAACCCCTGAAAAAGTATGACACTTCCGAGGTGCCACTGTACAGAGCTGCTCAAAATACGGAGAGGAAAAAGCAAACCTGGGACACATGTTCTGGCACTGTCCAAAAATCCAGGAATACTGGCAAGAAACTGAGCAGCGCTTAAGAGAGAAAGGGATGAAAGGCCAGGCGTGGACCATCGAAGCCTGTCTCTTGGGCCTCTTCAGTTTCCCAAAAAAAAAAAAGCAATGGAAAAGAAAATTAATCTAGCATGGGCACTAGCTAAGTGACATATAGCGATGAAATGGAAGGCCAGAGATGGACCCAAAATAGAGATGAGGGGGAAAGATTTACAAAGATGGACCATAGCAGAGACGGCAGTCTGGCACGAAGCACTACGAACAGGAAGAAGGGAAAGCTCAATAGACATAGCAACATGGAACACAATAATACAAGAACTGTTCACCACTCCGGATGACAGGCCCCCCTAAAAGCATGGCACTGAACAGAAAGCCAAGTTGCAATGGAAAAAAAAGACTCTGAGAAGTGCAATGATTGTCAAACACACACCACCTCCAGAGATATTGGCGTGGGCACTCACAACCTCGACAGCAACACCCTGTGTCCAAGTTTTCTGTTAAAAAGTTGGGGTAAGGGAGGTACTGAGCGAGGGGCGGCTAAGGGTATTCGAAGAAGCATTAACACACATCATATTGTAATCGATTTTAATGTGCACTGGAAAACCAATAAAACATATATTTTTAAAAAAGGATAGTGCAAACCCAATACTATACAAATTGAGGTCTGTGCATCATCACATGAGGGAAAGCTTAAAGAAAGAGATCACTGCCATGCTTCAGAAGGGGATAGTTGAAAGAATAGAGAGTTCAGAATGGTTGTCTCCGGAGGTTCTTGTAACTAAGAGTAACAGCAAACTCAGGGTCTGTGTGGATCTGAGAGATTTAAATAAAAGCATATGGGTGGCTAGAAATCCGTTGCCCATTATATCAGAGGTATTATATACTTTGGGTAAACCCGTGTTTTTCATTGTTATAGATCTATCGGCTGTGGATCATCAAGTGCTTGTTTAGGGAAATTTAAATGAGGTCATACCATGTTAACAGTGAATTCTAGCAAACTCAAATTGGAGGCTACTTTGTCTCAATATACCATGGGTGGTGGGGAACATGTAGAGGTGTTTGCTTTCAGGCTTTTGAGGGGGGCTGAGAGGAATTACTCTGTGGTGAAAAGGGAGGCATTGGCTGTAAATTGGTCAATTCTGTATTTTAAGTTATTTTGCTTTACAGTGAGATCTGATCAGAAACCTCTTATTTAAATGTTTCCAAGTGTTGAGTGGTGGAATGCATCACCAAGAATTTCAAGATGGTTCTTGGGATTGCAGTTGTTTGATTTCCAGGTATTTTACTTACCAGGGGGAAAGAATGCAGTGGCTGATTGTCTGTCGCATCTATCATTGGACACAGGAGCATTTAGTGAAGAAGGAATAACTACCTTTGAAGAAAACCATCTGTTGCTTCCTCAAGCAAACTAAATATATATTTGGAAGGAAAGCTTTAGGCAAGTCACCAGGCCCTTGTTTTTCAGCTGGCCAAGCCACTACAGAAGGGAGAAAGACCATATGAAAATCATGCTTGGTCCCACCCCAAAAGGGGCAATCCAGCCCGAACTGCTAGGTCACATCCCTTCTGTACAAGATCACAAGCATCCCCAGACATGTTCCACACTCATTATGGAGTCATGAGTGCAGAGTAGCCTAGGTCTTCAGGCCCAGCAGGATTTTCTAGGGGTGATGTTGTGGAGCTGCTGCTTACATTTTAAAATAAAAAATCCTGCAATTACTGTGACCTGCAAAACATTCTCCAAAACGTTCCCCATCTAACAAAAAGAAATGTGGGTTACTTACCAAATAAGCAAAACAGAAAGGTGATGGCTGGACGGTTTAAAATAATTCATAACACTGGCATGGTTCTGGCCAACCATCCAGATCACTGTTTTTCTGCCTCACAAGCCACCACTGGAGGGGAAAGACCTAATGCAAATCCGGCTTGATCGCACAATGAAAGGGGCAGTTCAGCCTGAACTGCTAGGCCACATCCCTTCTGCATGAGACCAGAAGCATAGGTCTATAGGCCCAGTAGGCCTTTCTAGGGGCGATTTTGTGGACCTGCTGCTGCTGTTTAAATTTTAAAATTAAAAATACTGAAATTACTAGAACTAGAACTAGACCTGAGGTTTCTGGTGGGTTGATAGTGTGTGAGCTTATCCTGGAGGAATTCTGGTCCTGTGTTATGGAGGGCGTGATGAGTGATGCACATGGCTTTAAAGGAAGTCTGTCAGCTGACAAGGAGCCAGGGTAGTACTCTGAGTGTGGGGTTTATATGTTCTCTTGGTCAGAGGACAAGGAGGAGACGGGTAGCAGAGTCTTGTATTCTTTGGAGCTTCCTGAGCTGGCAAGCCAGAGTGCCTAGGTAACAGCAGTTTGCATAGTTTAATAGTTTATGCAGGAGAGGATGATGGCAAGGCTTGTAGAGACAGTGTGAGTAGGAGAGGTACGTGAAGATTTGCCTCAGGGTGGGTAGGTGGAAGAGAATGTACTTGATTATTTAGTTGATGAAAATTTAGAATCCGAAAATCACTAAATCAAAATGCCTGTCATGAAATAATCATGTACATTACCCCTGCCTGCTATCCCCCCACCCTCCAACCGCTACCCTTAAACCCTACTTCCTGAGGCACACCTGCCTGCTGTTCCTCTCCACAGCTCTTTCATTGCGACGCAAGCTACGCCTCCCCATTGAGGGGCGGAACTCCTGCCACAGGGTCCATTTGATATATATATTTTTTAAAATCTTTCTTTGACCCGTGTTTTCCTTTTTAGGGAAGCAGGGGACACCCCTGCCACCCCCGAATCCCTTTAATGTCGATCAAGGGGAGCGGGTGACACCCCCCACAACCGCTGCTCCCCTTGTTCGACATTTTGGCTTTTTGTTTTTTTACCATGCCGAATTCGGCATTTTCTCCCATTCGGTTTTTTATTTTTGAGATTTTCTACGGATACTGCTGGAAGAGTCAGGTACTGTGCACACAGTTGATGTGGTGGCAGAGTGATGGATTGGAGTCCAGCATGCATCAGAGGATTTTTGTAGAGGTGGATGTGGCAGGAATGGGTCCTACAGAGTGTGTGGGCAGGGGATCGGTTACGGAAGGAAAGGATTTGCTGGTTTTTGCCAGGGTTGTGGAGGAGGTGGTTTGCCGTCATTCAGAGGTCGATTTCAGAAAGGCAGGAGGAGAAATCTGGGTGGGGGGAGGCTGGTGTCTTAGGGATTTTGAGAATTATCTTGGGAGTCATCTGAATAATTGTAGCAGATAAAGTTATGTTAGCGGATGAGAGCAGGGAGTGGGCTAAGGTAGATATTGAAGAAGAGGGAAGACAGGGAGCCTCCCTGTGGGAACCCTTTCGGAACAGGGTGAGAGAGGGAAGCAAAAGGGGGAGGAACATAATTTGCAAATTGTACCTAACTTATGCTTTGCATTTAGGGAATTTTACTTTACTTGTTCCATTAGTAGGTTATATTGGCTATAACAACTATGCTCTCTGATGATGACATGCATGACTTGGGGTCACTTGATTCATATGTGCATGTATATGGATGTATTTTACTCTCATGCTGCCATAGTGCATGACCTTTTCCACATCTCTGCAATCATACACATGATTTTATTATATCACTGTAAGCCTTAGGAGAGAGTAGTTTGACAAAGATGTTGGTTTGCTAACTGTGCTAACATGGATTAGCTAATTTGTTCCCCTGCCAGCCCCATGGCCTCCAGCCTTCCCTCGTTCAAGCGCTGGTCCCTTACACCCTGCCCACTCCCAGGTTTTCCTGTAAAAAACGTGACAATGGGACATTTTTCATTGTTTGAATTGTGTAATTGAGAAGAAAAGGTTTAGCCAACCACGGTTGTATGTTTTGAATTTTTGTTTCAGCAAAAGTAAGTTTACTTGCATGTAGCAGCTGGGAAAAGGGGGTCAGGAATGGGTTCTGACTCAACCCAGCCATGAGTTGCGGAGTGTGGAACAGACTACTCTCTGCAAGCGAAAAAGAAGGTTTGGAGTAGAATACAGCCACAATTTATCATATGATGTGCTGAAACCTACGCTGTAAATTGAGAAAAGAGCAGTAATAAAGAACATCAAATATTTAAGCTTTACTGGTGGTGAGCACCTCTGTGACCTGGATTTTCCCATCATAGGGAGAACGCAGAAACATGTCTCTAGCCTAGGGACGAGGACACACTTGGCACTGTCCGTATATATCCAGACACAGTTTACCCCTCACTCACAGCCTTCTTCCTCTTTCAAAGGACCCTACATGCCTTCCCTAATTCTGCTCCTTCCTTAAGCCTCTTCTAAGGAGAGCTCAATCGCAGACCGGATGCAGCCATTCTGGGAATGAGGGGGCCGCTATACTAGTCCATCCATCCACCCACCAATCTTTCCAATGACTCACTGGTGAGGTGGAACTGTGCCAAAAGCAAGTAGGGGTAACCCAGCCCCCAAAGAACGCAGGGCAGGCTGAGGCAGCAACATGCCAGTCTCAGACACGGCTGTGGGGGTGACCTGTCTGCAGTGTCATTGTTAGGCAGTATCCTGTGCAGTTCCCTTAGGGAGCGCTACAGAAGATTAGGACTATAGGTGAGAGCAATAAATCCCCTTTGGTATCAGTCTGTACCACAAAGATTTAGTTGGTAGCTGTGGCTGAGCAGTCAGACTTATCTCAAGAGGGAGATGAGCAGTATTCAGAGTTTACAAAATAGGCCTACAGTACTATGGCACAAGGAAACACTGACCAAAGCTTTGTATTAAAAAGTAGATATATATTTATTTTATACACTTCTAGTAAAACACATTTATCACAGTCATCAAGCAAGTTAAAATAAGTCAACGAAAAATATACACACTCCCTAGTTAAATTGTAGACCAAGTGAAACGGAGTGAAAACTGAGCAAAACGGCACAGTAAAAACCACACACAAGGGATACTCTAGCAATTTCTCACAAGGGAGGGAAAGCACAAGTTATACGGAAATATCTTCTTATACACCCTAGCAACACTTCCCATAAGTTTGTGAACCAGTTTAAGCAAGACAGTGCATCAGTATAGAATATACTTAAATGAAAACGGAGCAAAATGGCACTACACAAGGTTTAGAAAGGGGAAGAAAAAGGGGGTTATAAGAAGTAGGTGCACCAATACAGTTCTAGTTGAGAAGCAATGTAGCCAGATTCAAAAGGCCTCTGCCAGAGTCAGTGGTATAGGGCAACGGACCAGGAGCAAAATGTTCTTATAGCTGCAGTCAGGTCTTTGGTTAACGATTTTGAAAAGGTGGATGCAGAAGGTGAAAGACAATGTTAAGAGAGAGGGGTGGCCAACCCAACAGGTAGGTAAAGGATTTAAAACCCCTACCGCGACGAAAGGGTGGCCTGGCGGAACAATGTACCTTTACAATGAAGAAGTGGCTCCTGCGGTGGCGGTTGTTCCTGGTAGTTCCTGCAGTTCGGGGGATCCAGCAGAGGAAGAGAGGCTCTCATCGTGGAGGAATGTTCGAGTTACTGCGCTACCCAGGGATGAAACCAGCCATGGTGCTGCCCGACGAATAAAAGGTACGCTCCTCTAAATCGCGGTCCGGGTGGACTGGTGCCTGGCTATCCGGCCTCAGAGTACAGGGTACTGGCGATTCGACCAAGGCAGATCCAGGAAGGCGATTGGCAAACTGGTTGGCCCCACCAGCTCAAGGGAAGAAGGCTTTTGCAGATGAAGATCTTCCCTCGTCGTGTGGAGAAAAGTGGTGAGACGGTGCAGCAGGGCTTCACCGGTGGTTCAGTCGTTGCAGATGTCTTTGGCTTCTCTCCTCTTCGGCTTCTTAGTTTCACTGGCGACATCTTGCTCTTCCAGTCCTCAGGACCCTGCTTTTATGCAAAAAGAGCCCCATTCATACAGCCTAGCTGTCACTCACACAGTGGAGTGGTCATCCTTGGCGGGAGACCCTCCAGCCTATCAGGATAGAGTGTGACATGGGTTGCTGAGGCAACCCTGTCCAGGGGTCCTACTCCCCCTCCCACACAATGGACCCACCCCAGACTCAGTGGCGCCGAAAGGAGGGCTTCTTGGCAGAAGCCCACCAAAAGGACAAACAAAGGATCCCCGACCTGGGTTAGGAGTTTAGAGAAAGACATGAGAAAGAATTTATATTAAAGTTCTGGAAAATAAAACCTACCGGACTAAAGTTAATATAAAAATAAACCGGCGTTATGTTAGAGGCTGTCAGAAAAAGTGGTAGCCTCGAACAATGGGAAAATCCCATAGGGAAATATTCACGGTCGAATATTTACGGGAGTAACCGCTGCCACCAGCCAGAAACTTTAGAGAGAGGGACTGTACGGTACCCCCTCGAAAATGAACATAGGGGAAAAACTATTAACCCTTTCCAGTACCTCCATAGTAAGATGGGTTGTACTGGTTTAGTTCATAAAACTTGACTAGTAAAGTCAATGGGGACCGTACATGCCCTGGGAGACAGTAGTCAGTCCTAGGGTATGGGGTCTATGTTTGCGGGTCACTACGACACCCCTGTGTCACTGCACAGAGGGTGCTGTGTAACACATGTGAATAAAGATGGTTCCTATGGGGTTGAGAAAATCCCATAGACATTAAACACAATAATAGCCTAGAACACACATAGCAAAAATGCCCAAGAGTCGGAAAAAGAGTCTCACTCTTAGCAGGAGAATAGAAACAAACCCTTCAAATCCAGCAAAGCTGCTGGGGGACTCTATAAGTAAGGGAAATTAACCATGGAATGAGAATTCTCCCTGACAGTCATTTACAGCACAGACATTCACTTCGACAGCTTGCTGCAGAGGGTCTTTCCTGCACTGTAGATGGCAGCACGAGCAAGAATGTGGGGAAAGAGGTGGAAAGGGGGAGGAAGGTGGGCAGAGAAGGGACAGGAGGGGGTGTCAAGGACAACATGGCCCATGCTTGAGGTGAGCATTGCCGGCTGTTGACGGTGGAGGGGAGTGGTGGGTCGAGGACGGGACCTGACAATTTTGTAGGCGGGCAGGGAGGGCAAGTGGGGGTGGGGCTCTCTTCAAGCTACAGAAAGGGGGGGCTAAGTGATTATTTAGTAAGCGAAGCAACCATTCTGCCTTTTGCCTTACTGAAAAGCACACAGAGAGAAGGTTGTCTGGTGTACCTACCTGTGAAGAGAATATTGTTTGAAGATTATAAAAGATACCCATAACGTTTTTAAACCATCTTATTTGGTTTGTGTTGACCCCGCAAATGCTACTTAACACTCTGCTATAATTGCATCTTTGCTTATAGGAGGTTTTTGGGGGATGCTCCCAGCAGCCCAAGTGCAGGCCCCCTTATATGCTCACTATTACGTAACGCCCATTCTGCTCTCAAGTAGAATTCACATACTCATGGCAATTTCCCAAATGGAGAGATTTTATATAATAAATATCCCTAGTTCGCCTAAAATGGGGCCGGGTGTGTGTGTGTGTGATCACTTTTCACCCAAAGTCCCTTACAACTCAGTATATTGCTATCACCCCGTTTTAACACTGAGGGCTACACACCTATGTTTGTATACAGAGGTTTCTTCTCCTGCATGGTTTGCTGCTACACAGTCTGATTGATCGAGCCCCGTAATGTATTGCAGATGTGGGGAATACATTGTAAGGCTTTGGGGTAGAAAGAGCCTTTTTCCTCCCTTTGTTATCCAGAAAGCAATGGGGAGACAGAGTGTTTGGATCAGACCTTGGAGCACACCTGCATAGTCTCCTGGTTAAGCCCGCAGACTCTGGGTTTTTACGCTCTATTCCGGGTCTCTGGGGAAGAGTGAGGAGTCACCAGATTTTTTGGCCCCCCCAGTCACTCTGCCCGTGCCTTCAAGTGATTGGCTGCAAGAAGACTATTAGCGGCACATTACATGGAGATGTGGGCAGGGACACCGTAAGGTGGGCACATCCCACCCATACCTTGCAACTGCCACCATGCAGCAAGTTTGCCTGCTTTTTTAAAACATGTGGGCAGGGCCTGTGGGTAGACTTTGCGAGCATGTGGGCGGGGCATCCAGGGCGAGGCATCCCGTGACGTAGATCTCTGGGTTTTTCATTTTGGTAGAGAGGTCTGCCTTGGAGCTGTGTCTACAGCATTTTGTGAATGCCATCTGAAGACACTGTGAAGACGTTTTTTCCAAAAGTAGAATTGTCCAATCCGGACTTGGGAGACTACTTCATGTGGCTTGTATGTTGTCACACCGCTTGCACTGCCTGAAGTAATTCCACCCCAAAAGCTGCTGACCGCTGCCAGGCAATTTCGTTTATGTGAGGTTCACGACATGGTGGCTATGAATCTTAAGTGGTCTCTGAGGGCTTTTGTGCCTTGATGCCCCTGACCTCACTTGGATTGTCCTTATTTGGGGGGCTAATAATATGAACCCAGTTCAGTTCACGTTGCCCAGGACTTGGAAGCTTCATTCCGTTTCCTGTGTTTCTCCAGAAAAACCTCTTGAAATGGATTCCTCTCACCCGGGATTTGTAGCGAAAGTCAATGAGGGCTTGAGGCTATGAACACGTGTGATCCCTGTATGTTTCAAAGTGCACCAAACTATTTATTTGGTTGCAAAGGCTACCCCGAAACTGATGGGTCTTGGGAGCCTGTGGCTAATGTTCATTCTCATGGTTCGGTGAAATTGTTCCCTGGCAAACCCAAGGCATTGGAAAGGGATAGCCTTGTATTCCCTTCCTTACATGGTGGCCTGCACTGCCAGGGATGCGCAGAGGGTTTGAGTGTACCAGAGTTCCAGAGGTACCCTAGTTTATAGGGCCTGCGATCCTGCTCTCCGTGGTACAGGGATAGTTGGCACAGTGATCATAGTGGTGCTTGGCACCTCCTTATGACTTTCCAGGTGATTCTACTTTTCTAAGCTGGCTGCCATTGTTTATGTTATTTTCTTTTTGGAATTGCGCTGACTGAGATGTTTCCAAAGACATCATGGAGCATGCGTACTTGCTTCCTCTATGTCAGTGGTATTCAAACAATTTTATGCTGAGCCCCCCCTTGAGTACAAATATTGCTGCTGAGCTCCCTTGAGTAAAGATATTGTCGCTCAGCCCCCCAGATACCATATCTGCTATATTTTCTATTATAAGCAGTCACCGCAATCCCTTCTTGATGAGCCCCGTGCCCCCCACCACCCTGGGCAACCTTCGCCCCCCCCCAGGGGGACTATGCCCAGAGTTTGAAGGCCACTCCTCTAGGTGATCACCTGCATCTACAAAAAGAAGCTGGCCAGGGGGAAGTTTCATCATCACTCCTCTTGTTTCCTCACAACTTGGCAAGTTGCATCACTCTCCAGACAAAGAAAGCAAGATGATAAAAACTGGTATAGCATTGTGATGCCTTCTTTAAGATGTGTGTTTGCGCTTTATAAATCCCTTTACCATGCCATACCACCATCATGATGCTGATATGGTGTCTTGCTAGAACTCTTTGCTGTGAGGCATGGGGTGGCGCTGGAAATTCTTCAAAGACCCTACGAGAGGGGTGGCTTGAAGGTCCCTAACTTTGATCTATACTACCTGGCAAGTCAACTTAGGCACGTGATGCAGTGGATGGCAGACGAAACCACCATAGATACTCGACTTCTCCAACCAGCCCTGCCCCGACTGCTACTCCGAGATTTACTATGGGTCGAGAAGGGGGCTCCGCGACATTAACCTTACCTGGTTAGGCTTGGAATCCAGATCTGGAAGCGGGCCTGCAGAACAGTGGGGTCGTCGGACCCTCTCTCTCCGCAGATTCCCATCGCGGCAATCATGGCACTGCACACATGGGGCCAAACAGAAACACATACCCAGTGGGAACCCTGCGGTGTGGCTGTACTGGGTGTCCTTACTCAGGAACAGGAGCTTATGACATTCACCGAACTCAGCGAGGCCACTGGCCTGCCCACAGGTCAATTCTTGCTCCACAGAGCGGTAGTGCAGACCATAAAGAATAGACGGCCAGAGACTGCAGAACAGATCACAGAGAACGAGATCATCGAAACAATGCTTAACACTGCTGAAGGAGGCCATGAAACCTCCAGACTGTATGAAGCCTTGATGCAGGGTACGACCAGGAACGAACTTAAATGCAAAGGGAGGTGGGAGATGGAATTAGGCCTCAAATTCGATGAAAGCATGGGAGGAAATAACCCACTATCACAAGAAAATTTCTAGGAATGCCCATCTGCAACTCATCCAACTATACATCACCAACAGGGTTTACCTTACACCCGAAGCCATATCTAGATTGCGGTGCTGCAACCCAGACTTGCCCCAAATGCAACGTGCCGAAGGCGGTAATGACCCATATGTTCTGGGGCTGTCCGATGATTCGGTGATTTTGGGCCCAGGTGAAGGAAAGAGTGGCGAACGCGGAGATCGAAGTGGAATTTCACGAGCCAGCAACCTGCATACTGGGAAGGTACAAGCGAAGCAGCAAGAACAAGCCCCTAAATAAACCCAGAGACTTGATATACATAACGACGAAAAGACGCATAGCCCTGGGCTGGAAAAGCGCCAGAGGCCCTAGCGTGGCCCTTTGGTGGGGAGACCTCAAAAGATGGATAGCCGCCGAAACTGCTGCATGGGAAACAGCAATCCAGGTACAGAGATTGGACTCCAGCGAGGAACTACTCCGTTGGGTGGTGTTAACTGTGCCATTGCTCCACCCTGTGGCACCAGACAACGCCTCGGACAGCATGGGCAGTCCTGGCCTGGCACATGGCCTAAAAAAGACTGTGGATTCAACTGTGGTCTTGGAGGGAGGGTTGGGAGGGATGGGGACAGTTCTTTGGAATTAAGCATATTGCAATGCTTAACCGATGATTGTTTGTTACACTTTGTTTAAAAACCAATAAAGAGTTTAAAAAAAAATAAAAATATTTGCTGTGGTCTCGTTACTGTAGGCCGCAGGACAGCAGGGCACAGGACTTTTTTTTCTGCTTGGTGCATTTCCGTCAGCGGTTCGCAGTTTTACAGTGGCTAGGCGGAATGGGCACCCATTCCTTTCAGTCGAGAAGGATTCTAGGGTGGGACGGCTCAAAAAGCCTGACAACTAAACCCTTTGCTACTTCTTCAGATTTATTTTCCATTTACTCTTTCATAATCGGGATATAAAGTGATAATCAGCTAAGACAATCATTTCTCATCCTCATACATCAAACTTGTATTTGCATCTTGTAGGAAGAATAGAACCCAATCAGCACGCATAGGACCTACCTGTTCGAGAATATTGCTGATTATCATATTTACAAACTCAATTACCTTTGATCATTTACCAGCCTATAAAAGTCATTTGCACTTTCAAGAGCAGGCACTTGAGCATTTCTGTTTGTCTCATCTTGCTTTGTTTGTCTGGAGAGTGATGTAACTTGCCAAGTACAAACTAATTGCTTTCCTTGAAATATGATGGAAATCCAGTACAGAAATCCACCAATATACATCTCCAGTGCATTCTCTTTGTCAAACTCATTTCTGGGGCGCATGTGCTCTACTTCAGCATAATTATATGTGTCCTTCCTGTATCCTTCCACTACATCGCTTCCGTTGTGTTGCTCTTCAGCGTAAATCCTAAAGTCTTTCCAAATGAATCTGTTATTTCCTATAGTACTTAAATGGTGATTGTTGCAAGCAATCTGTATGAGACTATACGCAGTACCCGGTCAGCTTCCTCGCCACTCTAAACTTCAGGTTAGCTTTGCAGTTCCCCAAGGTCCTTGCGTTCCAGACCAGTAGCTACAATTCAAGACGTTGAGGTCAGATTTTTTTTTTTTTGTAATGCAAGCTCATGGGCTGTGGCCAGCACCATGTGACTCTTTACTTCTGGAGTGGCTGGCTTTCTTAAGGCCCCTTAAAAAAAGAAGAAAAATAAGAAAAGTAGTGCCACAAGTCTAACACTTTCAGCACTGACCCTAAATAAGAAAGGTTAGGAATACCAAATAATGTGTCTTTCTGGAATTCTATACAATACTTGCTAGACTCACCAAAGGTTTATTTCAGGAGCACTTCAGAAGGTGAGTCACTGATTTAGTCTGTTCTTAAACGCCTCAACTCAGCCTTTCATCCTTCTGAGGTCGATAAATGAGTACCATCACAGGTTGGGTGATATTGGGTGTATATTTTTTCTACATAAACCGCTTAAGTGTAAGTGCTATATAGTAATACATCATTATCATTTGGTCATGGACGTCTGCTTGCATTCACAGTAATTTGGTAATATGGGCCTATACACACAGATCTTAACGATACATATGGCGATCCATTCTTGTATGAAATGTACATCACATTATAGTGATATCGTAACTATATTTTTTGTTGTGTACAATGCTATGTGATAGCACTTCCTGTTTTGTCAACGGGTGAAAGGTTGCATTCCATCGCATCCCACAATATCACTTCGGGGTGGGGTCAAATGACATCACTTCCTGTGATGTCACCAGGGGTCAAGGGTCATGTGACGCCACTTCTGCTACCCCTGGCATTTTGGTGCAATGACGTCCCTGTCTGTGCTACATTTACGCAGGCCGGCCCATTCAGAAGGAAATGCTCAATGAAACCTTTCAATATCTCATGGTGAGGTTTTCTCTTTAATTTCCAACCACATCTCCAATGTAGGTTCAAATGTGGCAGCTGCAGTGTTCTGAAGAATTGTGAATGGTACATATCAACAAGTGAGACTATTCAAAGAAATAGGACCAGGAAAAGAACCAGTATACACTTCAGAACCAGGGCTCAAGTCGAGGGTACACACGTCTGAACAGAGTCCCCTGGCTTTTTCCAGGACTCCGCCCACTTTTCTTTCAGAGGGCACCCTGAAATGCACATTTCTGGTGACGCCACATTCAATTGGTATGTTAATGAGTCCCCCTACTTTTCTTTTAGGACTTGGACGCTGTAAGAACCACACAGTCGATGTATTCTTTGTAATTTCCATCGTGTTCAAGTACCCAGACCAGACAGTTCTGACATTGTGGTAGCAGGCAGCTATGATGAAGCCTTTGAAGTGTTCTCAGCAGTCCAGGAGGTGGTGTAATTGTCCACACAGTCTTCAGCTTTGCAGTTCCCCAAAGTCCTTGAATTCCACCAGGCTTAAGTGTAGCTACACACGCTTTGATGCAGCTGTATAGTAGCTACAATTCAAGACTTTGCGGTCAGAAAAAGGAAAAGAAATCATCAAACAGGAGCATTTCCATTCATGAGCAATACGCCAATCTAATGATCATTTTGGTGCTGAACACCGAATGTATCATTTAGACATGACTTTCCCATTTTGTGATAACATACATTTCTTTCATGACTAACATTTGATACTCATTGGATTTCTCAATATCAGTTTTCTTGGGTTTATTTTCTATATAGGGGTGACACTTAGGGAGATCTTGATAAGTGAGCTTCCAGCTCGTGTTTTAGACAGCAGGAAAGCCAACCTAACTCCTGCTTAGACATCCCTGAATTCTCCAGTGGAGATGTGATTTTGGAAAATGAAAAACCCAGGCACACTAGGCTTCAGAAAATGTTGGGTTGTTTCACTTTTATGTGCTGTCTACCAGACAATTGCAAACATTGATGTCTCATGTCCCCTAACGAAGGAGACCTAGAAAATGCAAGTGTTGAAATTTGAACTTCAAATATTGTCTATTTGACTACTTCTACCCATGTACTATATCATGTATACGTTTGATGTTGAATATCCTATGGCTTAATATGTATATGTGTTACCACATATACTGCACACAAATTAAATAACGGCAGTTTTATTGCTCCAAGAATTGTATCAATTCAGATCTTTTGACATTCAGAAGTGACAAGTTCTAATCATTAGTTGGACCACCATGACCTTGCTCATTTGTGTTGTTATACATATCCAGTTTGACCAAAGGGAGTGCCACGGTTTTGTTATTTCCACCAAGTTCCATGAAGGTTTCTTTGGGATTGGCCACCAGGGTATGGATTCCCTTCAGGTCGTTTGTGCTGACCAGGCCAAAAATCTTCTGTCTATCCAGCCTCCTCCCAGCTGCCTAACTCTGTGAGGCGAGAAAGATTTAGGAGGCGCACCAAAGGACAGTTCCACACATAGGGGACAGTTTGCAAGAGCGAGTGAAATGCAGGACCTTGCAACACCTCCCAATTTATTTGGTATGCATAACAACTTGAATCAAGCAGAATGCAATGAAGGCAGTTCCCTCCCCCCTCCACCAGACTGTAGGCCACAGGGACATAAGTTGACAAGAGATCAGATCTGAATGTACGTTATCCCAGGCTGGGCTGTTCAAGATAATGTAATGTGCAAGGACAGCACAGGATGCCTTCCCAGTACAGGACTACGATAGCAAAGGAATCTGGCCTCGGGCCTTCGGGACTGCAGGCAGGTGTAATGTTGACCAGTGGGAGGCACTCATGGAAAGGAGGGGAGCACTGCTGCGGGGCAGAGAAAAAAAAGAGCAGGAGACAGAGTGAGTGAGAAAATAGAAAAGCTTTTCACTGATAGGATGGCAGGAGAAATTACGTTAGGACTCGTGTTTCACCAATCCCTTCCACTGCCTACTGTGCCATCAGATTCCGGGAACAACATCTAAGACTCCTCCATCCGGCCTCCACCTTAACAAGGAATTCGTAGTTACGTTTTTCTAGGATGAACAGAACAATATAAACAGGTTAAATACTACCCTTTGGCAAAAATTGCAGTCGTGGAACACACCTGAAAATGCTTTTTGGGAAGAATTCCAGTACTATCCCGCATGAATGCCTCATCGCTCACTAAATCCCTGCGTACCTGTTACACCTCTGCTTAATTCCAGCTTCAATCTTTCAGTTATTCATTTCCTTCCCTACTATGATTCTTCTTCGTGGCTGAAGCATTCTTCAATCCTTTGACTTTTATTTTGCAGATGTGAGCACTTGTGCTGTGCTAAATAACTTGCACAAATTGCTCAAGATTTTGGCCTCCATTTTTGTTTCGGATTTAATACACCTATTGTGGAATGTTGTCAAGTACCAGATGTGGGCCTCCCCAAAAGCGCACGAATGTCTCTGTTGTTTATTCCTCCTATAGTGAAAGTGGAACACTTTGTCTCCAACTTTGTATTCTCTCCGAGAAGCTCTTTGGTCATTGTAAATTGTTGTACTGTTGGCTGATATTTCCATGTTTGGCTGATATGATATGATAGGTTATTTATAACGGGCTTAATACCCAGAGGTTTCTAAGCGCGGACCCGGGGATCGAACCTGTGTTGCTCCATGTCGTCTTGCTTCCAAGGCGAGCATGTTGCCCCTGAGTTATCCTCCCGAGACATGAGGCTGAGCTGACGCAAATCATGCTGGTGGAGGCTACCCCTGGTGGCTGGGGAGTGGGGGTGGTGGGAGACATGAGTGGGGGCCTGGTGGAGGCTGCCCCTGCACTGCTGGGGGGTGGGGGTGGTGGGAGACATGAGTGGGGGCCTGGTGGAGGCTGCCCCTGGTGGCTGGGGGGTGGGGTGATGGGAGACATGAGTGGGGGCCTGGTGGAGGCTGCCCCTGGTGGCTGGGGGGTGGGGGTGATGGGAGACATGAGTGGGGGCCTGGTGGAGGCTGCCCCTGGTGGCTGGGGGGTGGGGGTGCAGGGAGACATGAGTGGGGGCCTGGTGGAGGCTGCCCCTGCACTGCTGGGGGGTGGGGGTGATAGGGGACATGAGTGGGGGCCTGGTGGAGGCTGCCCCTGGTGGCTGGTGGGTGGGGGTGCAGGGAGACATGAGTGGGGGCCTGGTGGAGGCTGCCCCTGCACTGCTGGGGGGTGGGGGTGATAGGGGACATGAGTGGGGGCCTGGTGGAGGCTGCCCCTGGTGGCTGGGGGGTGGGGGTGATGGGAGACATGAGTGGGGGCCTGGTGGAGGCTGCCCCTGGGGGGTGGGGATGGTGGGAGACATGAGTGGGGGTCTGGTGGAGGCTGCCCCTGGTGGCTGGGGGGTGGGGGTGCAGGGAGACATGAGTTGGACATGAGTGGGGGCCTGGTGGAGGCTGCCCCTGCACTGCTGGGGGGTGGGGGTGATGGTAGACATGAGTGGTGGCCTGGTGGAGGCTGCCCCTGCACTGCTGGGGGGTGAGGGTGGTGGGAGACATGAGTGGGGGCCTGGTGGAGGCTGCCCCTGCACTGCTGGGGGGTGGGGGTGGTGGGAGACATGAGTGGGGGCCTGGTGGAGGCTGCCCCTGGTGGCTGGGAGGTGGGGGTGATGGGAGACATGAGTGGGGGCCTGGTGGAGGCTGCCCCTGGTGGCTGGGGGGTGGGAGTGCAGGGAGACATGAGTGGGGGCCTGGGGGTGGGGGTGCAGGGAGACATGAGTGGGGGCCTGGTGGAGGCTGCCCCTGCACTGCTGGGAGGTGGGGTGATGGTAGACATGAGTGGGGGCCTGGTGGAGGGTGCCCCTGGTGGCTGGGGGGTGGGGGTGGTGGGAGACATGAGTTGGACATGAGTGTGGGCCTGGTGGAGGCTGCCCCTGCACTGCTGGGGGGTGGGGGTGGTGGGAGACATGAGTGGGGGCCTGGTGGAGGCTGCCCCTGCACTGCTGGGGGTTGGGGGTGGTGGGAGACATGAGTTGGACATGAGTGGGGGCCTGGTGGAGGCTGTCCCTGCACTGCTGGGGGGTGGGGGTGGTGGGAGACATGAGTGGGGGCCTGGTGGAGGCTGCCCCTGCACTGCTGGGGGGTGGGGGTGGTGGGAGACATGAGTGGGGGCCTGGTGGAGGCTGCCCCTGGTGGCTGGGGGGTGGGGGTGATGGGAAACATGAGTGGGGGCCTGGTGGAGGTCGGCCCTGGTGGCTGGGGGGTGGGGGTGATGGGAGACATGAGTGGGGGCCTGGTGGAGGCTGCCCCTGGTGGCTGGGGGGTGGGAGTGCAGGGAGACATGAGTGGGGGCCTGGTGGAGGCTGCCCCTGGGGGGTGGGGGTGCAGGGAGACATGAGTGGGGGCCTGGTGGAGGGTGCCCCTGGTGGCTGGGGGGTGGGGGTGGTGGGAGACATGAGTTGGACATGAGTGGGGGCCTGGTGGAGGCTGCCACTGCACTGCTGGGGGGTGGGGGTGGTGGGAGACATGAGTGGGGGCCTGGTGGAGGCTGCCCCTGCACTGCTGGGGGTTGGGGGTGATGGGAGACATGAGTGGGGGCCTGGTGGAGGCTGCCCCTGCACTGCTGGGGGGTGGGGGTGATAGGGGACATGAGTGGGGGCCTGGTGGAGGCTGCCCCTGGTGGCTGGGGGGTGGAGGTGATGGGAGACATGAGTGGGGGCCTGGTGGAGGCTGCCCCTGGTGTCTGGGGGGTGGGGGCGCAGGGAGACATGAGTTGGCCATGAGTGGGGGCCTGGTGGAGGCTGCCCCTGCACTGCTGGGGGGTGGGGGTGATGGTAGACATGAGTTGGACATGAGTGGGGGCCTGGTGGAGGCTGCCCCTGGGGCTGGGGGGTGGAGGTGGTGGGAGACATGAGTTGGGCATGAGTGGGGGCCTGGTGGAGGCTGCCCCTGCACTGCTGGGGGGTGGGGGTGGTGGGAGACATGAGTGGGGGCCTGGTGGAGGCTGAACCTGCACTGCTGGGGGTTGGGGGTGGTGGGAGACATGAGTTGGACATGAGTGGGGGCCTGGTGGAGGCTGCCCCTGGTGGCTGGGGGGTGGGGGTGGTGGGAGACATGAGTTGGACATGAGTGGGGGCCTGGTGGAGGCTGCCCCTGCACTGCTGGGGGGTGGGGGTGGTGGGAGACATGAGTGGGGGCCTGGTGGAGGCTGCCCCTGCACTGCTGGGGGTTGGGGGTGGTGGGAGACATGAGTTGGACATGAGTGGGGGCCTGGTGGAGGCTGCCCCTGCACTGCTGGGGGGTGGGGGTGGTGGGAGACATGAGTGGGGGCCTGGTGGAGGCTGCCCCTGCACTGCTGGGGGGTGGGGGTGGTGGGAGACATGAGTGGGGGCCTGGTGGAGGCTGCCCCTGGTGGCTGGGGGGTGGGGGTGATGGGAGACATGAGTGGGGGCCTGGTGGAGGCTGCCCCTGGTGGCTGGGGGGTGGGGGTGATGGGAGACATGAGTGGGGGCCTGGTGGAGGCTGCCCCTGGTGGCTGGGGGGTGGGAGTGCAGGGAGACATGAGTGGGGGCCTGGTGGAGGCTGCCCCTGGTGGCTGGGGGGTGGGGGTGCAGGGAGACATGAGTGGGGGCCTGGTGGAGGCTGCCCCTGCACTGCTGGGAGTTGGGGTGATGGTAGACATGAGTGGGGGCCTGGTGGAGGGTGCCCCTGGTGGCTGGGGGGTGGGGGTGGTGGGAGACATGAGTTGGACATGAGTGGGGGCCTGGTGGAGGCTGCCCCTGCACTGCTGGGGGGTGGGGGTGGTGGGAGACATGAGTGGGGGCCTGGTGGAGGCTGCCCCTGCACTGCTGGGGGTTGGGGGTGATGGGAGACATGAGTGGGGGCCTGGTGGAGGCTGCCCCTGCACTGCTGGGGGGTGGGGGTGATAGGGGACATGAGTGGGGGCCTGGTGGAGGCTGCCCCTGGTGGCTGGGGGGTGGAGGTGATGGGAGACATGAGTGGGGGCCTGGTGGAGGCTGCCCCTGGTGTCTGGGGGGTGGGGGTGCAGGGAGACATGAGTTGGACATGAGTGGGGGCCTGGTGGAGGCTGCCCCTGCACTGCTGGTGGGGTGGGGGTGATGGTAGACATGAGTTTGACATGAGTGGGGGCCTGGTGGAGGCTGCCCCTGCACTGCTGGGGGGTGGGGGTGGTGGGAGACATGAGTGGGGGCCTGGTGGAGGCTGCCCCTGCACTGCTGGGGGTTGGGGGTGATGGGAGACATGAGTGGGGGCCTGGTGGAGGCTGCCCCTGCACTGCTGGGGGGTGGGGGTGATAGGGGACATGAGTGGGGGCCTGGTGGAGGCTGCCCCTGGTGGCTGGGGGGTGGGGGTGATGGGAGATATGAGTGGGGGCCTGGTGGAGGCTGCCCCTGGTGGCTGGGGGGTGGTGGGAGACATGAGTGGGGGCCTGGTGGAGGCTGCCCCTGGTGGCTGGGGGGTGGGGGTGCAGGGAGACATGAGTTGGACATGAGTGGGGGCCTGGTGGAGGCTGCCCCTACACTGCTGGGGGGTGGGGGTGATGGTAGACATGAGTGGGGGCCTGGTGGAGGCTGCCCCTGCACTGCTGGGGGGTGGGGGTGGTGGGAGACATGAGTGGGGGCCTGGTGGAGGCTGCCCCTGCACTGCTGGGGGGTGGGGGTGGTGGGAGACATGAGTGGGGGCCTGGTGGAGGCTGCCCCTGCACTGCTGGGGGGTGGGGGTGGTGGGAGACATGAGTGGGGGCCTGGTGGAGGCTGCCCCTGGTGGCTGGGGGTGATGGGAGACATGAGTGGGGGCCTGGTGGAGGCTGCCCCTGGTGGCTGGGGGGTGGGGGTGATGGGAGACATGAGTGGGGGCCTGGTGGAGGCTGCCCCTGGTGGCTGGGGGGTGGGGGTGCAGGGAGACATGAGTGGGGGCCTGGTGGAGGCTGCCCCTGCACTGCTGGGAGGTGGGGTGATGGTAGACATGAGTGGGGGCCTGGTGGAGGGTGCCCCTGGTGGCTGGGGGGTGCGGGTGGTGGGAGACATGAGTTGGACATGAGTGGGGGCCTGGTGGAGGCTTCCCCTGCACTGCTGGGGGGTCGGGGTGGTGGGAGACATGAGTGGGGGCCTGGTAGAGGCTGCCCCTGCACTGCTGGGGGTTAGGGGTGATGGTAGACATGAGTGGGGGTCTGGTGGAGGGTGCCCCTGGTGGCTGGGGGGTGGGGGTGGTGGGAGACATGAGTTGGACATGAGTGGGGGCCTGGTGGAGGCTGCCCCTGCACTGCTGGGGGGTGGGGGTGGTGGGAGACATGAGTGGGGGCCTGGTGGAGGCTGCCCCTGCACTGCTGGGGGGTGGGGGTGATGGTAGACATGAGTGGGGGTCTGGTGGAGGGTGCCCTTGGTGGCTGTGGGGTGGGGGTGGTGGGAGACATGAGTTGGACATGAGTGGGGGCCTGGTGGAGGCTGCCCCTGCACTGCTGGGGGGTGGGGGTGGTGGGAGACATGAGTGGGGGCCTGGTGGAGGCTGCCCCTGCACTGCTGGGGGGTGGGGGTGGTGGGAGACATGAGTGGGGGCCTGGTGGAGGCTGCCCTTGCACTGCTGGGGGGTGGGGGTGGTGGGAGACATGACTGGGGCCTGTTGGAGGCTGCCCCTGGTGGCTGGGGGGTGGGGGTGGTGGGAGACATGAGTTGGACATGAGTGGGGGCCTGGTGGAGGCTGCCCCTGCACTGCTGGGGGGTGGGGGTGGTGGGAGACATGAGTGGGGGCCTGGTGGAGGCTGCCCCTGCACTGCTGGGGGGTGGGGGTGATAGGGGACATGAGTGGGGGCCTGGTGGAGGCTGCCCCTGGTGGCTGGGGGGTGGGGGTGGTGGGAGACATGAGTGGGGGCCTGGTGGAGGCTGCCCCTGCACTGCTGGGGTGGTGGGGGTGATAGACATGAGTGGGGGCCTGGTGGAGGCTGTCCCTGCACTGCTGGGGGGTGGGGGTGGTGGGAGACATGAGTGGGGGCCTGGTGAAGGCTGCCCCTGCACTGCTGGGGGGTGGGGGTGGTGGGAGACATGAGTGGGGGCCTGGTGGAGGGTGCCCCTGGTGGCTGGGGGGTGGGGTGGTGGTAGACATGAGTGGGGGCCTGGTGGAGGGTGCCCCTGGTGGCTGGGGGGTGGGGGTGGTGGTAGACATGAGTGGGGGCCTGGTGGAGGCTGCCCCTGCACTGCTGGGGGGTGAGGGTGATAGGGGACATGTGTGGGGGCCTGGTGGAGGCTGCCCCTGGTGGCTGGGGGGTCGGGGTGCAGGGAGACATGAGTTGGACATGAGTGGGGGCCTGGTGGAGGGTGCCCCTGGTGGCTGGGGGGTGGGGGTGGTGGGAGACATGAGTGGGGGCCTGGTGGAAGCTGCCCCTGGTGGCTGGGGGTGATGGGAGACATGAGTGGGGGCCTGGTGGAGGCTGCCCCTGGTGGCTGGGGGGTGGGGGTGATGGGAGACATGAGTGGGGGCCTGGTGGAGGCTGCCCCTGGTGGCTGGGGGGCGGGGGAGCAGGGAGACATGAGTGGGAGCCTGGTGGAGGCTGCCCCTGGTGGCTGGGGGGTGGGGGTGCAGGGAGACGTGAGTGGGGGCCTGGTGGAGGCTGCCCCTGCACTGCTGGGGGGTGGGGGTGATAGGGGACATGAGTGGGGGCCTGGTGGAGGCTGCCCCTGCACTGCTGGGGGGTGGGGGTGATAGGGGACATGAGTGGGGGCCTGGTGGAGGCTGCCCCTGGTGGCTGGGGGGTGGAGGTGGTGGTAGACATGAGTGGGGGCCTGGTGGAGGCTGCCCCTGCACTGCTGGGGGGTGGGGGTGATAGGGGACATGAGTGGGGGCCTGGTGGAGGCTGCCCCTGCACTGCTGGGGGGTGGGGGTGATAGGGGACATGAGTGGGGGCCTGGTGGAGGCTGCCCCTGGTGGCTGGGGGGTGGGGGTGGTGGTAGACATGAGTGGGGGCCTGGTGGAGGGTGCCCCTGGTGGCTGGGAGTGGTGGTAGACATGAGTGGGGGCCTGGTGGAGGGTGCCCCTGGTGGCTGGGGGGTGGGGGTGGTGGGAGACATGAGTGGGGGCCTGGTGGAGGCTGCCCCTGCACTGCTGGGGGGTGGAGGTGATGGTAGACATGAGTGGGGGCCTGGTGGAGGCTGCCCCTCCACTGCTGGGGGGTGGGGGTAGTGGTAGACATGAGTGGGGGCCTGGTGGAGGCTGCCCCTGGTGGCTGGGGGGTGGGGGTGATGGGAGACATGAGTGGGGGCCTGGTGGAGGCTGCCCCTGGTGGCTGGGAGTGGTGGTAGACATGAGTGGGGGCCTGGTGGAGGGTGCCCCTGGTGGCTGGGGGTGGTGGGAGACATGAGTGGGGGCCTGGTGGAGGCTGCCCCTGCACTGCTGGGGGGTGGGGGTGATGGTAGACATGAGTGGGGGCCTGGTGGAGGCTGCCCCTGCACTGCTGGGGGGTGGGGGTGGTGGTAGACATGAGTGGAGGCCTGGTGGAGGCTGCCCCTGGTGGCTGGGGGGTGGGGGTGATGGGAGACATGAGTGGGGGCCTGGTGGAGGCTGCCCCTGGTGGCTGGGGGGTGAAGGTGCAGGGAGACATGAGTGGGGGCCTGGTGGAGGCTGCCCCTGCACTGCTGGGGGTGGTGGTAGACATGAGTGGGGGCCTGGTGGAGGCTGCCCCTGCACTGCTGGGGTGTGGGGGTGATAGGGGACATGAGTGGGGGCCTGGTGGAGGCTGCCCCTGGTGGCTGGGCGTGATGGGAGACATGAGTGGGGGCCTGGTGGAGGGTGCCCCTGGTGGCTGGGGGTGCAGGGGGACATGCGTTGGTGGACAGTAGTGCAAGGTGACATGTGGGTTGGCTGGGGGGCATGGCCATGGTGGATGGGGTGCCTGCAGGACATGTGCAGGGTAGGCCCCTGTGGTGTGGGCCACCTGCAGGGGCCGTGGAGGGTGTAGAGGGAACACCTGGGAGGACCCACACGTGCAATTCACGTGTGGTGCTCCCCGCGCACCCCTGTAATGCACCACACACGTACCCTGATGGAATCGCGTGTGATACTTCCTGCGCAACCCAGAAATACACGTACCCTGCTGCTTTTGCGTGTGATACTTCCCGCGCACCCCTGGAATACACGTACCCTGATGGAATCGCGTGATACTTCCTGCGCACCCCTGAAATACACGTACCCTGCTGCTTTTGCGTGTGATACTTCCCGTGCACCCCTGGAATACACGTACCCTGCTGTTTTTGCATGTGATACTTCCCGCGCACCCCTGGAATACACGTACCCTGATGGAATCGTGTGTGATACTTCCCGCGCACCCCTGAGATACACGTACCCTGCTGCTTTTGCGTGTGATACTTCCCGCGCACCCCTGAAATACACGTACCCTGCTGCTTTTGCGTGTGTTACTTCCCGCGCACCCCTGGAATACACGTACCCTGATGGAATCGCGTGTGATACTTCCCGCGCACCCCTGAAATACACGTACCCCGCTGATTTTGCGTGTGATACTTCCCGCGCACCCCTGAAATACACGTACCCTGCTGCTTTTGCGTGTGATACTTCCCGTGCACCCCTGGAATACACGTACCCTGCTGTTTTTGCGTGTGATACTTCCCGCGCACCCCTGAAATACACGTACCCTGCTGCTTTTGCGTGTGTTACTTCCCACGCACCCCTGATGCACACGTACACAGGACAATCGCGTGTGGAACTTCCCGCGAACCACTGAAATACACGTTCCCAGCTTGGCGTTTGCTGTTTGCCAGCCCTGTGAACTGGTCCAGGGTTAGCGCAGCCCTTTGCGATGATTTGGGGATTTTGAAGGCTTTTCCTTGCGCGAGGGCGTTCTTGGGGGCGTAACTGGCACTGCTGCAGGGTTGCTGCGCCACTCTGCGCCACGGCTGGTTTCAAAGGCTAAAATCCATGAATACGCTGTGCGATGAAAAGGATTTTTTCGCACGCGGCTGGCGCAGTGTATCGCACGGGGACACTGTGCGCCAGCCGCGTGCGCCATTTCTGTGCGTATTTCTATGAATTACCCTGATGGTCTGTCAGGGTAAAAACAAACAAAAATAGTATAAGCTCTAAATGCTGCTAATCTATTCTGGTTCATAGCTTGAACCTTGAACCTAAATTACAGGTGGTGGTTACCTGAAACAGTTTTGTGGAGGCGAACAATACTCGTAGTTATTGTTATAAAGACTTGTCAGTAGTCTTGCTTCTGGCAATCTGCGAAAATAAAGCATAGTTATGATGCCTTTTAGTAGCTATTTCAACTATTGTGCTACTTTTTCTTTACCATCACTCGGTTAAAGACCTAATACTGTTCGGATGGTTTAGAAGTGCATAGTTAGTATGGTGGTGGCGTATTTTTAGGTCCCACTGGTCCCATTGGAATGTATCCGCATGTTCATACTGTTAAAAAAAAATCTTTTTTGTTAAACAATGTTTTATTGGTTATGCATTAGTAAAACTAACCTTGCGCTCTCCCTTGGTCGGCGTGGGGGTGTCTTATTATCGAGTCATCTTTCGTGTAGTTAGCCCTAGAGTTTCTGTTATTACTGGGCTCTCGGTCTTCTAAGCAAGCCCTGTCAAGTGACAGAAAGTATGAAAAATCATACGGTTTGTTGTAGCACGCTAGTGTGGTGTGCGGCAGTATATGCTGCTGCGTTATAAAGTGTGTTACTGTACCTTGGTATGTGGACCATGCATCGAGGTTATCTGTCTCTTCTTAGTGTCTCGATGGAACAATCTGTCCTGTTCTTTCTTGCAGTGAGGATGCGTCTGGTTGCCATAGTAATGCAACTTCTTGGCAATGCGTTAGACTGAGTCTGTTGTTGTTTATCTGTGGTTCTAAGGATTCCGCCATCTTGTCATGGTGTATATCTTCTTGTGTAGCGCTGTTATGTTCACTTTGATTAATGTGTCACAGCCCCTGGTGTGCAGTTTGGTCCAACATTGTAATAATGTGATTACTCACAAACTTGTACCATGGACAAACTCCTGTTACTTCTTCTCTTCAGTCTGCGACGTGAGGATACCGTTTTTTTGGTCTAATTAATGTCCTTGGTTACTAGCAGGCCGATTCATGGAATAATTAGCGCGGCGCAAGTGGCCAAAAACGTGCGATTCGCAGTGGAATAGCGAAAATCGCAGTGGAATAGCGAAAATCGCACGAAAAGCAGCACACATCGATTCATGGAAGGCCGTGCGCGAGAAAACCATCGGACGTGCGATAAGAAAGTGCGCGGCGCACGTTGGCGCACAGGCCATCTAACGGCATGCGCCAGGTCACAGCGAAAATCGCACAGTCCACAGCGAAAATCGCACATAGCGCGGCGCACGCAACAAAAGTAGGCGGAACACGGGGCGTAACACTCGGAATGGGGAACAACTTGCCAAAATGTGGGCGTCACGGGGGAAGCACAGGGTAAAAGTGCGCAGAACGCCCACACGCTCGCCTACAACACGTATTCATGGAATAGAATAGGTCAAAAAAGCGCACGCTCAAACCAGCGCACAGGCACAAACACGACCGCCACAAGAAAGCAGGCGGTAGCGTCTCAGCGGCTGTAAGAAATGTGCGCCAAAAGGTGCGCCAACAAATAGCACCCATATACTGCCATGATGAATGTCCTATACTGTGGCCCTACAGGACAAATGAGGTGCAAAGGGGTACCCACAAACACGGACACGCTGACAAAAAATACGTGTGCGCGGGAAGTCTCACACGCGATTTGGCCGGGTACGTGGATTTCAGGGGTGCGCGGGAAGGTCCACACGCGATTACAGCAGGGTATGTGCATTTCAGGGGTGCGCGGGAATTTCCACACGCGAATAGCCTGGCTGCGTGTATTTCAGGGGTGCGCGGGAAGTTCCACACGCGATTACAGCAGGGTACGTGTATTTCAGGGGTGCGCGGGAATTTCCACACGCGAATAGCCTGGCCGCGTGTATTTCAGGGGTGCGCGGGAAGACCCACACGCGATTACAGCAGGGTACGTGTATTTCAGGGGTGCGCGGGAAGTTCCACACGCGAATAGCCTGGCCGCGTGTATTTCAGGGGTGCGCGGGAAGTCCCACACGCGATTACAGCAGGGTACGTGTATTTCAGGGGTGCGCGGGAAGTTCCACACGCGAATAGCCTGGCCGCGTGTATTTCAGGGGTGCGCGGGAAGTTCCACACGCGAATAGCCTGGGCGCGTGTATTTCAGGGGTGCGCGGGAATTTCCACACGCAAATAGGCTGGGCGCGTGTATTACAGGGGTGCGCGGGAAGTCCCACACGCGATTACAGCAGGGTACGTGTATTTCAGGGGTGCGCGGGAAGTTCCACACGCGAATAGCCTGGCCGCGTGTATTTCAGGGGTGCGCGGGAAGTTCCACACGCGAATAGCCTGGCCGCGTGTATTTCAGGGGTGCGCGGGAGGTTCCACACGCGAATAGCCTGGGCACGTGTATTTCAGGGGTGCGCGGGAATTTCCACACGCGAATAGGCTGGGCGCGTGTATTACAGGGGTGCGCGGGAAGTCCCACACGCGATTACAGCAGGGTACGTGTATTTCAGGGGTGCGCGGGAAGTTCCACACGCGAATAGCCTGGCCGCGTGTATTTCAGGGGTGCGCGGGAAGTTCCACACGCGAATAGCCTGGGCGCGTGTATTTCAGGGGTGCGCGGGAATTTCCACACGCGAATAGGCTGGGCGCGTGTATTACAGGGGTGCGCGGGAAGTCCCACACGCGATTACAGCAGGGTACGTGTATTTCAGGGGTGCGCGGGAATTTCCACACGCGAATAGCCTGGGCGCGTGTATTTCAGGGGTGCGCGGGAATTATCACACGCGATTTGGCTTGGTACGTGTATTACAGGGGTGCGTGCGAAGTTACACACGCGATTAGGCTGGGTGGGTCCTGTCACCCTCGACGGCCCCTGCAGGCAGCCCACAAAACAGGGGACTACCCTGCACACCTGCTCATGTCTCCCACCACCCCCACCCCCCCAGTCACCAGGGGTACCCTCCACCAGGCCCCCACCCATGCCTCCCACCACCCCCCCCCCCCCCCCCCCGCCACCAGGGGCACCCTCCACCAGTCCCCCACTCATGTCACCCACCACCCCCACCCCCCCAGTCACCAGGGGCACCTTCCACCAGGCCCCCACTCATGTCCCCTATCACCCCCACCCCCCAGCAGTGCAGGGGCAGCCTCCACCAGGCCCCCACCCATGTCTCCCACCACCCCCACCCTCCCGCCACCAGGGGCAGCCTCCACCAGGCCCCCACCCATGCCTCCCACCACCCCCACCCCCCCGCCACCAGGGGCACCCTCCACCAGGCCCCCACTCATGTCACCCACCACCCCCACCCCCCCGCCACCAGGGGCACCCTCCACCAGGCCCCCACTCATGTCACCCACCACCCCCACCCCCCCAGTCACCAGGGGCACCCTCCACCAGGCCCCCACTCATGTCCCCTATCACCCCCACCCCCCAGCAGTGCAGGGGCACCCTCCACCAGGCCCCCACTCATGTCTCCCACAACCCCCAGCCCCCACCATCCAGGGGCACCCTCCACTAGGCCCCCACTCATGTCTCCCACCACCCCCACCCCCCAGCAGTGCAGGGGCAGCCTCCACCAGGCCCCCACCCATGTCTCCCACCACCCCCACCCCCCAGCAGTGCAGGGGCACCCTCCACCAGGCCCCCACTCATGTCTCCCACCACCCCCACCCCCCAGCAGTGCAGGGGCAGCCTCCACCAGGCCCCCACCCATGTCTCCCACCACCCCCACCCCCCAGCAGTGCAGGGGCACCCTCCACCAGGCCCCCACTCATGTCTCCCACCACCCCCACCCCCCACCATCCAGGGGCACCCTCCACCAGGCCCCCAATCATGTCACCCACCACCCCCACCCCCCCAGTCACCAGGGGCACCCTCCACCAGGCCCCCACTCATGTCTCCCACCACCCCCACCCCCCCGCCACCAGGGGCACCCTCCACCAGGCCCCCACTCATGTCTCCCACCACCCCCACCCCCCCGCCACCAGGGGCACCCTCCACCAGGCCCCCACTCATGTCTCCCACCACCCCCACCCCCCAGCACTGTGGGGAACCTGCCAGCAGGCCCCCACACATGTCCCCCTGGCCCCAGGTCCTGACGATACACAATCATGGCAGTAATGGCCAGCATACCCAGCACAAACACCCAGGCAAGGATTGCATCCACCCACATAGTGAATGCAATCACATGACACAACCCCAATGCCAAGTATGCAAAAGAACACATGTCCGTCACACACACATACACAATGGGTGCAAGTGAATGTCAAAACCCATATCATGACATGTAACAAACCAATGAGAAAATAACACAAGTGTAAGAAAATATAAAAAATGTATTAAATACCAAAAATAAGTGAACTTTTCAAACATACAACGATGTGGCTAAGTAAATAAATGGTCCATGTCCGAGAACAAAAGTGATAAACAAAAAAACAAAGGAATAAAAAATTAAAATGAATTTGTCCAAAGCAATATCATGTCATAGGAAATTAATGAAAAACCATTACGTCATGGTGAAAACAATAAGAAATTAAAAAAATGTATCTCCCAAAAAAACAAACTATATACAGGAATGTTCCAGGGTCCATGAGCCCAACACCAAAAATGAAACCTACCACTAACTAATGAAAAATATATGTACAAAAAAGTGGCCATTGTCCGAGCGGTCCAAAATAATAAAAATAAATAAAGGAAACTTAGCACTAACTAACTAAATAACTATATACAAAGGCAGCGGGCAAGTCCTGCGGCTCACTTGGTGATGTTGCTGGCCAGGGCATCATCGAACTCCATGTCGATGTCCTGGAGGCGGGACTCTGTCCTGGCCCCGAGGTCTCGCAGGGGCAACCCCATGTCCACCTCAAACTCCCTGCGAGCTTCCTCCAGGCACTCAGCCCGCCTCAATGCCCGACGCATGGAGAACTCCGCCCTGACCATGGCGAGCCGCTCCTCTTCCGCCCGCTGCCGCTCCGCACCTATCCGCTGGCCAAACTCCTCCCACACGGAACACACCACCATCCCAGGGTTGCCCTGCCCTCCGGCCGATGCCTGCCCCTCTGATCTTGATGGCCCCGAGCCATGATGCCTCCCACGTCGAGCCCGCTGCTGCCTCCGACGCCACTGCCTCTGCCAGCACGACGGCATCCAGGCTGATGGAAACCACCGACGCCGTCGTGCACGTGCCCTGCCCGATGATGCCGTCACATCTTCCATCTGCTGGGGTCCACTTGCTGTGTTGTCCACCCCTGCTGGACCTCCCACTCCCAACTGTGGCAGGGATGGGATCCCCACCGAGCTGGCTGCATTGGTCGGGGCAGGTCCACAGGGGGCCCTGGTGGCATCTGGGCCGGAAGACGGCAAGGAGAACGACCGGTGGATAGCCTGCACAGAGGAGGAGAGGGCCGTCAGATTGGCCAACACATGCAGGAAACCCCCGAACATGGCCGATCCCAATTGGGCCACGTCGGCACGGTGCACTTCGTGATGACGTGCGTGCTCCTCCCGGGAAGCACGCACGTCATCACGAATCACAGCCGTGCGCATCGCGACCCCAATCAGGACCTTCTCCACGCGGCCAGGGGTTACCACATCCGCAGGTGGAGGGGAGTCAGGTGACATGGACATCCCCTCTACCTGCGGACGGGCCTGGGACGGGGCATCCCTGCTGGTGCATGGTGGTGCACTCACAGGGTCAGGGACAGTGACATGCACAGGCCCCTCCACGGTGACCTGTGCTGCCTCCTGCCCCTGGCCCTGGACTGCACCACTTGCACCAGCAGGGATGCTCCCACCAGGCCCCATGTGTGCACCAGTGTCGGCCTCCTCCTCCTCTGTGCAAACCACCAACCTGGATGGCTCCTCACCGTCTCCCGCCGTAGCAGGCCCCTGTGGGGGCTCACCCACCCCTTCCGCTGCAGCCGTGGGGGCATCCCCGCCGCCTTGCTCCACAGCGCCGTCTCGGCCCTCTTCTTCACTAGCCGCTGCGTAGAGGGAGACAAAGGACACAAGCATCAGGCTACTGTACAATGGTCCCCTAGACAGGAAGCAATAGCAGATGAGCACCACTGTCAAAGTACACTTCCATCATGTCCCTCCACAACACATGGGTCAGTCCAGGCAAAACACACACAGTAACAGGCATGGTGCATGCCATGGACATTTCCATGCATGTCCAATGGACTCTAGAAACATTCAATGATATGTAACTCACATGCATCATGGCTCATGCATATCACATGCACACACTTCACCTCAGTCACATCCATCTGGCCCCAAACACACCGAACACAGGCGAAACAAGGGTAAGTTGGGTGCGTCACTGAATCTGTGCATTGTCACACACATGTGTCATGCATCCATGGCATGCACAAGTCACAGACACGCAGGTCAGGCACACAGACATGGCTACCATATATGTACCTGGCATCAGCACCCATCCTTCACCCCCATCCATGTCCAGGTACAGAGACTGGCATGCTCTCATGTCCAAAATCTGCATAGGGCTCCCCATGCCGCATTTCAACACATGCAACAACCATGTGGGTCACACATCACTGGTCGCACATGCATTACCATGATGTCCCTGCACACATACATGCATACATGGCCCATGGCACACATACAGGCAAGTATCATAGAACCAGCACACCGCAACATGCCCTGTCTCACACAGTAATGCTTGGACACATACCGCTCAACTCCAGACGGGCCTCCCTCTCAAGGACCTGGGCGTGGAGCGCTGGGCGTACGCGTTCCAGGACCCTCTTCTGGATGGAACTCATGCGGCCCCGGCCCCCCTCCACGAGGCGCCGGGCCTTCACAAGGGTCCTGGACCTCAAGTCCTCCCAGCGCTTCTTGATCTTCTGGACGTTGCGGGTTGCCACCCCCTCCGCGTTGATGGCAACCACACAGTCGGCCCAGATCCTCTCCCGTCCTTCCTTGCTGGCGCGGGACGATCCAAAGAGGGCATCATACTGCCCCAGGACATGCTCTACCAGGACACCAACTTCGGTGGCAGTGAAGCTGGTGCCCCTCTGCCCCTCTGGCCTGGGGTTGCCACTGGTGCCAGATGTGGAAGTGCCCGACATGGCAACCCCAGAGGCAGGTGTGGGTGGGCAACTGGGTCCTGGGGCTGGGCTGTGGAGCGATGTAATCCCAGTTGGGAGTCTTCAGTTCCAGCAGGGGTGGACACAGCAACTGGACCCCTGCAGATGGCTGATGTGCAGGCACCAAATGGCAGGGCACGGTGGCAGCAGGCAGGCAGGCAGGCAGCAGCAGATAGCACGTGGGAGGCTGCGCGGGGCACTGGGGGGCAGTAACTCGGCCTTCTGGGCAGGAGCGTGGTGTTCCGTGTGTTTTCGGGTGGCCAGCTTGATACGGAGTGATTTGGCACGTGAAAATCCTGCACGTCAGCGTGAAATCCGAGGAAAGGCCCTTAGCGCGTAAGCACGCATACGCGATTCTATTGGACCAGAGTCCCTCAGCGCGTAAGCGCGTCTGACGTGACCCGCACGGGCGTTCCCCACTCAGCACGTGATGACGGAACACACGTGGAAATACTGCACGTCAGAGTGTCATCGCGTGATTGGCCTATGTACGTGTATTTCATTGCGTGTAATTGGACAAAAGTGCGCGTACACGCGATTGGCCTATGTACGTGTATTTCAGGGGTGCGCGGGCACTTACACACGCAAGTACGTCAGCGCACTTGTATGGCTGCTGCGTGGGAATTTCCACACGCTATTGGAGTGGGAACTAGATTCCAGGGGTGCGCGGGTCACACGCTCGCCTAGAACACGCGCAAAGCATTAATTTGCGCACTTTTCAAATAACAAGCCAGATGCCAGGATGAACATACCGTTCCTAGCAGCAGTGGCAGTGGGCTACCAAAGGAGGAGGAGGAGGAGAGTCAGGGCCAGAATATTCACACCCGGAACCAGCCTTTTCGGGATGCCTGATGACCAGGTGTATGGAAGGTACAGGTTTCCACCACACATAATACTGGACCTGGTGAGTGAGTGGGAGGATGACCTCACATCACCCACCCTGTGCTCTCAAGCACTCAGCCCCCTGGAGAAGGTCCTCAATGTACTGCACTTCTTAGCCACTGGATCATTTCAGCGGACAAGTGCCATAGTGGGTGGGGTGTCACAGGCCACCCAGTCACGCTGCCTACACCAGGTCTTGGACATCATCACTGCACGCCCATCAGTCTGCAGGCACATATACCTGCCCAGAACACCTGCTGAAAGGCATGCTGCCGCCCTGGATTTTTACGGAGTGGCACGATTCCCCAAAGTGCTAGGTGCCATCGACTGCACCCATGTGGCTCTACGTCCCCCCAGGGCATCAGAGCACATCTATAGGAACCGCAAGCACTGGCATTCCATCAACGTGCAGGTAGTATGTAATGCCAAGGGAATCATCACCTCAGTATATGCCAACTATCCCGGGTCCACCCACGACAGCTTCATTTACCGAATGTCCACCCTATGCCGGGACATAGATGCTGGGCGGCATGGCGATACATGGCTTCTCGGTGAGTATGTATGCCACTGCACATGCATGCATGTTGGATACTGAGCAAGGTCACAACCCCACCAATGATACCAATCACCACCTCCACAGGGGACAGTGCCTACCCTCTCAGCCCCCACATGATGACGCCAATTCGGAACCCCACCACGCCACCCGAGGTAAGATATAACACAGCCCACTTTACAACCCGGGGCATAGTGGAGCGCACATTCGGAGTGCTAAAGTCACGCTTTCGCTCCCTTGACCGTTCTGGCGGGCAGCTGTTATACGCTCCCCCAGTAGTGTGCAGGATCATAGTGGCAACATGTGTCCTGCACAACGTTGCAACACGCCGGGGCCTGCCCGTGGACATGGTGGTGGCCCCACATCCCCAACCACATGCACAGCCGCTGCGCATGGGAGGGGAAAGGGCACGAGGGGAGGCAGCCCGTACACAGCTAGTGGCTAATTACTTCACATAGTATTCACTCCCCTGTGGAGTGCACACTGGCCTGGCACATTCCATCTGACAATCAATGATGACTCAACCTGACACTGATCCTGAATGTCTGGAGATTCAACCGTGAAAAGCATATCAGCCTGAGATTGTTCACCTGGAAGTGTTACAATGTGTGCATCCCTACCCACACACAACACCAATGCAGTTTTGTGAAGGAACACATTCAAGCAGCCAAAATTAATACCCACTTGCTAAATGCAACAAGAGGACAGTGCCATGTCACCCAACCCATCCCCAGCACCGCCACACAACACACCGTGCCATGTCATGCTATGTGCAGGTAAACAAAGTAATCCCCACAACGTGACAAGTGTTGCGATGTACAGTGTCCCCAATTGAAACTTCCTACACCTGAAATGCTCACTGTAATGCAGGAAAAACAACATACTTGAGCACGTACTACCATAAACATGACTTCAGTAATGTAATAAATCAGTTGTCTCACCACCTGGATATGCCTGCACTCCCAACTGAACAGTGTTGGTGCCATGTAGAGTTGTAGGTGCACTGCTGCCAACAAGGACCCCATCTCCAGACTAGAGGGCCTTATGTAGACATGAGGAAGGGACCTGCAAATTGGGAGGCAGACACAGATGATGAGTTACACATCAATGCAACATGCAGTGTACAACACAACAGCAATATGCACTAGGAATGTATACACAGTATTGACTAGACTACCCACACATGTAGTGGGAGTCCAATGTCACCATGTACTTCAATGTCACTTGGGCACACCCTTTGCAAGCCCATGGAAACGGGAAGCTGGAGGGGTGTGTGTGACTCAAACCCAGGCATCTGAACCTAATACATGACAAGCCTGCATGTGCCCAGCCACAATGCAGCGTATGCCCACAGGAACCACGGAAGCCAACAATGTGTCCCCAAAAAATTGGGAAAAATATAAAAATAAAAATAAAAATTTAAAAAATAAAAAATAAAAAGAAAATCAAAAACGGCCATTAAAGGGCCCGGGGGGGTTGGGGAGGCCACCCAGGAGGACCGAGGTCAGGGTGCACACCAGAAACCACCTGTGTGGATCCTGGGAAAAAAAACACCTCCATGGGCTCATGGCCCACACGGCTACCCTATTGTGGGAGTATCACTGCTGCCGCTATTATCACCCTGTGCAGCTGCATCCGGAGGTGGTTGCACTATGGGAGGCAGCCCACGCAAGGCCCTACTCTGTTCCTCCATGGCTGCAAGCATGCGGGTGTGGTAGGTCTCGTTCTGGAGGATGAGGGTGCGGAGGTCCCCATGCAACAACTCACGGGATGCCCGGACCTCCGCCCTCGTTGCTTGCATCTCAGCTGAGAGCGTACGGGTGAGACGCTCCAGCTGCTGTTCTGTCCTTTGGTGTGTTGAAGCCTCTAGCTCAACAAGAGTCGTCCTGAGTTGATGTAGCTCCTGCCTCAGGGCTTCCCTGTGGCCCTGGGACTCTATGGAGATGGCCTCCTGCAGAGTCGCCAGTGCCGCCCGCCTGTCCCTGTTGGACGCCAACATGTCCTCCCTGTGTGACTGGCAGATGGAGTCGGTTGCCTGCTCTAGTCGCTCCATCAGCCTTTCAGGGGGGACAATGGAAGTGGCCACCCTATCCATGGCCTGAGCCATCATCTCGGGTGATGCTGCCTGTTGGATAGCCATACCGTAAATGGATTGCTCCCATACGGTATTGCCAGGTGGCGTACGGCCACCACGTCGGCGGGCACCACACCTGTCTGGGGCAAGGCGGACTGCGCCTTGCTGTGCCGGCACTGCCTGAGGCTGCAGGACTGCATTCCCCCTCTGATCTGCTGGCCCAGGAACAGGACCAGATGTCGCGGAGTGTGACCCTGCATCCGTAACCACCAAAGGCCTAGCTGCCAACACTGACATCCCCATTGAGGGTTCTGACCCTGGTGCAGGTGGGTGGGGCAGAACAGATTCCCTCCCTGGAACACTCACCTGCGACGGCACGTAGGTCTCATCATCCGAGTCAACAGCTGAGTACAGCTCGGGGGAGGTGCAGCCAGAGACACCCCTTGAGAGCACGACCTGCAGCACTTGTGCGTTTTCACCCACCAGCACACCACGTCCCTCACTGGTGGTTGGTCGGCCCTCGGACCCCTCCTGGCTCTGCACCATCTCCACAACCCCAGCAGTATCAGGTGCGTCTTCCCCTGCAATGACATAATGACAAAGAAATGGAAACCCGCATTAGCACCATGGCACACAATGAGGGCTGTGAAACAAGAGAACCAGTACTTGATTGACACATGTCCCACATGACTAAGACCCTCCCATGCATGCACCCTCACTGCGTATGAAGGGCAGGCAAATGGCACACACTCATTACACAAAGATGGAAGATGAACACATTTCATGCATGCTGCCTGGCAGTGGCATCACACATTGCCCTGTGATTGCCAGGTGACACACACATGCCATCACACAGATGGCATGTGCCATTGCTATTGAGTGTAGATGGAGAGGAGGGCAGCACTTATTCATTCTGTCCAGTTCCCACATGCAATAGCTTTTCTAATTCTGACAGGTCTGCTTTATCACCTGGAGCTGCCAGTCCAATATGGTCCAATTGCACAGGGACATGTGTGAACATATGATATCCAGGTAACAAAGTAACTCCACTTTACCATGGCCATGCCATACATGTGACTAGAGGACTGAGGAATGCCTAGTATAAGTGGTGGAATGCATACAATCTGTCTGATTGAACATAGGAAAATAATCAACAATGTAGTGGCAAGGTGACACTTCAAGGCCAACTTGGGTGCTGTTGGGCTAGATGTCTACTGTTGGCAGAAGGGATACTGCAATGGCGAAATGCAGCTGCCCAGGATGTCTTGCATGAAGCACATGGCTGACCCACTCGACTCAGGCGCACACACTCTCACCTGGCACACAAACAGATGCCCTCACACACACACCATGCACATGGATGACACACACATGCATGTGCACTCACCGGACAATGCCTCGTAATCAGGCAGATCTCCCACGCCTTGGATCTGTTCCTCCGTGACGTAGGTCCCAGCGACTGACTTATGTGGAGTGAGTTCCATGTCTTCTACTGGAGACCCACCTCCATTCACTAGAGTTGCGGCATGACTTGAGGCCAGCTTCTTCTTTGCCCTGCGCTTTAGGTCATTCCAGCGCTTGTAGCAATCATTGGCTGTGCGCCTCACGATTCCAATGGCACTTACGATGTCCGCAATGGTCTGCCAGTGTGCCTGGCGTTGTGCAGGTGTGGTCTTGGATCCTGCAACAATGACCATCTCGTTATCATGTCCGGACACATACTCGACAAGTGCATTCAGTTCCACATCCGTGAAGCTGGGCTTCCTCGACGGACCGGACTGTGTAGCCGTGTCGGGGGCATCAGCCTGTGCCGGACGAGCACTCTTCCTCTTCCGCTTGGAAGGTGGTGGTGATCCCGAGTGTCCTGCGCCGCTCTGGACACTAGGGGCAGGAGCCCTGGTGGGCTCTGTATCAGGTGTGTGGGATTGCACACTCAGCATGGGAGTTGATGCAGGCATTGGCTCAAGTGTAATGGTGTCATGGGGAATGTCAGCAGAATGGACTAGGACGGACACTGTCCTGGCTGGGTGTGTGAGAGCTGGGGTGGATGGAGCTGCAGCTGCCCCTGCAGCCTCTCCGCCCTGCCTACTTGGGGCAGCAGATGACCTTGCTGCCCCAGATCCACGTGGCATGATAGCATCAACGTGCACCAGCGCACGTGTCGTAGCCCTGCTGACCTGGAAGTCAGCCATGGAGTCAGCCAGGTCTGGTGCCACAATGGGCTGGTCCAACAAGGGCTGAGCATGGATGGTGTCAGCCACTTCAGCCTCAACGGGAGGGGGGGAGGGGGGGAGGGGGGGGGGGGGATGATAGGTGCCCTTGACTGGTCCTCCACACATGGGGGGACAGGCTCACCCTGCAAGTTACGACCACGTCCCCTACCGGATCCACCACGGCCACCACTTGTGGCTCTTCCACCTTTGCCACCCTTACGGAATCCTCGCCTCCCAGCCATGGCACTGATATTAATTTGCGTATGGGAGTGGCTGTAGACAATTGTCCTGGGCAATTGGGGGTCAAAGGGGTTGGGTACCAGATGGTAATTGTACCCTAGTGCTCTAGCACGGCTGATTGTAACCCCTGGGGAAAGATGACGGGTCACGCAACGCACAGGAGGCCCAAAAAAGGGAGATGACGTGCACGCAACCCCTCCTAGACCACGTGTGCAGAAAGAAAAACCTGCACTACGCTGTGGCACCCAGTAACACAAGAATGAACGTATGCGTGTCACACGCAGCCTAGAATGACCTCTGAAGGGGTAGGCTACACACGGGGCAAGCACAGAAGTTGGATACGTGCGTGACTCACCATCTGCCAGGTAAAAGAGCGTGAAAAATGAGCGCGTTTGGCTGGCTAAACCCCCGCCAAAAGAAGATGTGTACGCTGTCTGAGAAGACAGGACAACAGTAGAAGGGGACACTGTTTGAGGGAACAGGCCCAGGTAAACCAGTACAAGAGGAAAAATAGAGAAAAAGCTGTCAGAGGTAACAGGGAGTACGAACTGGAAACGCGGTGAAGTAAATCGCGTGTGAAACGACAAGAAGTACAGAATTCACCCACTCGCTCTCCACGAAAAGCACGTACAAGGAAATGGTGTTCTACATGTACCTTATATACAGGCCCACACGTACAGCGTCACTTACGCGGCGTGTACGTTCACCAATCACACGCTTTGTCACTCCTGCGTGTAGATCCATTTTCACCAATCACACGCTTTGTCACTTCTGCGTGTAGATCCATTTTCACCAATCACACGCTTTGTCACTTCTGCGTGTAGATCCATTTTCACCAATCACACGCTTTGTCACTTCTGCGTGTAGATCCATTTTCACCAATCACACGCTTTGACACTGGGACGTGTCACGCAACAATTTCCTGCACGTGCAGGCGACTATAGGCGCGCATATGCTGTTGACGGGTTTACGCGCTAAGGGCCTTTCCTCGATTCACACGCTGACGTGTGGGATTTCACTCCCTATCAGGCTGTCCACGCGTTCACACACGAGAGACCACGCTCCTGGCCAGGAGGCCAAATTACTGCCCCCCAGAGCCCTGAGCACGCTCCCACCTGCCATCTGCTGCTGCCTGACTGCCTGCTGGCCACCTGCCCCACAGTGCTGGTGGGTGGGGGTGTTGGGAGACATGGGTGGGGGCCTGGTGGAGGCTGCCCCTGGTGGCGGGGGGGTGGGGGTGGTGGGGGGCATGGGTGGGGGCCTGGTGGAGGCTGCCCCTGCACTGCTGGGGGTTGGGGGTGGTGGGAGGCATGGGTGGGGGCCTGGTGGAGGCTGCCCCTGGTGGCGGGAGGGTGGGGGTGGTGGGAGACATGAGTGGGGGCCTGGTGGAGGCTGCCCCTGGTGGCGGGGGGGTGGGGGTGGTGGGGGGCATGGGTGGGGGCCTGGTGGAGGGTGCCCCTGGTGGCGGGGGGGTGGGGGTGGTGGGAGACATGGGTGGGGGCCTGGTGGAGGCTGCCCCTGCACTGCTGGGGGTTGGGGGTGGTGGGAGGCATGGGGGGGGCCTGGTGGAGGCTGCCCCTGGTGGCGGGGGGGTGGGGGTGGTGGGAGACATGGGTGGGGGCCTGGTGGAGGCTGCCTCTGCACTGCTGGGGGTTGGGGGTGGTGGGAGGCATGGGTGGGGGCCTGGTGGAGGCTGCCCCTGCACTGCCGGGGGTTGGGGGTGGTGGGAGGCATGGGTGGGGGCCTGGTGGAGGCTGCCCCTGCACTGCTGGGGGTTGGGGGTGGTGGGAGGCATGGGTGGGGGCCTGGTGTAGGCTGCCCCTGGTGGCGGGGGGGTGGGGGTGGTGGGAGACATGGGTGGGGGCCTGGTGGAGGCTGCCCCTGGTGGCGGGAGGGTGGGGGTGGTGGGAGACATGGGTGGGGGCCTGGTGGAGGCTGCCCCTGCACTGCTGGGGGTTGGGGGTGGTGGGAGGCATGGGTGGGAGCCTGGTGGAGGCTGCCCCTGCACTGCTGGGGGTTGGGGGTGGTGGGAGGCATGGGTGGGGGCCTGGTGGAGGCTGCCCCTGCACTGCTGGGGGTTGGGGGTGGTGGGAGGCATGGGTGGGGGCCTGGTGGAGGCTGCCCCTGGTGGCAGGGGGGTGGGGGTGGTGGGAGACATGGGTGGGGGCCTGGTGGAGGCTGCCCCTGCACTGCTGGGGGTTGGGGGTGGTGGGAGGCATGGGTGGGGGCCTGGTGGAGGCTGCCCCTGAACTGCTGGGGGTTGGGGGTGGTGGGAGGCATGGGTGGGGGCCTGGTGGAGGCTGCCCCTGGTGGCGGGGGGGTGGGGGTGGTGGGAGACATGGGTGGGGGCCTGGTGGAGGCTGCCCCTGCACTTCTGGGGGTTGGGGGTGGTGGGAGGCATGGGTGGGGGCCTGGTGGAGGCTGCCCCTGCACTGCCGGGGGTTGGGGTGGTGGGAGGCATGGATGGGGGCCTGGTGGAGGCTGCCCCTGCACTGCTGGGGGTTGGGGGTGGTGGGAGGCATGGGTGGGGGCCTGGTGGAGGCTGCCCCTGTTGGCGGGGGGGTTGGGGTGGTGGGAGACATGGGTGGGGGCCTGGTGGAGGCTGCCCCTGCACTGCTGGGGGTTGGGGGTGGTGGGAGGCATGGGTGGGGGCCTGGTGGAGGCTGCCCCTGCACTGCTGGGGGTTGGGGGTGGTGGGAGGCATGGGTGGGGGCCTGGTGGAGGCTGCCCCTGGTGGCGGGGGGGTGGGGGTGGTGGGAGACATGGGTGGGGGCCTGGTGGAGGCTGCCCCTGCACTGCTGGGGGTTGGGGGTGGTGGGAGGCATGGGTGGGGGCCTGGTGGAGGCTGCCCCTGCACTGCTGAGGGTTGGGGGTGGTGGGAGGCATGGGTGGGGGCCTGGTGGAGGCTGCCCCTGCACTGCTGGGGGTTGGGGGTGGTGGGAGGCATGGGTGGGGGCCTGGTGGAGGCTGCCCCTGGTGGCGGGGGGTGGGGGTGGTGGGAGACATGGGTGGGGGCCTGGTGGAGGCTGCCCCTGCACTGCTGGGGGTTGGGGGTGGTGGGAGGCATGGGTGGGGGCCTGGTGGAGGCTGCCCCTGCACTGCTGGGGGTTGGGGGTGGTGGGAGGCATGGGTGGGGGCCTGGTGGAGGCTGCCCCTGCACTGCTGGGGGTTGGGGGTGGTGGGAGGCATGGGTGGGGGCCTGGTGGAGGCTGCCCCTGGTGGCGGGGGGGTGGGGGTGGTGGGAGACATGGGTGGGGGCCTGGTGGAGGCTGCCCCTGCACTGCTGGGGGTTGGGGGTGGTGGGAGGCATGGGTGGGGGCCTGGTGGAGGCTGCCCCTGCACTGCTGGGGGTTGGGGGTGGTGGGAGGCATGGGTGGGGGCCTGGTGGAGGCTGCCCCTGGTGGCGGGAGGGTGGGGGTGGTGGGAGACATGAGTGGGGGCCTGGTGGAGGCTGCCCCTGGTGGCGGGGGGGTGGGGGTGGTGGGGGGCATGGGTGGGGGCCTGGTGGAGGCTGCCCCTGCACTGCTGGGGGTTGGGGGTGGTGGGAGGCATGGGTGGGGGCCTGGTGGAGGCTGCCCCTGGTGGCGGGGGGGTGGGGGTGGTGGGAGACATGGGTGGGGGCCTGGTGGAGGCTGCCCCTGCACTGCTGGGGGTTGGGGGTGGTGGGAGGCATGGGTGGGGGCCTGGTGGAGGCTGCCCCTGCACTGCTGGGGGTTGGGGGTGGTGGGAGGCATGGGTGGGGGCCTGGTGTAGGCTGCCCCTGGTGGCGGGGGGGTGGGGGTGGTGGGAGACATGGGTGGGGGCCTGGTGGAGGCTGCCCCTGGTGGCGGGAGGGTGGGGGTGGTGGGAGACATGGGTGGGGGCCTGGTGGAGGCTGCCCCTGCACTGCCGGGGGTTGGGGGTGGTGGGAGGCATGGGTGGGGGCCTGGTGGAGGCTGCCCCTGCACTGCTGGGGGTTGGGGGTGGTGGGAGGCATGGGTGGGGGCCTGGTGGAGGCTGCCCCTGCACTGCTGGGGGTTGGGGGTGGTGGGAGGCATGGGTGGGGGCCTGGTGGAGGCTGCCCCTGGTGGCAGGGGGGTGGGGGTGGTGGGAGACATGGGTGGGGGCCTGGTGGAGGCTGCCCCTGCACTGCTGGGGGTTGGGGATGGTGGGAGGCATGGGTGGGGGCCTGGTGGAGGCTGCCCCTGAACTGCTGGGGGTTGGGGGTGGTGGGAGGCATGGGTGGGGGCCTGGTGGAGGCTGCCCCTGGTGGCGGGGGGGTGGGGGTGGTGGGAGACATGGGTGGGGGCCTGGTGGAGGCTGCCCCTGCACTTCTGGGGGTTGGGGGTGGTGGGAGGCATGGGTGGGGGCCTGGTGGAGGCTGCCCCTGCACTGCTGGGGGTTGGGGTGGTGGGAGGCATGGATGGGGGCCTGGTGGAGGCTGCCCCTGCACTGCTGGGGGTTGGGGGTGGTGGGAGGCATGGGTGGGGGCCTGGTGGAGGCTGCCCCTGGTGGCGGGGGGGTTGGGGTGGTGGGAGACATGGGTGGGGGCCTGGTGGAGGCTGCCCCTGCACTGCTGGGGGTTGGGGGTGGTGGGAGGCATGGGTGGGGGCCTGGTGGAGGCTGCCCCTGCACTGCTGGGGGTTGGGGGTGGTGGGAGGCATGGGTGGGGGCCTGGTGGAGGCTGCCCCTGGTGGCGGGGGGGTGGGGGTGGTGGGAGACATGGGTGGGGGCCTGGTGGAGGCTGCCCCTGCACTGCTGGGGGTTGGGGGTGGTGGGAGGCATGGGTGGGGGCCTGGTGGAGGCTGCCCCTGCACTGCTGAGGGTTGGGGGTGGTGGGAGGCATGGGTGGGGGCCTGGTGGAGGCTGCCCCTGCACTGCTGGGGGTTGGGGGTGGTGGGAGGCATGGGTGGGGGCCTGGTGGAGGCTGCCCCTGGTGGCGGGGGGTGGGGGTGGTGGGAGACATGGGTGGGGGCCTGGTGGAGGCTGCCCCTGCACTGCTGGGGGTTGGGGGTGGTGGGAGGCATGGGTGGGGGCCTGGTGGAGGCTGCCCCTGCACTGCTGGGGGTTGGGGGTGGTGGGAGGCATGGGTGGGGGCCTGGTGGAGGCTGCCCCTGCACTGCTGGGGGTTGGGGGTGGTGGGAGGCATGGGTGGGGGCCTGGTGGAGGCTGCCCCTGGTGGCGGGGGGGTGGGGGTGGTGGGAGACATGGGTGGGGGCCTGGTGGAGGCTGCCCCTGCACTGCTGGGGGTTGGGGGTGGTGGGAGGCATGGGTGGGGGCCTGGTGGAGGCTGCCCCTGCACTGCTGGGGGTTGGGGGTGGTGGGAGGCATGGGTGGGGGCCTGGTGGAGGCTGCCCCTGGTGGCGGGAGGGTGGGGGTGGTGGGAGACATGAGTGGGGGCCTGGTGGAGGCTGCCCCTGGTGGCGGGGGGGTGGGGGTGGTGGGGGGCATGGGTGGGGGCCTGGTGGAGGCTGCCCCTGCACTGCTGGGGGTTGGGGGTGGTGGGAGGCATGGGTGGGGGCCTGGTGGAGGCTGCCCCTGGTGGCGGGGGGGTGGGGGTGGTGGGAGACATGGGTGGGGGCCTGGTGGAGGCTGCCCCTGCACTGCTGGGGGTTGGGGGTGGTGGGAGGCATGGGTGGGGGCCTGGTGGAGGCTGCCCCTGCACTGCTGGGGGTTGGGGGTGGTGGGAGGCATGGGTGGGGGCCTGGTGGAGGCTGCCCCTGGTGGCGGGAGGGTGGGGGTGGTGGGAGACATGAGTGGGGGCCTGGTGGAGGCTGCCCCTGGTGGCGGGGGGGTGGGGGTGGTGGGGGGCATGGGTGGGGGCCTGGTGGAGGCTGCCCCTGCACTGCTGGGGGTTGGGGGTGGTGGGAGGCATGGGTGGGGGCCTGGTGGAGGCTGCCCCTGGTGGCGGGAGGGTGGGGGTGGTGGGAGACATGAGTGGGGGCCTGGTGGAGGCTGCCCCTGGTGGCGGGGGGGTGGGGGTGGGCATGGGTGGGGGCCTGGTGGAGGCTGCCCCTGGTGGCGGGGGGGGGGTGGGGGTGGTGGGAGACATGGGTGGGGGCCTGGTGGAGGGTGCCCCTGGTGGCGGGGGGGTGGGGGTGGTGGGAGACATGGGTGGGGGCCTGGTGGAGGCTGCCCCTGCACTGCTGGGGGTTGGGGGTGGTGGGAGGCATGGGTGGGGGCCTGGTGGAGGCTGCCCCTGGTGGCGGGGGGGTGGGGGTGGTGGGAGACATGGGTGGGGGCCTGGTGGAGGCTGCCCCTGCACTGCTGGGGGTTGGGGGTGGTGGGAGGCATGGGTGGGGGCCTGGTGGAGGCTGCCCCTGCACTGCTGGGGGTTGGGGGTGGTGGGAGGCATGGGTGGGGGCCTGGTGGAGGCTGCCCCTGCACTGCTGGGGGTTGGGGGTGGTGGGAGGCATGGGTGGGGGCCTGGTGGAGGCTGCCCCTGGTGGCGGGGGGGTGGGGGTGGTGGGATTGGTCCAATTGCACAGGGACATGTGTGAACATATGATATCCAGGTAACAAAGTAACTCCACTTTACCATGGCCATGCCATACATGTGACTAGAGGACTGAGGAATGCCTAGTATAAGTGGTGGAATGCATACAATCTGTCTGATTGAACATAGGAAAATAATCAACAATGTAGTGGCAAGGTGACACTTCAAGGCCAACTTGGGTGCTGTTGGGCTAGATGTCTACTGTTGGCAGAAGGGATACTGCAATGGCGAAATGCAGCTGCCCAGGATGTCTTGCATGAAGCACATGGCTGACCCATTCGACTCAGGCGCACACACTCTCACCTGGCACACAAACAGATGCCCTCACACACACACCATGCACATGGATGACACACACATGCATGTGCACTCACCGGACAATGCCTCGTAATCAGGCAGATCTCCCACGCCTTGGATCTGTTCCTCCGCGTAGGTCCCAGCGACTGACTCATGTGGAGTGAGTTCCATGTCTTCTACTGGAGACCCACCTCCAGTCACTAGAGTTGCGGCATTACTTGAGGCCAGCTTCTTCTTTGCCCTGCGCTTTAGGTCATTCCAGCGCTTGTAGCAATCATTGGCTGTGCGCCTCACGATTCCAAGGGCACTTACGATGTCCGCAATGGTCTGCCAGTGTGCCTGGCGTTGTGCAGGTGTGGTCTTGGATCCTGCAACAATGACCATCTCGTTATCATGTCCGGACACATACTCGACAAGTGCATTCAGTTCCACATCCGTGAAGCTGGGCTTCCTCGACGGACCGGACTGTGTAGCCGTGTCGGGGGCATCAGCCTGTGCCGGACGAGCACTCTTCCTCTTCCGCTTGGAAGGTGGTGGTGATCCTGAGTGTCCTGCGCCGCTCTGGACACTAGGGGCAGGAGCCCTGGTGGGCTCTGTATCAGGTGTGTGGGATTGCACACTCAGCATGGGAGTTGGTGCAGGCATTGGCTCAAGTGTAATGGTGTCATGGGGAATGTCAGCAGAATGGACTAGGACGGACACTGTCCTGGCTGGGTGTGTGAGAGCTGGGGTGGATGGAGCTGCAGCTGCCCCTGCAGCCTCTCCGCCCTGCCTACTTGGGGCAGCAGATGACCTTGCTGCCCCAGATCCACGTGGCATGATAGCATCAACGTGCACCAGCGCACATGTCGTAGCCCTGCAGACCTGGAAGTCAGCCATGGAGTCAGCCAGGTCTGGTGCCACAATGGGCTGGTCCAACAAGGGCTGAGCATGGATGGTGTCAGCCACTTCAGCCTCAACGGGAGGGGGGGAGGGGGGGAGGGGGGGATGATGGGTGCCCTTGACTGGTCCTCCACACATGGGGGGACAGGCTCACCCTGCAAGTTACGACCACGTCCCCTACCGGATCCACCACGGCCACCACTTGTGGCTCTTCCACCTTTGCCACCCTTACGGAATCCTCGCCTCCCAGCCATGGCACTGATATTAATTTGCGTATGGGAGTGGCTGTAGACAATTGTCCTGGGCAATTGGGGGTCAAAGGGGTTGGGTACCAGATGGTAATTGTACCCTAGTGCTCTAGCACGGCTGATTGTAACCCCTGGGGAAAGATGACGGGTCACGCAACGCACAGGAGGCCCAAAAAAGGGAGATGACGTGCACGCAACCCCTCCTAGACCACGTGTGCAGAAAGAAAAACCTGCACTACGCTGTGGCACCCAGTAACACAAGAATGAACGTATGCGTGTCACACGCAGCCTAGAATGACCTCTGAAGGGGTAGGCTACACACGGGGCAAGCACAGAAGTTGGATACGTGCGTGACTCACCATCTGCCAGGTAAAAGAGCGTGAAAAATGAGCGCGTTTGGCTGGCTAAACCCCCGCCAAAAGAAGATGTGTACGCTGTCTGAGAAGACAGGACAACAGTAGAAGGGGACACTGTTTGAGGGAACAGGCCCAGGTAAACCAGTACAAGAGGAAAAATAGAGAAAAAGCTGTCAGAGGTAACAGGGAGTACGAACTGGAAACGCCGTGAAGTAAATCGCGTGTGAAACGACAAGAAGTACAGAATTCACCCACTCGCTCTCCACGAAAAGCACGTACAAGGAAATGGTGTTCTACATGTACCTTATATACAGGCCCACACGTACAGCGTCACTTACGCGGCGTGTACGTTCACCAATCACACGCTTTGTCACTCCTGCGTGTAGATCCATTTTCACCAATCACACGCTTTGTCACTTCTGCGTGTAGATCCATTTTCACCAATCACACGCTTTGTCACTTCTGCGTGTAGATCCATTTTCACCAATCACACGCTTTGTCACTTCTGCGTGTAGATCCATTTTCACCAATCACACGCTTTGACACTGGGACGTGTCACGCAACAATTTCCTGCACGTGCAGGTGACTATAGGCGCGCATATGCTGTTGACGGGTTTACGCGCTAAGGGCCTTTCCTCGATGCACACGCTGACGTGTGGGATTTCACTCCCTATCAGGCTGTCCACGCGTTCACACACGAGAGACAACGCTCCTGGCCAGGAGGCCAAATTACTGCCCCCCAGAGCCCTGAGCACGCTCCCACCTGCCATCTGCTGCTGCCTGACTGCCTGCTGGCCACATGCCCCACAGTGCTGGTGGGTGGGGGTGTTGGGAGACATGGGTGGGGGCCTGGTGGAGGCTGCCCCTGGTGGCGGGGGGGTGGGGGTGGTGGGGGGCATGGGTGGGGGCCTGGTGGAGGCTGCCCCTGCACTGCTGGGGGTTGGGGGTGGTGGGAGGCATGGGTGGGGGCCTGGTGGAGGCTGCCCCTGGTGGCGGGAGGGTGGGGGTGGTGGGAGACATGAGTGGGGGCCTGGTGGAGGCTGCCCCTGGTGGCAGGGGGGTGGTGGGGGGCATGGGTGGGGGCCTGGTGGAGGCTGCCCCTGGTGGCGGGGGGGGTGGGGGTGGTGGGAGACATGGGTGGGGGCCTGGTGGAGGGTGCCCCTGGTGGCGGGGGGGTGGGGGTGGTGGGAGACATGGGTGGGGGCCTGGTGGAGGCTGCCCCTGCACTGCTGGGGGTTGGGGGTGGTGGGAGGCATGGGTGGGGGCCTGGTGGAGGCTGCCCCTAGTGGCGGGGGGGTGGGGGTGGTGGGAGACATGGGTGGGGGCCTGGTGGAGGCTGCCCCTGCACTGCTGGGGGTTGGGGGTGGTGGGAGACATGGGTGGGGGCCTGGTGGAGGCTGCCCCTGCACTGCTGGGGGTTGGGGGTGGTGGGAGGCATGGGTGGGGGCCTGGTGGAGGCTGCCCCTGCACTGCTGGGGGTTGGGGGTGGTGGGAGGCATGGGTGGGGGCCTGGTGGAGGCTGCCCCTGGTGGCGGGGGGTGGGGGTGGTGGGAGACATGGGTGGGGGCCTGGTGGAGGCTGCCCCTGGTGGCGGGAGGGAGGGGGTGGTGGGAGACATGGGTGGGGGCCTGGTGGAGGCTGCCCCTGCACTGCTGGGGGTTGGGGGTGGTGGGAGGCATGGGTGGGGGCCTGGTGGAGGCTGCCCCTGCACTGCTGGGGGTTGGGGGTGGTGGGAGGCATGGGTGGGGGCCTGGTGGAGGCTGCCCCTGCACTGCTGGGGGTTGGGGGTGGTGGGAGGCATGGGTGGGGGCCTGGTGGAGGCTGCCCCTGGTGGCGGGGGGGTGGGGGTGGTGGAAGACATGGGTGGGGGCCTGGTGGAGGCTGCCCCTGCACTGCTGGGGGTTGGGGGTGGTGGGAGGCATGGGTGGGGGCCTGGTGGAGGCTGCCCCTGCACTGCTGGGGGTTGGGGGTGGTGGGAGGCATGGGTGGGGGCCTGGTGGAGGCTGCCCCTGGTGGCAGGGGGGTGGGGGTGGTGGGAGACATGGGTGGGGGCCTGGTGGAGGCTGCCCCTGCACTGCTGGGGGTTGGGGGTGGTGGGAGGCATGGGTGGGGGCCTGGTGGAGGCTGCCCCTGCACTGCTGGGGGTTGGGGGTGGTGGGAGGCATGGGTGGGGGCCTGGTGGAGGCTGCCCCTGCACTGCTGGGGGTGGTGGGAGGCATGGGTGGGGGCCTGGTGGAGGCTGCCCCTGGTGGCGGGGGGTGGGGGTGGTGGGAGACATGGGTGGGGGCCTGGTGGAGGCTGCCCCTGCACTGCTGGGGGTTGGGGGTGGTGGGAGGCATGGGTGGGGGCCTGGTGGAGGCTGCCCCTGCACTGCTGGGGGTTGGGGGTGGTGGGAGGCATGGGTGGGGGCCTGGTGGAGGCTGCCCCTGGTGGCGGGGGGGTGTGGGGGTGGGACGACATGGGTGGGGGCCTGGTGGAGGCTGCCCCTGCACTGCTGGGGGTTGGGGGTGGTGGGAGGCATGGGTGGGGGCCTGGTGGAGGCTGCCCCTGCACTGCTGGGGGTTGGGGGTGGTGGGAGGCATGGGTGGGGGCCTGGTGGAGGCTGCCCCTGCACTGCTGGGGGTTGGGGGTGGTGGGAGGCATGGGTGGGGGCCTGGTGGAGGCTGCCCCTGGTGGCGGGGGGGTGGGGGTGGTGGGAGACATGGGTGGGGGCCTGGTGGAGGCTGACCCTGCACTGCTGGGGGTTGGGGGTGGTGGGAGGCATGGGTGGGGGCCTGGTGGAGGCTGCCCCTGCACTGCTGGGGGTTGGGGGTGGTGGGAGGCATGGGTGGGGGCCTGGTGGAGGCTGCCCCTGCACTGCTGGGGGTTGGGGGTGGTGGGAGGCATGGGTGGGGGCCTGGTGGAGGCTGCCCCTGGTGGCGGGGGGGTGGGGGTGGTGGGAGACATGGGTGGGGGCCTGGTGGAGGCTGCCCCTGCACTGCTGGGGGGTGGGGGTGCAGGGGGACATGAGCAGGTGTGCAGGGTAGTCCCCTGTTTTGTAGGCTGCCTGCAGGGGCCGTGGAGGGTGTACAGGGAACACCTGTGAGGACCCACCCAGCCTAATCGCGTGTGACTTCCCACGCACCCCTGTAATACACGTACCCAGCCAAATCGCATGTGATAATTCCCTGCGTACCCCTGTGATACACGTGCCCTGGCTAATCGCGTGTAAAACTTCCCGCGTACCCCTGTAATACACGTACCCTGGCTAATCGCATGTAAAACTTCCCGCATACCCCTGTAATACACGTACCCTGGCCAATCGCGTGTGAAACTTCCCGCGTACCCCTGTAATACACGTACCCTGGCTAATCGCGTGTATAACTTCCCGCCTACCCCTGTAATACACGTACCCTGGCCAATCGCGTGTTACACTTCCCGCGTACCCCTGTAATACACGTACCCTGGCTAATCGCGTGTATAACTTCACGCGTACCCCTGATATGCACGTTACCCGCTTTGCGTTCCTTGTTTGGCAGCCCTGTAAACTGGTCCAGGGTTAGCGCAGCCCTTTGCGATGATTTTGCGATTTTGATGGCTTTTCCTTGCGCGAGGGCGTTCTTGGGGGCGTTACTGGCGCTGCTGCAGGGTCGCTGCGATACTCTGCGCCACGGCTGGTTTGGGAGCCTAAAATCCATGAATACGCTGTGCGCGGAAATCGGTTTTAGCGCACGTGCCTGGCGAAGTCAATCGCACGCGGACACTCTGCGCCAGCCGCTTGCGACACTTTTCTGCGAAATTCTATGAATTACCCTGTAGATGTGTTAGCCAGTATAGATAAAAGATGGTATTCTGATGTGGTCACCGGTGCTATACCCTCCTCATGGTTTTTCTCTAGCTGTGTCAAACATCATTATATACATTTGTCCTCATCCACTAAAGAGGTCTTACACCTTCACAGGATCAAGATTGATGTATTAATAAACTCGTAATAAAAGGAGGTTGTTGGTTGTTTTTATGTTTATACAGTACTCAAATACCAACAAAGTTGCCTATTGTTTTTTCTAAGGTAACACTCCTAGGATAACAAGAGGCCCTGCTTATTCTACGAAGTAGCATATAAAGGGCTACACAGCCACCTGTAGTCTTTTCAGTAAGCAATTAATGGGCGCTGTTTACTGTAAGACAACCCTGCGTTATATAGTGCCTATAAAAGATGAAATCGCAATCTATGATACTGGGTTCCAGAGATTACGGCTGTCTCAACAGAGGAAGGTATGCATCCCATTTTAACTTGGTGAACCCTTAGGGCCCGTACTTATGGCCGCGGGCGAATTGTGCAGGAAGTACACAACCATTACCAGTTCCATGTGCTGATTGGCAGCTGCCATAACAACATGGTAGTCGTCATTATGAGGATTCCTAACGACTCTCTGCTTTCAGAACATGCTAAAAAGCAGGCGAATCCAACAGGAATGAAACTGGTGAAGTCCTTAGACATGATATCAAATATATTTCAAAAATATCTCTTACCTTACTAACACATTTTACATGAAAAAAATGAAACTCTATGACTTTAAACTTTGGCAAGTATTATCGTAAACATAATAATTCAAATCATTCAAGTTCTTTGAAAATAATTAACAAAAAATAACATATGCATTTTTATATATACCACCAACACGTTTTTCGCGCGTACATAAACGTTTATAAGGCTTTAACACAATGGGACTTCTCTCACTTAAATGAGTGTCCAGTTCTCAAATAAAGTTCTCTGTTGTCATATAACCTTCCCTAATTTTTTTCTTACTGTACTTTTCAAGCGCTAAAATTCTCATTTATGTATTTATCACCGTTGAGTGGCTGAAGTCACAGGGACGTTATTATTTAAGCTGCATGCGCGAAACACTGGTTGGTTGTGCGTATGGAAAATGCAGCTGTTTTTTTTTCTTTCTTTTTTAATCTTGAAAAAAAAATGGAATGATTGGCATGTATTATGCTAAACAAAATAATTCAAAAGTGTATAGTTAGGTAGGTAACGTTTGGTTAGGTAACGTTTGGTTTTGGGGAATTATATTTGTATAGTATATTGAGTGCATACTAAGGACTCGGTCAGTTTCTTTTACAAAAGATGTAGCATCTTCTTGTGTTTAAGACTCCCCAGCTGGAGTCTTAGTCCTGGATTGATATGCAGCTTGCATGTGCACTTTGCATTAATGAGCACAGGGAAACATTCCTTCGGCTGCTTCTTTGTTGTTGGTAAAGTCCATAGGAACCCCAGCCTCTCTGTGGGCATCAGCATGCTGATGGATGCGCAGTGGCATGCTGATTCCCCGCATAAAAAGGAAAAACGCTCCAGAGGAGATTCCCCAGTGGGGTTCTGACTCTCTGCAGGAAGACACAAGTAAACAGTACTTCGGTGCGTTTCCCTCTATCTGCCTCCTTCTGCAGATCAACAAGAAGGTGGCTGTTAGTTTTAACCCTTGGGCAGATTTTCATGGTCTGCTAGTGGACCTGTGAACGGGGACTTGAGGGCTAATCGTGTACAAAATGGTGATACAGTCGTTCTACAGCACCAACCCTTGCAGGGCCATTTGGATTACAATGGTGCGAATACCCAACTATTAATGCCAGTAACTGCCAATGAGGTCGGTGGACACAGGAAGACAAAGATGGATATGTGATGGTAATACCGGCGAGGACCCAGGGCTGTCGCATGGAATAGTGAGGCTGGGGAAAAAATGTGGTGAGGCCCGTTTGGTAGAATTTCCTTTTTGGATGCAATTCTCCCCACTTGTGAGTCCCCCAGCACTTTTTGCTGGACTCTTGGATTTTTATCAGTTCTCCTGAATAAGTGGGATCCTTTTTCCACATTCACTCAGTCTTTTACTTTACATTTGGGAATCTTAGTCAACCCTTTTGGTTGAATTGTTCGGGAATTATGCTTACCTGCAACTTTTTAAGCATCTGTAATTATTGCAGCACACACAAGCAGTGTTGCTTGGAGCTCTTTGAGATGCCCTTTTTATTTATTTTCCTTGTGAAAATGGCCATTACCAAGGACAGAGGGACACTTTTTATCCTACCTGACTTTTATTTTATGGAATCAGCACACCCTACCGTGTGTGGAGCAACGAGGGGACACATTGTGTTGCTTTTTTCAACTTTTCCTGTAACTTTCTAATTACAGGGACAGGTTCATCTGAGTAGCTGGTGGTAGTGGAGGTTTTCTACTGATTTGTGTTAACCTTATAAGCAGGCTGTTGTCGTAGCTGAGGTGAGGGACACATGGGTCACCATTGACCTAAAATGGTGGCTTTACTTTCTTTTTGCCAACTCTACATGATTTGTCCTTTCTTGAGAAAGTGGGGGAAGGAGACCAAAACTCCCCTGGTCTTTGTCCTACAGTGTGTCTGCTTGGATACAGTTTGCACTGGGAGTCTGGCTGTCCTTTTGGACAAGCCAGCCCCCAGATTTGCATGAAGGCTTGAATGGCGATTGGTGAATCCCAATGGTTTTCCTACATAAAAAGGCGATAGTCCTGGAGCAGAAAGCAGAGTTGACCAATGGAAACAAGAAATCAAAGAAGACGAAGATGAAGTATGCCTGAAGCCATTTCCAATGACTGCCAGAGCTGACTGAGTGGCTACTGACACTCCAGCCCTCTATTCTGATCGACAGAGAGGATCTAGACCAGATGACTTCCTGCCATGGACTGGTGAGCCTAACCACACTCGAGACCACCTGTTTCGGGCCAGCCCATGAAGACCTGAGACCGTCCTGGGCTGCAATTTCCCAATACCCTGGAACTTGGACCTTTTTGCTTTGCATCATCACCGGAAGCGCAGTTTCAGCTACAACTTTGTGGGCATCCTTCTGGACCTAGTGACTCTTTCCTGCTCCTAGAAGTCTTCTCAACCAAGATGGTGACCGAGGAAATGGATAGAAATCTGCCGTGTGACATACATTGATGAACCAAAGCCTGTGTAGAGTTCCAACAAACTAGTATCATGAAGAATTTCTGCTGGGCATCCCAACCAAAGACATTGACCATCTGCTCCTGCCAAAAGTTATTTCTTCAGCCTCCAGACCAAGAATCCGAACAGGAGATGCTGTTTCCTCACCTTGGGGACCCGCTGGTGACATCGTTGTTCTTCATCAAAAAAGGTACTGTCCCGCTCCCAGATGATTACCTGCATTCTTAAGGTGTTGAATTGGACTCTTCTTGAGCTTTCTGAGATACTTTGGGGTGGACAATCCAATAGTGTACGCCCAGGCCTAAGGACTGGTCCTTTGGGCTAAAATACTCCAGGGGATCTAGCTGACCTCCCTGAACCTTCTTTTAACTAAATATTTTACCTACTTGCAACTGTGAAGACTCCTACTAAATTTGACAACTGTGACAGTGTCTGGCTTCCTTTGTTCTTCCGTCCATGGGCCCTGGTCACCCATTGTCCCAGCAAACTTTGCGACTCTCATACGCAGATAGGGCTGGAGTTTCTAAAGTGTAGGCTGCCTAAAGGTTACTTATCAGTATTCTTGTTGTGCTGTTGGGTTAAATAATTAATTTGCTAACATGTATGCTACTCTGACTACCTACCGGTATATCATCTAAGAATCTACTATTGTACTGAGTAATGCTTAACAAAGGTCTTACTGTATATAAGTGTACTTACCTGTAACTCTAGCATTGTGTTAGTGATCTTAGTGTTTATAATAAGTAAATATATGGTTTATAAAACAGCAGTGTGTAAGTGTATTCTTGACTATAGGAGTGCCCTGAGGTCTTGTACTTAACTACAGCCCTTCCCTCCTAGACTAAGCATGGCTACTAGACCACAGCTATCAAACCTTTTGGGGAGTTCAGGTCAAACCTAAGAATTGGAGCCCTATACACCTAAGAATGAGTCTTCATCAGTCCTACCAGAGGTGGACTTTAGTAAAACTCCCTAACAAACCCCCTTGCTATTTTCTGTACTGTACCGGTGGCACCACAAATAGGGGATGTGAAAACTCTCCTTTTGAATTTATGTGTGGAGGTCATAGATATGTTGATGTGGCAGACTCTATGTAACTGGGCTAAGCTAAAATCTTGCTGCTGTACCATGCACTTACCATTAAACGGTGTGTTGGGTAACTGTGGAGAATGAAAGCCGCGAAAATCTCACAAAATTCATGTCATGGTCACCGAACATATTTGAACTTCCACCAGTATCTAGTGACATGAACCACGAGCCTCCCTTGTACACTCTAGTCACATAAACTCTGTGCGCTTTGCTCCTAACGTGAGCTGCAGTATGACATTTCCATCAAAATTCCCTGCTGGCAGAATATTCATCATTTCATGTGTGTTTTGGGTTTCTTCAATTTGCAATATTCGCAAAGGTGCAACTGGAGAGTAGTATTTTTCTATATGTGCCAGTGAGACTGGATACCATAGACCCGCAGCTTCTTATTAAGAGTGCACTCTTGATAGTTTTGTTTCAGAGGCCTATAATTTTGTGCAAAAATACTTCACGTTTTGATGTCACTGTGGCCTAGATATTCCTGTATCCAGGTGTAATAGTTGTTATTAAATATTATTATTTACAGCGCTTGATGTCTGACTCCTCCTTCATCTAATCGCTGGACAATAGGTGTGTACTTAATGTATTAGTACTTAATTTATCAACCTCAGAAGAATTAAGGGATGATTTAGTCCAGCTGCAATATGAACTTGGAAAGTGCAGGCTGGTACATGTCAGAGCTGAGCTTTTAACTCGCTGAGCTATCCAATTGCGACACATTTATCCTGCTTATACAACTTTACATTTAAAAAGAAACATTTATTAAGATACATACCTACTAACCTCTTCTGTCCCTTACAGTCCTTTAAAAAAATGCATACAAAACATTGCTATTATCACATTAAGTAATGGGCCATGGGATATTCCTCCTGCTTCTAAGCACTGTAATAAGTGTTTTATTAATAAGAAAGGAAACCCTGAGAGCCAATGCATCATCAAATGCTGTGGTATGCACATTGAAGGTGAATTAGCTGGTAAGATACCTCAGCAGGTTAAGTGCTCACTGCTGGATCTATATGTGATCTGCAAGTCATGGGTTTGAATCCTAGCAAAGTTTAACCCAATCTGTATCCTTCTGAGGTTGACAAATGAGTTAATGTCGGTGGCCAAGTAATAATAATTATAAATGAGTGTTTTATGCAAAATGCTTTGGTGAAAAAGGCTATATAAGACATTAAGACATTATTATGAATACCTAAATTTTAACTTCATTCAATCCAAGCATAGGCTTAGAATATAGTCTTAAATTAGTGGTGTTCTAGTTTTAAGTGTGACTTCTGCGACTCATATTCAACTTTATACATGCCTGTAAAGAAATCATTCCCCATGCTTCTTTGCTTCCTTGAGAGATGTGTGAATCTTATTTTATGATGGCATGTCTGACGCTGAATGACAATGGGTTATAAATGCATTGGCGGTCAGATGATGGTGCCTTCACACAGCTTGCGGGGAACACAAATCTAGTTTATATCATTCACAGCAATGGTCTGTGTAGGCTGCCAAAATAACTCCTCAGGGCAGGCTTCCTCCAGAAAACTTGATAAGGCAGTTAGAGTGGGGGAGGGTCACAGACAGGAAAAAAGCCAGGGATTATGCAGGAGCAGACCCCTGTGGGGGTGAAATAGCCCTAAAATGCCATAACTACAGGCCAAAGTCAGAGGGGGAGATGTGCCCCTCAGCAAAAGACCTGCGCTGTAGTGCATGCAAAATGAGGCCCTTACCCAAACACAAAGGAGAAATGTAGGCATCTAAGCATGGGGATGCATGAAAATATTCCTTGCTACACAGGAGGGGGCAGAACTCATGATACTGTTGAGGAAGGTCTGGAAAGGATGAGACCCCCTTGGCAAAGACGGCGACATCCAGCATGTAAATGAAAGGGCCAAAATGTGTGCAAGCCTGCACAACAGACTGGGGTTTTTACTGTAACAAGAATGATTGTCTTCAAAACTCTGTTTTTCCTTCTCATGTTCAATTAAAGACCTGCTCTTCAAAATATGTGCAGGAATGCCATCAAGGAACTGTAAGTTTGTTCACCATGAGCCCATCACAGAAAATCTTTTGCGTAACCAGAATCTACACAGAAATGTTCAACTACAACAGCATGAAAGGTTTCACGGCTAAAACTGACCCCAGTGACATTGCAATTGGGTCTTCAAAATCAACACATTAAGTATTCAAATGTACAATTAAAGTATTTAAACATATTATGTTGCCTTCTCTATTATGTAAAATACTGGGAAAAGGCAACTCTTAAGTTTCACTTCCTAAGGAAATAAACCCTAGGTGTGAAACCAGCCTTCCCAAGCTGTGTTACCATGGGAATGAGCTGAGGCATTCTGTGGATCTTCAAGTTTTACGAACGAAAGCACTCAGGCTGTCAGAAACTTAGCAATTAGCCTTTGAAGCTGTAGGCTAACCCCAACAAGAGGGTCCCTCTTGAAGTCAGAGCTAAGAACCAGATTTCTGCTTACACAGGGGGCAGAGTGAAGGCGGAGCTTCACACCCATTGCACACAATGAGAGATATGTCATCTTTGGAATAACTTGGGAAGTACTAATAGTACATTTTTCATGTTCAGATTTATGAAAAGCTGTCAGTGAGCTGCTTCTGGTGGGTCCAAAACGATTTTGGTGACACCAACCTATCACAAGTTATCAAACAAATATTAATTGTGTTCTTTGTATAAATCTGACAATCATAAAAATTAGAGAAAAGGTGTAGTAGGTACTCCGGCCATCGAATGCCATATTTTTCAGTAATGTAGTTTGGGCGTAAACGAGAAAATACAATAGCTGTGCCCCAATATGTCCCACAGTCATCAAACGAGGTATATGCGATTCATGAAAGAATGTAATGCCTGAATATGCTGGCATCTGTGGCGTAATCTGAAGAGAAAGCGTATTTTTCAAAATGTGAGATTTCTAGGTACAAAAGCCAGATCCAAGCCCATGCCTGTATCATATGATTGTTGGGGTATACTCCCCTGACTGCTCAAATCACGCATACTTTCTCTGAGCCTACCGGCTTATAGAGGGGGAGGGGAACCCTTGACCATTGCCTAATCAGTTGTGCGAGAAGGATGACACAGTAGTGATATCATTTGGCTTATAAATGGGTTACTCCTCCTCCTCAATGGCGATTCCCTCTACAAAATTCGAGCTGTGCAGCTGACCGGAGATCTGGAACTATACTTGCAGAAATTGGGCCTAATCCTGGAGTGAAGCAGGGATTTTGAGTAACTGGTTGGGATCACAGAGTGAGGTCTTTATTGACACCAGTGATGGTCCTGGCAGTGGAGCCCTGGCGCCACTGATGACTGTAGAATCCTTTTCTTCTCTAAGTAAAGATCTCTCCATAAGGAAAAATCCTCTATTCTGTTTGTGAAATGTAGCCATTATTCTATTGAAAATCATTTTAATTTTTCTGTGCAATTTGGTAACTCTCCCCTTGACAAATACTGCGTTCCTCTGTGCCTTCATTTTTCCTATGGAACAAAATTATCCCTTGTGTATCTGTTGATCATAGTTCTCTTTCCCCTGTAAGGTCCTTTGTTTGTTTGTATTGTTAAGTAATTATTTCCCTAGTATTTGGCTCAGTAAATCAATTAATCCCCCACTGAAATTCACAAAGCAAGATTGTTGCAATTCGAAACCAACCATCTTGTACCCAGTAAGGTTAATTAATTGTTGTAGTCATTAAAGTGTTGCCTCAAAAGAATTATTCCCATTATGAGCTAAAACCCGAATTTGTCCATGTTTAAATTGTGTGTCTAAAACAAATCCCCATTGGCATCTTTCATAATCAACCCAAACTTGTGTTCCCACTGTGAGAATTTCGCTGCCCAAACATCCCTGACGTGGTTTCTATGTGCCTTTCTCATTGTTGAAAGCGTGTGTCTCATTTCCAGCTCCAGCCAAATTCATGGTGATTTACAATTTCGTATTTTCAAAACCTTCTTTTCCTCCTTTAAAAAGTGATTTTCCTACTCAATCCTTCTTTCCCTTTCATGTTCTGAGATCGGATTTAGCATTGCCTTTCCTTTATTTCATGGTTGTGAACTTGCTTGTCACTTCCAGCCCCAGTACAAATTAGCATGATCTGCATTTTCGTTTTTTTAAAATCTTTCTTTTCACCTTTGAAAAATGTTTTCCCTACTCAATCCTTCTTTCCCTATCATACCCTGATCTCGGATTCCAATACTGTTCCCCTTTATTTTTTACTTTTATGTTCATGTGCTGCCTGTATAAAAATCGAATTTCCTATGTGTGCTAGCTAGCCTGTTTTGAAACCCTATTTGTTCTCTAGTGTAAGCAGCCCGAAATACCTTTGTGTGCTGTGCCATGGTAGCAGTATTGAATCATTGAAAAACCCAGTTTTCCATTGTAACATGGGGGAGCGCTTAACCTTCCTGCCATCCGTTGAGGGAAATTAGTTGGCATTGCTTTTCACAACACAAATTTGGTGTGGCATTGAAGTCTATCATAATCTGGTGTTGTTCTCTCATCCTGTGCATTGTGTTGCCACCTCAATAGTGGCTGCTGTCATATTTTGTTCTGATTGAATATTAAAATAATAAATTAATAAAATGTTAATTGACAACACACCAGTCTGGTTCTTGGTCTATTGGGACAAACGGTGCTGGTGGAGGTTGGGTGTGAGACGGGTTGGAGGCCTCCTTAAAAAAACATTTGGGGATTGTAAAATTTAAAAACAGTTTGATAGTGCACACGCCCATTGCAAGGGAATAAGTTCTCTGTCTTGCTTGTGCTGCATAATATATTGTGACACCCTCCAGGTCATTCAAGGCAGCTGCAGAGTCCAGGTGGTAGGCAGAGGATCTTGGAGTGCATAAGACAGCAGAGAAAAGGCCACAATAAGAGCTGCAATTATGCTCCTTTTAAATGCAGCCTACGCCCTGCCATGTGCCTGATGGGAGGGTGAGGAGAGGCGTTAAAGTAGAGGGTGTGGACAGTAGGCTGATGGCGCCAGCAAGTTGACACCTACCTTTGAATGTATCCAAACAAAAAAGCAGAGCTTTTCTGGGCTAGTTGTTAACGAATGTACTGAGGTCCTTTCGCTCTCAGGTCCTCGCTGACCCCTTGCATTTGAGAGTATTGATTTGGTGGGATTTGTATACTTTCTGCTGTAGCCGTTAAAGACCTCTGCTGATTCAATTACTATAATGAGGAACCTTCTCCTCTGAGTGCCTGTAGGTGCTCAGGTTTGCTGCCCATGTCTTGGGTGTTGTTGGAGCATGGGGGACCACCCTGCACAACCTAATTTCCTGCCTATCACTTATATTGGCTAAGCAGCTTCTTGCATATCCTAGAGCTCGGAAGAGCATACCCTCAGCATTGCATCTTTCCATGATTTTGGTATTGATAGGCATAGGTATACTTAAGAAAAAGTGTCTTATGGCTCCATCTATGCAAGCTGTAATGCTCATTGAAAATACATTTTCCTGTGCATGGTTTCGGGGCGTGGAGGAGCTGGTGCGGGGAGGGGGCGGGTCACAAACCTCTATTCAAGTTTTTGTTAATGAGTAGTCCTTCCCTTCCTTCCCTTCCTTCCCTCCCTTCCTTCCTCTGCATTTTCCCAAGAAAAGAAAAAATGCACAGGGAAGAAAGGGAGCGAAAAGGCTGGGAAGACACCAACGGGGCAGAGGAAAAATAAACACAGGTAGGCAGGTCCATGAGAGAAATTAACAGGGTAATTCATGGAATTTCGCAGAAAAGTGTCGCAAGCGGCTGGCGCAGAGTGTCCGCGTGCGATTGTCTGCGCCAGGCGCGTGCGCCAAAACCGATTTCTGCGCACAGCCTATTCATGGATTTCAGGCTCCCAAACCGGCCGTGGCGCAGAGTATCGCAGCGACCCTGCAGCAGCGCCAGTAACGCCCCCAAGAACGCCCTTGCGCAAGGAAAAGCCATCAAAATCGCTAAATCATCGCAAAGGGCTGCGCTAACCCTGGACCAGTTTACAGGGTTGCCAAACAAGGAACGCAAAGCAGGTAACGTTCATATCAGGGGTACGCGGGAAGTCTTACATGCAATTAGCCAGGGTACGTGTATGACAGGGGTACGCGTGAAGTTAAACACGCGATTAGCCTGGGTACGTGTATTACAGGGGTACGCGGGAATTTACACACGCGATTTGGCTGGGTACGTGTATGACAGGGGTACGCGTGAAGTTTTACACGCGATTAGCCAGGGTACGTGTATTACAGGGGTGCGCGGGAATAATCACACGCGATTTGGCTGGGTACGTGTATTACAGGGGTGCGCGGGAATTATCACACGCGATTAGCCAGGGTACGTGTATTACAGGGGTGCGCGGGAATAATCACACGCGATTTGGCTGGGTACGTGTATTACAGGGGTGCGCGGGAATTATCACACGCGATTTGGCTGTGTACATGTATTACAGGGGTGCGCGGGAATAATCACACACGATTAGGCTGGGTGGGTCCTCACAGGTGTTTCCTGTACACCCTCCACGGCCCCTGCAGGCAGCCCAAAAAACAGGGGACTACCCTGCACACCTGCTCATGTCTCCCACCCCCCACCCTCCCCAGCAGTGTGGGGCACCCTCCACCAGGCCCCCACCCATGTCTCCCACCCACCCCCACCCCCCAGCCACCATGGGCAGCCCCCACCAGGCCCCCACTCATGTCTCCCACCCACCCGCACCCCCCATGGGTAGCCCCCACCAGGCCCCCACTCATGTCTCCCACCCACCCCCACCCCCCAGCCACCATGGACAGCCCCCACCAGGCCCCCACTCATGTCCCCTATCACCCCCACCCCCCAGCCACCATGGGCAGCCCCCACCAGGCCCCCACTCATGTCCCCTATCACCCCACCCCCCAGCAGTGCAGGGGCAGCCTCCACCAGGCCCCCACTCATGTCTCCCACCCACCCCCACCCCCCAGCCACCATGGGCAGCCCCCACCAGGCCCGAACTCATGTCCCCTATCACCCCCACCCCCCAGCCACCATGGGCAGCCCCCACCAGGCCCCCACTCATGTCCCCCTATCACCCCACCCCCCAGCAGTGCAGGGGCACCCTCCACCAGGCCCCCACTCATGTCTCCCACCACCCCCACCCCCCAGCCACCATGGGCAGCCTCCACCAGGCCCCCACTCATGTCCCCTATCACCCCCACCCCACAGCCACCATGGGCAGTCCCCACCAGGCCCCCCCTCATGTCTCCCACCCATCCCCCACCCCCCCAGCAGTGTGGGGCACCCTCCACCAGGCCCCCACCCATGTCTCCCACCACCCCCACCCCCCAGCCACCATGGGCATCCACCACCAGGCCCCCACTCATGTCTACCACCACCCCCACCCCCCAGCCACCATGGGCAGCCTCCACCAGGCCCCCACTCATGTCTCCCACCCACCCCCACCCCCCAGCCACCATGGGCAGCCTCCACCAGGCCCCCACACATGTCCCCTATCACCCCCACCCCCCGGCCACCATGGGCAGCCCCCACCAGGACCCCACTCATGTCTCCCACCCACCCCCACCCCCCAGCCACCATGGGCAGCCCCCACCAGGCCCCCACTCATGTCTACCACCGACCCCCACCCCCCCAGCAGTGTGGGGCACCCTCCACCAGGCCCCCACCCATGTCTCCCACCACCCCCACCCCACAGCCACCATGGGCATCCCCCACCAGGCCCCCACTCATGTCTCCCACCCACGCCCACCCCCCAGCCACCATGGGCAGCCCCCACCAGGCCCCCACTCATGTCCCCTATCACCCCCACCCCCCAGCAGTGCAGGGGCAGCCTCCACCAGGCTCCCACCCATGTCCCCTATCACCCCCACCCCCCAGCAGTGCAGGGGCAGCCTCCACCAGGCCCCCACTCATGTCTCCCACCACCCCCACCCCCCAGCCACCATGGGCAGCCTCCACCAGGCCCCCACTCATGTCCCCCATCACCCACACCCCCCAGCCACCATGGGCAGCCCCCACCAGGCCCCGACTCATGTCTCCCACCCACCCCCACCCCCCCAGCAGTGTGGGGCACCCTCCACCAGGCCCCCACCCATGTCTCCCACCACCCCCACCCCCCAGCCACCATGGGCATCCCCCACCAGGCCCCCACTCATGTCTCCCACCCACCCCACCCCCCCAGCCACCATGGGCAGCCCCCACCAGGCCCCCACTCATGTCCCCTATCACCCCCACCCCCCCAGCAGTGTGGGGCACCCTCCGCCAGGCCCCCACCCATGTCTCCGACCACCCCCACCCCCCAGCCACCATGGGAATCCCCCACCAGGCCCCCACTCATGTCTCCCACCCACCCCCACCCCCAGCCACCATGGGCAGCCCCCACCAGGCCCCCACTCATGTCCCCTATCACCCCCACCCCCCAGCCACCATGGGCAGCCCCCACCAGGCCCCCACTCATGTCCCCTATCACCCCCACCCCCAGCAGTGCAGGGGCAGCCTCCACCAGGCTCCCACCCATATCCCCTATCACCCCCACCCCCCAGCAGTGCAGGGGCAGCCTCCACCAGGCCCCCACTCATGTCTCCCACCACCCCCACCCCCCAGCCACCATGGGCAGCCTCCACCAGGCCCCCACCCATGTCTCCCACCACCCCCAGCCACCATGGGCATCTCCCACCAGGCCCCCACTCATGTCTCCCACCACCCCCACCCCCTCAGCAGTGTGGGGCACCCTCCACCAGGCCCCCACTCATGTCCAACTCATGTCTCCCACCACCCCCACCCCCCAGCAGTGCAGGGGCAGCCTCCACCAGGCCCCCACTCATGTCTCCCACCACCCCCATCCCCCAGCCACCATGGGCAGCCTCCACCAGGCCCCCACTCATGTCCCCTATCACCCCCACGCTACCATGGGCAGCCCTCACCAGGCCCCCACTCATGTCTCCCACCCACCCCCACAACAGTGTGGGGCACCCTCCACCAGGCCCCCACCCATGTCTCCCACCACCCCCACCCCCCAGCCACCAGCCACCATGGGCATCCCCCACCAGGCCCCCACTCATGTCTCCCACCACCCCCACCCCCCAGCCACCATGGGCAGCCTCCACCAGGCCCCCACTCATGTCTCCCACCACCCCCACCCCCCATGGGCAGCCTCCACCAGGCCCCCACTCATGTCTCCCACCACCCCCACCCCCCAGCAGTGTGGGGCACCCTCCACCAGGCTCCCACCACCCCCACCCCCCAGCCACCATGGGCAGCCCCCACCAGGCCCCCACTCATGTCTCCCACCCACCCCCACCCCCAGCCACCATGGGCAGCCCCCACCAGGCCCCCACTCATGTCCCCTATCACCCCCACCCCCCAGCCACCATGGGCAGCCCCCACCAGGCCCCCACTCTTGTCCCCCATCACCCCCACCACCAGCAGTGCAGGGGCAGCCTCCACCAGGCTACCACCCATGTCCCCTATCACCCCAACCCACCAGCAGTGCAGGGGCAGCCTCCACCAGGCCCCCACTCATGTCTCCCACCGCCCCCACCCCCCAGCCACCATGGGCAGCCTCCACCAGGCCCCCACCCATGTCTCTCACCACCCCCAACCCCCAGCCACCATGGGCAGCCCCCACCAGGCCCCCACTCATGTCCCCTATCACCCCCACCCCCCAGCAGTGCAGGGGCAGCCTCCACCAGGCTCCCACCCATGTCCCCTATCACCCCCACCCCCCAGCAGTGCAGGGGCACCCTCCACCAGGCCCCCACTCATGTCCCCCTGCACCCCCACCCCCCAGCCACCATGGGCAGCCTCCACCAGGCCCCCACTCATGTCTCCCACCCACCCCCACCCCCCAGCCACCATGGGCAGCCCCCACCAGGCCCCGACTCATGTCTCCCACCCACCCCCACCCCCCCAGCAGTGTGGGGCACCCTCCACCAGGCCCCCACCCATGTCTCCCACCACCCCCACCCCCCAGCCACCATGGGCATCCCCCACCAGGCCCCCACTCATGTCAATCACCCACCCCCACCCCCCAGCCACCATGGGCAGCCCCCACCAGGCCCCCACTCATGTCCCCCATCAGCCCCACCCCCAGCCACCATGGGCATCCCCAACCAGGCCCCCACTCATGTCTCCCACCCACCCCCACCCCCCAGCCACCATGGGCAGCCCCCACCAGGCCCCCACTCATGTCTCCCACCCACCCCCACCCCCCAGCCACCATGGGCAGCCCCCACCAGGCCCCCACTCATGTCCCCTATCGCCCCCACCCACCAGCAGTGCAGGGGCAGCCTCCACCAGGCTCCCACCCATGTCCCCTATCACCCCCACCCCCCAGCAGTGCAGGGGCAGCCTCCACCAGGCCCCCACTCATGTCTCCCACCACCCCCACCCCCCAGCCACCATGGGCAGCCTCCACCAGGCCCCCACTCATGTCTCCTATCACCCCCTCGCTACCATGGGCAGCCCCCACCAGGCCCCCACTCATGTCTCCCACCCACCCCCACCCCCCCACCAGTGTGGGGCACCCTCCACCAGGCCCCCACCCATGTCTCCCACCACCCCCACACCCCAGCCACCATGGGCATCCCAAACCAGGCCCCCACTCATGTCTCCCACCACCCCCACCCCCCAGCCACCATGGGCAGCCTCCACCAGGCCCCCACTCATGTCTCCCACCACCCCCACCCCCCAGCCACCATGGGCAGCCTCCACCAGGCCCCCACTCATGTCTCCCACCCCCCCCCACCCCCCCAGCAGTGTGGGGCACCCTCCACCAGGCTCCCACCCATGTCTCCCACCACCCCCACCCCCCAGCCACCATGGGCAGCCACCACCAGGCCCCCACTCATGTCTCCCACCCACCCCCACCCCCCCCCAGCAGTGTGGGGCACCCTCCACCAGGCCCCCACCCATGTCTCCCAAACACCCCCACCCCAGCCACCATGGGCAGCCCCCACCAGGCCCCCACTCTTGTCCCCTATCACCCCCACCACCAGCAGTGCAGGGGCAGCCTCCACCAGGCTCCCACCCATGTCCCCGATCACCCCCACCCCCCAGCAGTGCAGGGGCAGCCTCCACCCGGCCCCCACTCATGTCTCCCACCGCCCCCACCCCCCAGCCACCATGGGCAGCCTCCACCAGGCCCCCACCCATGTCTCCCACCACCCCCACCCCCCAGCCACCATGGGCATCCCCCACCAGGCCCCCACTCATGTCTCTCACCACCCCCACCCCCCCAAGCAGTGTGGGGCACCCACCACCAGGCCCCCACTCATGTCCAACTCATGTCTCCCACCCCCCAGCAGTGCAGGGGCACCCTCCACCAGGCCCCCACTCATGTCCCCCTGCACCCCCACCCTCCAGCCACCATGGGCAGCCTCCACCAGGCCCCCACTCATGTCTCCCACCCACCCCCACCCCCCCAGCAGTGTGGGGCACCCTCCAACAGGCCCCCACCCATGTCGCCCACCACCCCCACCCCCCAGCCACCATGGGCATCCCCCACCAGGCCCCCACTCATGTCTCCCACCCACCCCCACCCCCCAGCCACCATGGGCAGCCCCCACCAGGCCCCCAACCATGTCCCCTATCACCCCCCCCCAGCCACCATGGGCAGCCCCCACCATGCCCCCACTCATGTCTCCCACCACCCCCACCCCCCAGCAGTGTGGGGCACCCTCCACCAGGCCCCCACTCATGTCTCCCACCACCCCCACCCCCCAGCATCCAGGGGCACCCTCCACCAGGCCCCCACTCATGGCCCCTAGCACCCCCACCTCCCAGCATCCAGGGGCACCCTCCACCAGGCACCCACTCATGTCTCCCACCACCCCCACCCCCCAGGAGTGTGGGACACCCTCCACCAGGCCCCCACCCATGTCTCCCACCACCCCCACCCCCCAGCCACCATGGGCATCCCCCACCAGGCCCCCACTCATGTCTCCCACCACCCCCAGCCCCCCAGCAGTGTGGGGCACCCTCCACCAGGCCCCCACCCATGTCTCCCACCACCCCCACCCACCATGGGCAGCCCCCACCAGGCCCCCACTCATGTCCCCCTGCCCACAGGCCCTGACAATACTCAAGCATGGGCCTCATGGCCAGCCACCACAGCCCAAAGACACAACCAAGTATTACATGCGCCCATGATACTACTCCAATGGAAACAATGTAAATCAACACATGTGTCTCACACACACACAATGGTTGCAAGTGAACCTGAAAACCCATATCATGACATGCATGAAAACAATGAGATGAAACCACACATTGAAGAATGAAAAAATCCAAATAATGTATTAATAACAACAGTAATGGCAAACAAAATTAAACAAAATACACAAGTAAAAAAAAAAAAAATTAAGCTGGCTGTCCCTTTTCAAATTAAAATCAATAAATGATAATCCAAAAAAATGACTTCCAAAGTTCAACTCCATAAAAAGGAAATGAAGGGAAAAAAGAAATAGAAGAAAACCATTGCTCCATGGGAAAAAATATTCATAGTAAAAAAAATGTCCAAATCCAAAGTCCAACTATGTACAAAGTATTCAGGGTCCATCATCCCAACAGAAGAAATGAAACCTACCAAAAAACCTATCTAAAATGGGACTATATACAAAAGATGGAGCAGTAATAAAAATAAACTATAAAGGAAACCTATCACTAAATAACTATATACAATGGCGGCGGGCCAGTCCAGCGGCTCACTTAGTGGTGTTCCGGGCCAGGGCATCATCGAACTCCTCGTCTATGTCCCGGAGGCGGTCCTGTTCCATGGCCCCGAGGGTCCGCAGGGACGCCGACATGTTCACCTCCAACTCCCTGCGGATTGCCTCGAGGCACTCGGCCCGCCTCAGGGCCCTCCGCATGGAGTTCTCCGCCCTGACCATCGTGAGCCGCGCCTCTTCCGTCCGCCGCCGCTCCGCATCTATGGCGTGGCCCAACCGCTGCCACACGGAAGACACATCCCGTTCAGGGTCCTCCTGCCCTCCGGCCGATGCCTGCCCCTCCGATGTTGAAGGCCCGAGCTATCGTGGCTCCCACCTACAGCCTCCTGCTGCTGCAGCTGCTGCTGTCCATGTGCCCTGTCCGATGGTGCCTGCACATCCTCCTCCAGCTGGGGTGCAGTCGTTGATGTGGCCACCCCTGCTGGACGTCCGACTCCCGACTATGGCAGGGATCTTTTGTCCACCAGCCTGGCCGCACGGTCGGAGGCAGCTCCACAGGGCACCCAGGTGACACATGGGTGGGAAGATGGCATGGAGGACAACTGGGGCATAGGGGGTTCCGTGGAGGAGGGGGTCGGAACAAGGTCCAGTAAAACGGAGGAATCCAGCCCTGGTGAGCTGTCCCAGTGGGTCAACGCAGTCAACGAGCCATGCAAGAAGACGTGCAGATTCATCATGAAAAGACTGCAGGTCAGCTCGCATGGCCCGTTGACGCAACGCCACCCCACCCTGGACAGGCTCAACCTGGTGCAGGATAGCCACATCCGCAGGGAGAGGAAGGCCAGGTGTTGTAAGCCAAACCCCTCCCTGAGAACGGGTCTGGAGGTAGGCATCCCCGCTGGTGCAAGATGATGCAGTGACAGGAGCAGGGACAGGATTGCACACAGGCACCTCCGCGGCGGCCTGTGCTGCCTCCTGTCCCAGATCCTGCACTGCACCACTAGCACCAGTGGAATCCCCACCTCCAGACCCCGCCTCTGTCGCTTGCACGGCCTCCTCCTCCTCCAAACCCCCCACCAACCTGGATGACTCCGTGCCATCTTCCTACGTTGGGCCCTGTGGGGTCCCAGCTGCCCCTTCTGCTGCCGAGGAGTCCAACTCCAACCTCCGCCTCTTGGACCTCCCCTCGGCAGCTGCGGCCTGGGACACGGCACCGGACTCCTCACTCCCCGACGAGATCAGAACCTGGGAGGGGATCCGGGCCTTGCGTCTCCGGCTGGTGGTGCGACCCCTGCCGCTGTGCTCCACAGCACCTTCTCCGCCCTCTTCATCAGTTGACGCTGTAGACAGGGAGAAAGAAAACACAGGCATCAGGGCACTGTCCAATGGACTCATACACACATGACAGTCATACATGAGTGGCATTGGTAAACCTCAGACATGGCATCACAATCCCCAACACACATGTCATTTCAACCTGCACACATGAGCCATACCACAGCCATATTGCAACAGCCAGCACCATCCATTCACATACAACAGCATGAGCAGCCAAAGGTCATCCACACATCACATGCAACATAGGGAGTACACTACACATGCACACACACCACCAAACTTGCATGCATGTGTACACCTCCACCAACTGTCGCAGTGTTCCGATCGACATCCATGTCACACCTGACAATCATTCCTCCACATCCTGTGCCATGCAAGCCCACACACACAAGCACCATCCATGTGTCACACATGAGACCCCTCGCATGTGTCACCCTCACGGCCCTGTACGCCCCCCCCTACTTGCCCACATAAAAATACATGTTCAACCTGCACACTCCTGGCACACCACACGCACAGCTTACAATCAGTATGCATGTACACTTACCGCTCGACTCCAGACGGGTCTGCCTCTCAAGGACCTGGGCGTGGAGCGCTGGGGATATGCGTTCCAGGACCCTCATCTGATCTTCCGACAAGTGGCCCCGGCGCCCCTTAGCATCCGCTGCCTTCAGGCGGCGCCGGGCCTTGTTGAGGGTCCTGGACCTGAAGTCCTCCCAGCGCTTCCTGACACGTTCGTAGTCGCGGACTGCCACCTCCTCCACGTTGATGGCAATCACGATGTCCATCCAGATCCGAGTCCGTCCTTCCTTGTCGGCGCGCAACCTTCCGAAGAGGGCATCATACTGCCCCAGGACATGCTCCACCAGGACACCAACTTCGGTGGCAGTGAAGCTGGTGCCCCTCTGCCTCCTTGGCCGGGGGTTGCCACTGGTGCCAGATGTTGCAGTGCCCAACATGGCAACCCCAGAGGCAGGAGTGGGTGGGCAACTGGGTCCTGGGGCTGGGCTGTGGGGCGATGGAAAAGAAGTCGGGAGTCTTCGGTTCCAGCAGGGGTGGTCACAGCAACAGCACCCCTGGCTGATGTGCAGGCAGCAAATGGCAGGGCACGTGGGCAGCAGGCAGGCAGGCAGCAGCAGATGGCAGGTGGGAGCGTGCTCAGGGCTCTGGGGGGCAGTAATTCAGCCTTCTGGGCAGGAGCGCGGTCTTCCGTGTGTGAACGCGTGGCCAGCTTGATACGGAGTGATTTTGCACGTGAAAATCCAGCACGTCTGCGTGTAATTCGAGGAAAGGCCCTTAGCGCGTAAGCGCGTCAGCACACGTCTGTACATTCATTGGCCCAAAGGCCACCAGCGTATGCGCGTCTATGAAGTCACATGCACGTTGAATATGGCACACGTTTGAAATGTTGCGTGTTAAAAAAATGAAAGACACGTCCGAGTGTCAAAGCGTGTAATTGGTGGAAATGGCCTTAGCGCGTACACGCGGAAGTGACAAAGCGTGTAATTGGTGGAAATGGCCCTACATGCGGAAGTGACAAAGCGTGTAATTGGTGGAAATGGCCCTAGCGCGTACACGCGGAAGTGACGCTGGACGTGTGGGCCTGCATAAAAGGTACGTGTAGAACACCATTTCCTTGTACGTGCTTTTCGTGGAGAGCGAGTGGGTGAAATCTGTACTTCTTGTCGTTTCACGCGCGATTTACTTCACGGCGTTTCAAGTTCGTACTCTCTGTTACCTCTGACAGCTTTTTCTCTTTTTTCTCTTTTTCTGGTTTTCCTGGGCCTGTTCCCTCAAACAGCGTTCCCTTCTACTGTTGTCCCGTCTCCTCAGACAGCGTACAATTCTTCTTTTGGCGGGGGTGTTGCCAACGCGCAAACAAGCTTCTTTTTCACGCTCTTTTTGCTGGCAGACGGTGAGTCACGCACGTATCTAACATCTGTGCTTGCCCCGTGTGTAGCCTACCCCTTCAGAGGTCATTCTAGGCTGCGTGTGACACGCATACGTTCATTCTTGTGTTAATGGGTGCCACAGCGTACTGCAGGGGTTTTTTTCCGCACACGTGGTCTAGGAGGGGTTGCGTGCACGTCATCTCCCTTTTTTGGGCTTCCTGTGCGTTGCGTGACCCGTCATCTTTCCCCAGGGGTCACATTTAGCCTTGCTAGAGCACTAGGGTACAATTACCATCTGGTACCCAACCCCTTTGACCCCCAATTGCCCAGGACAATAGTTTACAGCCACTCCCAAATGCACATTAACATCAGTGCCATGGTTGGGAGGCGAGGAATCCGTAAGGGTGGCAAAGGTGGACGAGCCACAAGTGGTGGCCGTGGTGGATCCGGTAGGGGATGTGGTTGTTACTTGCAGGGTGACCCTGTCCCCCCATGTGTGGAGGACCAGTCAAGGGCACCCATAATCCCCCCCACCCCCCCTGGTTGAGGCTGATGTGGCTGACACCATCTATGCTCAGCCCTTGTTAGACCAGCCCATTGTGGCACCAGACCTGGCTGACTCCATGGCTGACTTCCAGGTCAGCAGGCCCATGACACGTGCGCTGGTGCATGTTGATGTCATCAGGCCATGTGGATCAGGGGCAGCAAGGTCATCTGCTGCCCCAAGTAGGCAGGGTGGAGAGGCTGCAGGGGCAGCTGCGGCTCCATCCACGCCAGCTCTCACACACCAAGCCAGGACAGTGTCGGTCCTAGTCCATCCTGCTGACATTCCCCTGACACCATTACACTTGAGCCAATGCCTGCACCAACTCCCATGCTGAGTGTGCAATCCCACACTCCTGATACAGAGTCCACCAGGGCTCCTGCCCCTAGTGTCCAGAGCGGCGTAGGACACTCAGGATCACCACCACCTTCCAAGCTGAAGAGGAAGAGTGCTCGTCGGGCACAGGCTGATGCCCCAGACACGGCTACACAGTCCGGCCCGTCGAGGAAGCCCAGCTTCACGGATGCCGAACTGAATGCACTTGTCGAGTATGTGTCCGCACATGATAACGAGATGGTCATTGTTGCAGGATCCAAGACCACACCTGCACAACGCCAGGCACACTGGCAGACCGTTGCGGACATCGTAAGTGCCCTTGGAATCTTGAGGCGCACAGCCAATGATTGCTATAAGGGCTGGAATGACCTAAAGCGCAGGGCAAAGAATAAGCTGGCCTCAAGTCATGCCGCAACTCTAGTGACTGGAGGTTGGTCTCCAGTAGAAGACATGGAACTCACTCCACATGAGTCAGTCGCTGGGACCTACGTCACGGAGGAACAGATCCAAGGCGTGGGAGATCTGCCTGATTATGAGGCATTGTCCGGTGAGTGCACATGCATGTGTGTGTCATCCATGTGCATGGTGTGTGTGTGAGCACTTCTGTTTGTGTGCCAGTTGAGGGTGTGTGCACCCGAGTCGTTTGGGTCACCCATGTGCTTCATGCAATACATTCTGCGCAGCAGCATTTGGCCATAGCAGTATCCCTTCTGCCAACAGTAGACATCTAGCCCAACAGCACGCCAGTTGCCCTTGAAGTGTCACCTTGCCACAACATTGTTGCTTATTTTTCTCTGTTCATTCAGGCAGATTGTTTGCATTCCACCACTTTTACTAGGCATTTCTCAGTCCTCTAGTCACATGTCTGACATGGCTATGGTATAGTGGAGTGACTTTGTTACCTGGATATCATTTGTTTAGACATGTCCCTGTGCAATCGGACCATTTTGGACTGGCAGCTCCAGGTGAAAAATCAGACCTGTTTGAATTAGAAAAGCTATTACATGAGGGAACTGGACTGAATGAATAAGTGCTGCCCTCCTCTCCATCTTCACTCAATAGCAATGGTACATGCCATTTGTGTGATGGCATGTGTATTTCACCTGGCAATCACAGGCAAATGTGTGATGCCACTGCCAGGCAGCATGCAGAAAATGTGTTCATCTTCCATCTTGGTGTCATCAGTGTGTGCCATTTGCCTGCCCTTCATACGCAGTGAGGGTGCATGCATGGGAGGGTTTTAGTCATGTGGGACATGTGTCAATCAAGTACTGGTTCTGTTGCTTCTCAGCCCTCATTGTGTGCCATGGTGCTAATGCCTGTTTCCATTTGTTTGCTTTTATGTCTTTGCACGGGAAGACGCACCTGATACTGCTGGGGTTGTGGAGATGGTGCAGACCCAGGAGGGGTCTGAGGGCCGACCGACCACCAGTGAGGGACGTGGTGTGGTGGTGGGTGAGAACCCACAACTGCTGCAGGTCGTGCTCTCAAGGGGTGTCTCTGGCTGCACCTCCCCCGAGCTGTACTCAGGTGTTGATTCGGATGATGAGACCTACGTGCCGTCGCAGGTGAGTGTTCCTGGGAGGGATTCTGTTCTGTCCCACCCACCTGCACCAGGGTCAGAACCCTCAATGGGATGTCAGTGTTGGCAGCTACGCCTTTGGTGGTTACGGATGCAGGGTCACACTCCGCGACATCTGATCCTGTTCCTGGGCCAGCAGATCAGAGGGGGAATGTAGTCCTGCAGCCTCAGGCAGTGCCGGCACAGCAAGGCGCAGTTCGCCTTGCCCCAGACAGGTGTGGTGCCCGCCGACGTGGTGGCCGTACGCCACCTGGCAATACCGCATGGGAGCAATCCATTTACGGTATGGCAACCCAACAGGCAGCATCATCAGAGATGATGGCTCAGGCCATGGATAGGGTGGCCACTTCCATTGTCCCCCCCGAAAGGCAGATGGAGCGACTACAGCAGGCAACCGACTCCATCTGCCAGTCACACAGGGAGGACATGTTGGCATCCAACAGGGACAGGCGGGCGGCACTGGCGACTCTGCAGGAAGCCATCTCCATAGAGTCCCAGGGCCACAGGGAAGCCCTGAGGCTGGAACTCCTTCACCTCAGGACGACTCTTGTTGAGCTTGAGGCTTCAACAAACCGAAGGACAGAACAGCAGCTGGAGCGTCTCACCCGTACGCTCTCAGCTGAGATGCAGGCAACTAGGGCGGAGGTCCGGGCATCCCGTGAGTTGTTGCATGGGGACGTCCGCACACTCATCCTCCAGAACGAGACCTACCACACCCGCATGCTTGCAGCCATGGAGGAACAGACTAGGGCCTTGCGTGGGCTGCCTCCCATAGTGCCACCACCTCCGGATGCAGCTGCACAGGGTGATAATAGCGACAGCAGTGATACTCCCACAATAGGGTAGCTGTGTGGGCCATGAGCCCATGGAGGTGTTTTTTTTTCGCAAGATCCACACAGGTGGGTTTTGGTGTGCATCCTGTCCTCGGACCTCCTGGGTGGCCTCCCCAACCCCCCCGGGGCCATTAATGGCCATTTTTTATTTTTTTTTATTTTTTTTGGGACAGTGTGTTGCCTTGTGTGGCTCCCGTGGGCATACGCTGCATTGTGGCTGCGCACATGCAGGCTTGTCATGTATTTGGTTCAGATGCTTGGGTTTTTGTCACACACACCCCTCCTGCTTCCCGTTTCCATGGGCTTGCAAAGGGTGTGCCCAAGTGACATTGACGTACATGGTGACATTGGACTCCCACTACATGTGTGGGTAGTCTAGTCAATACTGTGTATACATTCCTAGTGCATATTGCTGTTGTGTTGTACACTGCATGTTGCATTGATGTGTAACTCATCATCCGTGTCTACCTCCTAATTTGCAGGTCCTTTCCTCATGTCTACACAAGGCCCTCTACTTTGGAGATGGGGTCCATGTTGGCAGCAGTGCACCTACAACTCTACATGGCGGCAACACTGTACAGTTGGAAGTGGTGGGAGTGCAGGCATTTCCAGGTGGTGAGACTACTAATTCCTTACATTCGTAATGTCATGTTAATGGTAGTTTTGAGGGTCAGCAGCTGATAAGTGTTATTGCTAAATACCTGCTCAAGTGTGTTGTTGGTCCTGCATTACTGTGAGCATTTCAGGTGTCGCGAGTTTCAATTAGGGACACTGTACATTGTGACACTTGTGTCATGTTGTGGGGATTACTTTGTTTACCTGCACATAGCATGACATGGCACGGTGTGTCGTGTGGCGGTGCTGGGGATGGGTTGGGTGACATGGCACTGTCCTCATGTTGCATTTTGCAAGTGGGTATTAATTTTAGCTGCATGAATGTGTTTTTTCACGAAACTGCATTGGTGGTGTCTGTGTAGGTAGGGATGCACACATTGTAACACTTCCAGGTGAACAATCTCAGGCTGATATGGTTTTGACGGTTGATTCTCCAGACATTCAGGATCAGTGTCAGGTTGAGTCATCATTGATTGTCAGATGGTATGTGCCAGGGCAGTGTGCACTCCACAGGGGTTGATTTCTATGTGAAGTAATTAGCCACTAGCTGTGTACGGGCTGCCTCCCCCCGTGCCCTTTCCCCTCCCATGCGCAGCGGGTGTGCATGTGGTTGGAGATGTGGGGGCACCACCATGTCCACGGCCAGGCCCCGGTGTGTTGCAACGTTGTGCAGGACACATGCTGCCACTATGATCCTGCACACTACTGGGGGAGCGTATAACAGCTGCCTGCCAGAACGGTCAAGGGAGCGAAAGCGTGACTTAAGCACTCCGAATGTGCGCTCCACTATGCCCCGGGTTGCAATGTGGGCTGTGTTATATCTTACCTCGGGTGGCGTGGTGGGGTTCCGAATTGGCGTCATCATGTGGGGGCTGAGAGGGTAGGCACTGTCCCCTGTGGAGGTGGTGATTGGTATCATTGGTGGGGTTGTGACCTTGCTCAGTATCTGACATGCATGCATGTGCAGTGGCATTCATACTCACCAAGCAGCCATGTATCGCCATGCTGCCCAGCTTCTAGGTCCCGGTTTAGGGTGGACATTCGGTAAATGAAGCTGTCGTGGGTGGACCCGGGATAGTTGGCATATACTGAGGTGATGATTCCCTTGGCATTACATACTACCTGCACGTTGATGGAATGCCAGTGCTTGCGGTTCCTATAGATGGCCTCAGATGCCCTGGGGGGACGTAGAGCCACATGGGTGCAGTCGATGGCACCTAGCACTTTGGGGAATCGTGCCACACCGTAAAAATCCAGGGTGGCAGCATGCCTTTCTGCAGGTGTTCTGGGCAGGTATATGTGCCTGCGGACTGATGGGCATGCAGTGATGATGTTCAAGACCTGGTGTAGGCAGCGTGATTGCGTGGACTGTGACACCCCACCCACTATGGCACTTGTCCGCTGAAATGATCCAGTGGCTAAGATGTGCAGTACATTGAGGACCTTCTCCAGGGGGCTGAGTGCTTGGGAGCACAGGGTGGGTGATGCGAGGTCATCCTCCCACTCACTCACCAGGTCCAGTATTATGTGTGGTGGAAACCTGTACCTCCCATACACCTGGTCATCAAGCATCCCGAAAAGGCTGGTTCTGGGTGTGAATATTCTGGCCCTGACTATCCTCCTCCTCCTCCTTTGGTAGCCCACGGCCACTGCTGCTAGGAACGGTATATTCATCCTGGCGTCTGAGCTTGTTATTTTTTTGCGCGCAAATGTATGCGTTGCGGGTCGACGTATGCCTGCTTCCTACTGGCGTATGTGTTTCTTTGCGTGTGTTGTAGGCGAGCGTGTGAAACTTCCCGCGCACCCCTGAAATCCAGTACCCAGGCCAATAGCGTGTGGAAATTCCCGCGCACCCCGGAATACACGTGCGCTGATGTACTCGCGTGTGAAACTTCCCGCGCACCCCTGAAATCCAGTACCCAGGCCAATAGCGTGTGGAAATTCCTGCGCACCCCGGAATACACGTGCGCTGATGTACTCGCGTGTGTAAGTGCCCGCGCACCCCTGAAATACACGTACATAGGCCAATCGCGTGTACGCGCACTTTTGTCCAATTACACGCAATGACACTCTGACGTGCAGTCTTTCCACGTGTGCTCCGTCATCACGTGCTATGAGGGAAACACCTGTGCGGGTCACGTCACAGACACGCTTACGCGCTGAGGGCCTTTGGTCCAATAGAATCGCGTATGCGTGCTGACGCGCTTACGCGCTAAGGGCCTTTCCTCGAATTTCACGCTGACGTGAAGGATTTTCACGTGCCAAATCACTCCGTATCAAGCTGGCCACGCGAAAACACACGGAAGACCACGCTCCTGCCCAGAAGGCCGAATTACTGCCCCTCAGTGCCCCGAGCAGCCTCCCACGTGCCATCTGCTGCTGCTGCCTGCCTGCCTGCCTGCTGCCACCGTGCCCTGCCATTTGGTACCTGCACATCAGCCATCTGCAGGGGTCCAGTTGCTGTGTCCCCCCCTGCTGGAACAGAAGACTCCCGACTGGGATAACATCGCTCCACAGCCCAGCCCCAGGACCCAGGAGCCCACCCACTCCTGCCTCTGGGGTTGCCATGTCGGGCACTTCCACATCTGGCACCAGTGGCAACCCCGGGGCAGAGAGGCACCAGCTTCACTGCCACCGAAGTTGGTGTCCTGGTGGAGCATGTCCTGGGGCAGTATGATGCCCTCTTTGGATCGTCCCGCGCCAGCAAGGAAGGACGGGAGAGGATCTGGGCCGACTGTGTGGTTGCCATCAACGCGGAGGGGGTGGCAACCTGCGACGTCCAGAAGATCAAGAAGCGCTGGGAGGACTTGAGGTCCAGGACCCTCGTGAAGGCCCGGCGCCTCGTGGAGGGGGGCCAGGGCCGCATGAGTTCCATCCAGATGAGGGTCCTGGAACGCGTACGCCCAGCGCTCCACGTCCAGATCCTTCAGAGGGAGACCCGTCTGGAGTTGAGCGGTAAGTGGCCAAGCATTGCTGTGTGAGACAGGGCATGTTGCGGTGTGCTGGTTGTCTGATACTTGCCTGTATGTGTGACATAGGCCATGTATGCATGTATGTGTGCAGGGACATCATGGTAATGCATGTGCGACCAGTGATGTGTGAACCACATGGTTGTTGCATGTGTTTAAATGCGACATGGGGAGCCCTATGCAGATTTTACACATGAGAGCATGCCAGTCTCTGTTCCTGGACATGGGTGGGGGTGAGGGATGGGTGCTGATGCCAGGTACATACATGGTAGCCATGTCTGTGTGCCTGACCTGCGTGTCTGTGACTTGTGAATGCCATGGATGCATGACACATGTGTGTGACAATGCACAGATTCACTGATGCAGCCTAGTTATCCTTGTATCCGCTGTGTTTGGGGTGTATGAGGCCAGATGGATGTGACTGAGGTGAAGTGTGTGCATGTGATAGGCATGACCCATGATGCATGTGAGTTCCATATCATTGTATGTTTCAAGAGTCCACTGGACATGTATGGAAATGTCCATGGCATGCACCATGCCTGATACTGTGTGTGTTTTGCCTGGACTGACCCATGTGTTGTGGAGGGACATGATGGAAGTGTACTTTGACAGTGGTACTCATCTGCTATTGCTTCCTGTCTAGGGGACCATTGAACAGTACCCTGATGCTTGTGTTCTATGTCTCCCTCTATGCAGCGGCTAGTGAAGAAGAGGGCGGAGACGGCGCTATGGAGCAAGGCGGCGGGGATGCCCCCACGGCTGCAGCAGAAGGGGTGGGTGAGCCCCCACAGGGGCCGGCTATGGCGGAAGACGGTGAGGAGCCATCCAGGTTGGTGGTTTCCACAGAGGAGGAGGAGGCCGCCACTGAGGCACACATGGGGCCTGGTGGGGGCATCCCTGCTGGTGCAAGTGGTGCAGTCCAGGGGCAGGAGGCAGCACAGGTCACCGTGGAGGGGCCTGTGCATGTCGCTGTCCCTGACCCTGTGAGTGCACCACCATGCACCAGCAGGGTTGCCCCGTACCAGGCCAGTCCGCAGGTAGAGGGGATGTCCATGTCACCTGACTCCCCTCCACCTGTGGACGAGGGGACCCGTGGCCGTATGGAGAAGGTCTTGATTGGGGTCGCGATGCGCGCGGGTGCAATTCGTGATGACGTGCGTGCTTCCCGGGAGGAGCACGCACGTCATCACGAAGAGCACCGTGCCGACGTGGCCCAATTGGGATCTTCCATGTTCGGGGGTTTCCTGCATGTGTCGGCCAATCTGGCGGCCCTCTCCTCCTCTGTGGAGGCTATAAGCCGGTCGTTCTCCTTGCCATCTTCCAGCCCAGATGCCACCAGGGCCCCCTGTGGACCTGCCCTGACCAATGCAGCCAGCTCAGTGGGGATCCCATCCCTGCCACAGTCGGGAGTCGGAGGTCCAGCAGGGGTGGAAACCACAGCAACTGTACCCCAGCAGATGGAGGATGTGCCGGCATCATCAGGCAGGGCACGTGCACAACGGCGTCGGTGGATTCCATCAGCCTGAATGCCGTCGTCCTGGCAGAGGCAGTTGCGTCGGAGGCAGCAGCAGAGTCAACGTGGGAGGCATCATGGCTCGGGGCCATCAACATCGGAGGGGCAGGCATCGGCCGGAGGCAGGAGGACCCAGGACAGGAAGTGTCTTCCGTGTGGCTGCGGTTGGGCCAGCAGATAGGTGCGGAGCGGCGGCGGGCGGAAGAGGCGCGGCTCACGATGGTCAGGGCGGAGAACTCCATGCGGAGGGCCCTGAGGCGGGCCGAGTGCCTCGAGGCAATCCGCAAGGGGTTGGAGGAGCAGATGGCGTCGTCCCTGCGGACCCTCGGGGCCATGGAACAGGACCGCCTCCGGGACATAGACGAGGAGTTTGATGATGCCCTGGCCCGGAACACCACGGAGTGAGCCGCTGGACTTGCCCGCCGCCTTTGTATATAGTTCTTTAGTTTTAGGTTTTCTTTGTTTCTTCTTATGATTTGGAGTCGACGGACACTGCTCGACTTTTTGTATATAGTTGCATTTTAGTTAGGGTTTTTTGTAGGTTTCCTTTGTTCAGTTGGGCTCATGGACCCTTGGATGTTTTGTACATAGTTCTTCATTGGATTGTTTTTTTTTATTTATTCACCATGGAGCAATGGTCTTTGCATTTATTTTTCTCTCTCGGATTGATTTTATTTTTAATGTGACTTTGGACAACATTTTTTTGGATTTGGATTTGTAGTTTTGATTTTTTTGGACGGACATGCAGCTTAACTTTTTTTCATTGCCATTGCAGTTTGTTTCATTTCATTTGCATTCAATATTTTTTAATACAATTTTGTTTTCATACTTCACTGTGTGGTATCATCTCATTGGTTTCATGCATGTCATGTTGGGTGTTTTCCCATTCAATTGCAACCATTGTGTGTGACGGACATGGGTTCATTTGCTTTATGAACATTGGGGGTGTAACATGTAATTTCCATTTCCATGTGGGTGAATGGGTTACTTGGTAGGGCCTTTTGGCTGTGGAGGCTGACCATAACGCACATGATTGGGGATTGTGAGGACCTGGGTGCAGGGGGACATGAGTGGGGGCCTGGTGGAGGGTGCCCCACACTGCTGGGGGGTGGGGGTGGTGGGAGACATGAGTGGGGGCCTGGTGGGGGATGCCCATGGTGGCTGGGGGTGGTGGGAGACATGGGTGGGGGCCTGGTGGAGGGTGCCCCACACTGCTGGGGGGTGGGGGTGGTGGGAGACATGAGTGGGGGCCTGGTGGAGGGTGCCCCTGGATGCTGGGGGGTGGGGGTGCAGGGGGCCATGAGTGGGGGCCTGGTGGAGGGTGCCCCTGGATGGTGGGGGTGGGGGTCATAGGGGCCATGAGTGGGGGCCTGGTGGAGGGTGCCCCTGGATGCTGGGGGGTGGGGGTGGTGGGAGACATGAGTTGGACATGAGTGGGGGCCTGGTGGTGCTGCCCCTGCACTGCTGGGGGGTGGGGGTGATAGGGGCCATGAGTGGGGGCCTGGTGGAGGGTGCCCCTGGATGCTGGGGGGTGGGGGTGCAGGGGGACATGAGTGGGGGCCTGGTGGAGGGTGCCCCTGGATGCTGGGGGGTGGGGGTGCAGGGGGACATGAGTGGGGGCCTGGTGGAGGGTGCCCATGGTGGCTGGGGGGTGGGGGTGGGTGGGAGACAAGAGTGGGGGCCTGGTGGGGGCTGGCCATGGTGGCTGGGGGGTGGGGGTGGGTGGGAGACATGAGTGGGGGCCTGGTGGGGGATGCCCATGGTGGCTGGGGGGTGGGGGTGGTGGGAGACATGGGTGGGGGCCTGGTGGAGGGTGCCCCACACTGCTGGGGGGTGGGGGTGGTGGGAGACATGAGTTGGACATGAGTGGGGGCCTGGTGGTGCTGCCCCTGCACTGCTGGGGGGTGGGGGTGATAGGGGCCATGAGTGGGGGCCTCGTGGAGGGTGCCCCTGGATGCTGGGGGGTGGGGGTGATAGGGGCCATGAGTGGGGGCCTGGTGGAGGGTGCCCCTGGATGCTGGGGGGTGGGGGTGCAGGGGGACATGAGTGGGGGCCTGGTGGAGGGTGCCCCTGCACTGCTGGGGGGTGGGGGTGGTGGGAGACATGAGTTGGACATGAGTGGGGGCCTGGTGGTGCTGCCCCTGCACTGCTGGGGGGTGGGGGTGATAGGGGCCATGAGTGGGGGCCTCGTGGAGGGTGCCCCTGGATGCTGGGGGTGATAGGGGCCATGAGTGGGGGCCTGGTGGAGGGTGCCCCTGGATGCTGGGGGGTGGGAGTGCAGGGGGACATGAGTGGGGGCCTGGTGGAGGGTGCCCCTGCACTGCTGGGGGGTGGGGGTGGTGGGAGACATGAGTGGGGGCCTGGTGGAGGGTGCCCCTGGATGCTTGGGGGTGGGGGTGATAGGGGCCATGAGTGGGTGCCTGGTGGAGGGTGCCCCTGGATGCTGGGGGGTGGGGGTGCAGGGGGCCATGAGTGGGGGCCTGGTGGAGGGTGCCCCTGGATGCTGGTGGGTGGGGGTGCAGGGGGACATGAGTGGGGGCCTGGTGGAGGATGCCCCTGGATGCTGGGGGGTGGGGGTGCAGGGGGACATGAGTGGGGGCCTGGTGGAGGGTGCCCCTGGATGCTGGGGGGTGGGGTGGTGGGAGACATGAGTTGGACATGAGTGGGGGCCTGGTGGTGCTGCCCCTGCACTGCTGGGAGGTGGGGGTGATAGGGGCCATGAGTGGGGGCCTGGTGGAGGGTGCCCCTGAATGCTGGAGGGTGGGGGTGCAGGGGGACATGAGTGGGGGCCTGGTGGAGGGTGCCCCTGGATGCTGGGGGGTGGGAGTGCAGGGGGACATGAGTGGGGGCCTGGTGGAGGGTGCCCATGGTGGCTGGGGGGTGGGGGTGGTGGGAGACATGAGTGGGGGCCTGGTGGAGGGTGCCCCTGGATGCTGGGGGGTGGGGGTGATAGGGGCCATGAGTGGGTGCCTGGTGGAGGGTGCCCCTGGATGCTGGGGGGTGGGGGTGCAGGGGGCCATGAGTGGGGGCCTGGTGGAGGGTGCCCCTGGATGCTGGGGGGTGGGGGTGCAGGGGGACATGAGTGGGGGCCTGGTGGAGGGTGCCCCTGGATGCTGGGGGGTGGGGGTGCAGGGGGACATGAGTGGGGGCCTGGTGGAGGGTGCCCATGGTGGCTGGGGGGTGGGGGTGGGTGGGAGACAAGAGTGGGGGCCTGGTGGGGGCTGGCCATGGTGGCTGGGGGGTGGGGGTGGGTGGGAGACATGAGTGGGGGCCTGGTGGGGGATGCCCATGGTGGCTGGGGGGTGGGGGTGGTGGGAGACATGGGTGGGGGCCTGGTGGAGGGTGCCCCACACTGCTGGGGGGTGGGGGTGGTGGGAGACATGAGTTGGACATGAGTGGGGGCCTGGTGGTGCTGCCCCTGCACTGCTGGGGGGTGGGGGTGATAGGGGCCATGAGTGGGGGCCTCGTGGAGGGTGCCCCTGGATGCTGGGGGGTGGGGGTGATAGGGGCCATGAGTGGGGGCCTGGTGGAGGGTGCCCCTGGATGCTGGGGGGTGGGGGTGCAGGGGGACATGAGTGGGGGCCTGGTGGAGGGTGCCCCTGCACTGCTGGGGGGTGGGGGTGGTGGGAGACATGAGTTGGACATGAGTGGGGGCCTGGTGGTGCTGCCCCTGCACTGCTGGGGGGTGGGGGTGATAGGGGCCATGAGTGGGGGCCTCGTGGAGGGTGCCCCTGGATGCTGGGGGTGATAGGGGCCATGAGTGGGGGCCTGGTGGAGGGTGCCCCTGGATGCTGGGGGGTGGGAGTGCAGGGGGACATGAGTGGGGGCCTGGTGGAGGGTGCCCCTGCACTGCTGGGGGGTGGGGGTGGTGGGAGACATGAGTGGGGGCCTGGTGGAGGGTGCCCCTGGATGCTTGGGGGTGGGGGTGATAGGGGCCATGAGTGGGTGCCTGGTGGAGGGTGCCCCTGGATGCTGGGGGGTGGGGGTGCAGGGGGCCATGAGTGGGGGCCTGGTGGAGGGTGCCCCTGGATGCTGGTGGGTGGGGGTGCAGGGGGACATGAGTGGGGGCCTGGTGGAGGATGCCCCTGGATGCTGGGGGGTGGGGGTGCAGGGGGACATGAGTGGGGGCCTGGTGGAGGGTGCCCCTGGATGCTGGGGGGTGGGGGTGGTGGGAGACATGAGTTGGACATGAGTGGGGGCCTGGTGGTGCTGCCCCTGCACTGCTGGGAGGTGGGGGTGATAGGGGCCATGAGTGGGGGCCTGGTGGAGGGTGCCCCTGAATGCTGGAGGGTGGGGGTGCAGGGGGACATGAGTGGGGGCCTGGTGGAGGGTGCCCCTGGATGCTGGGGGGTGGGAGTGCAGGGGGACATGAGTGGGGGCCTGGTGGAGGGTGCCCATGGTGGCTGGGGGGTGGGGGTGGTGGGAGACATGAGTGGGGGCCTGGTGGAGGGTGCCCCTGGATGCTGGGGGGTGGGGGTGATAGGGGCCATGAGTGGGTGCCTGGTGGAGGGTGCCCCTGGATGCTGGGGGGTGGGGGTGCAGGGGGCCATGAGTGGGGGCCTGGTGGAGGGTGCCCCTGGATTCTGGTGGGTGGGGGTGCAGGGGGACATGAGTGGGGGCCTGGTGGAGGGTGCCCCTGGATGCTGGGGGGTGGGGGTGCAGGGGGACATGAGTGGGGGCCTGGTCGAGGGTGCCCCTGGATGCTGGGGGGTGAGGGTGGTGGGAGACATGAGTTGGACATGAGTGGGGGCCTGGTGGTGCTGCCCCTGCACTGCTGGGAGGTGGGGGTGATAGGGGCCATGAGTGGGGGCCTGGTGGAGGGTGCCCCTGAATGCTGGGGGGTGGGGGTGCAGGGGGACATGAGTGGGGGCCTGGTGGAGGGTGCCCCTGGATGCTGGGGGTGGGAGTGCAGGGGGACATGAGTGGGGGCCTGGTGGAGGGTGCCCATGGTGGCTGGGGGGTGGGGGTGGTGGGAGACATGAGTGGGGGCCTGGTGGAGGGTGCCCCTGGATGCTGGGGGGTGGGGGTGATAGGGGCCATGAGTGGGTGCCTGGTGGAGGGTGCCCCTGGATGCTGGGGGGTGGGGGTGCAGGGGGCCATGAGTGGGGGCCTGGTGGAGGGTGCCCCTGGATGCTGGTGGGTGGGGGTGCAGGGGGACATGAGTGGGGGCCTGGTGGAGGGTGCCCCTGGATGCTGGGGGGTGGGGGTGCAGGGGGACATGAGTGGGGGCCTGGTGGAGGGTGCCCCTGGATGCTGGGGGGTGGGGTGGTGGGAGACATGAGTTGGACATGAGTGGGGGCCTGGTGGTGCTGCCCCTGCACTGCTGGGAGGTGGGGGTGATAGGGGCCATGAGTGGGGGCCTGGTGGAGGGTGCCCCTGAATGCTGGGGGGTGGGGGTGCAGGGGGACATGAGTGGGGGCCTGGTGGAGGGTGCCCCTGGATGCTGGGGGGTGGGAGTGCAGGGGGACATGAGTGGGGGCCTGGTGGAGGGTGCCCATGGTGGCTGGGGGTGGGTGGGAGACATGAGTGGGGGCCTGGTGGGGGCTGCCCATGGTGGCTGGGGGTGATGGGAGACATGGGTGGGGGCCTGGTGGAGGGTGCCCCACACTGCTGGGTGGGTGGGTGGGAGACATGAGTGGGGGCCTGGTGGGGGATGCCCATGGTGGCTGGGGGGGGTGGGGGTGGTGGGAGACATGGACGGGGGCCTGGTGGAGGGTGCCCCACACTGCTGGGGGGTGGGGGTGGTGGGAGACATGAGTTGGACATGAGTGGGGGCCTGGTGGAGGGTGCCCCTGGATGCTGGGGGGTGGGGGTGATAGGGGCCATGAGTGGGGGCCTGGTGGAGGGTGCCCCTGGATGCTGGGGGGTGGGGGTGCTGGGTGACATGAGCAGGTGTGCAGGGTAGTCCCCTGTGATGTCGGCTGCCTGCAGGGGCCGTGGAGGGTGTTCAGGGAATACCTGGGAGCACACAGCCAAATCGCGTGTAGAATTTCTCGCGTACCCCTGAAATACACGTACCCAGCCAAATCGTGTGTGGAAATTCACGTGCACGTTCCCGGCCAAATCGCGTGTGGAACTTCCCGCGCACCTCTGAAGTCCACGTACCCTGCCAAATCGCGTGTGGGACTTCCCGCGCACCCCTGAGATCCACGTACCCAGCCAAGTCGTGTGTGGAAATTCCCGCGCACGTACTCGGCCAAATCGCGTGTGGAACTTCCCGCGCACCCCTGAAATCCACGTACCCTGCCAAGTCGCGTTTGGGACTTCCCGCGCACCCATGAGATCCACGTACCCAGCCAAGTCGCGTGTGGAAATTCCCGCGCACGTGCCCGGCCGAATCGCGTGTGGAACTTCCCGCGCACCCCTGAAATCCACGTACCCTGCCAAATCGCGTGTGAGACTTCCCGCGCACTCCGGAATACGTGCACACGTTATTTTTCAGTCAGCGGGTAAATGATCTTAACAAACTAGACTATTTTTCTATACAAGGCATTCATTGGTCAGATTAACTAATTGTACCAATTTAAACAAGAGTAGACTAGAGGTTATGATACCAATTGAACATGGAGAGTTATAAAACAAGTCTGTAAAGAGTAACTAATATGGAGATAAGAATATAAATATGGGGAGACGTACTAGGAGACATATAGGAGACTTACAGGAAACAGGTGGGAAAGGATGAGGGGGAGGGAGAATGGGTATAACAAATTCTTTCATAAAACTGATCTATTCATTTCAGTAATAATATATAACAAGCATTTGAATACACGTATAGTCATCAGGTTAATGCAGTATATGTGAGGATATATGTTCATGAGCAGTTGCGTTGAAACAGTTAAGATAACAGGTGAAATAGTACCATTTAGCATTGTATTTAGGAATTGTATTTTGATTGTTAGCCATGCACATTTCTAATTTATGAGTGTTGAGAGAAAAATTGGGCGGAACCCTCTTTTTTGTGAAGGGGGCCTGACTCCTGAGGGTGGGTATACTAGAAAAAGAGGAAATGGAGTCAAAAAGGCTACCCTGACCCAAGACGGGAAAGGAGGTCACAAGATTTGCAGCGAAGCTGGGTAATGGCTAGCTTATTAAGACAAACACCCTTAAAGACGGCGAGAGTATCAAGAAAAAACAAGTTTATTTAACACTAACACGATAAACATATTTTCAGAAAACGAGACATATTTTCAAAAAGGGTCAGGGTAGCCTTTTTGACTCCATTTCCTCTTTTTCTAATTTATGAGTGTGACAAATAGCGTTCCACCATACTTTAGTAGAGAGAAAGCTGAAGTCTTTCCAGTTAGCTGTGATGCATTTTAAGGCTATGCGTATAATCTGGCTGAGTCAGGTGGAATGTATGTTGTAATAGCCAAGCTTCCTAAAAATATATTCACAGAAGAGAACGGAACATCTACATAGAAGATACATTTAATAAGCTTCCAGATATTATGCCAAAATTTGACAATATATGAACATTCAATGAACATATGCATATATGTGGCGGGAGAAAAGCCACATGACCAACATTTAGCATCATAATTCGGGTTAGCTTTAGCTAATTTAGCCGGAGTAATGAATGCTTTATGAATGAAGAAGTAATAGTGTTGTGTAATATTTGCGGACACCGATAATTGTTTAATTTTAGAAAACAGGTGGAGCCATATGTGATCTTCAAACATATAACCTAAGTCCAATTCCCATTTCAGACGGATTGGGAAAACATTGAATGTTGAGGTGAGCAAATTATATATTTTTGAGGCTCTAACTTCGCTAGTCATGGTTAGCTGCAATAGTCTGAGGGCATCTGGAGTAAGAGTCTCATAAGAAAAGTGACCGAGTGCATCAAGACAGGAGTTGATTAATAAATTGTAAAACTGGAAATCTGTCTTGGGTATGGTAAATATGGTAGAGAATTGCTGAAAGGGGAGAATAGAAGGACCGTCTATAATGTGTTGGATGAATCTGATTCCTTTTTTAATCCATGCTTTGCGATTGAGGATCTTTTTGTTTATTACTATATTCTTGTTATGCCATAGTAACAGGGAAAGATACTTATTAGGAGTTTTAGTATGGGGGAAGAGATAAGTTTGTAGGGCTAAAACGGATGCTTTAATAGGTTCCAAGATGTTTGAGGTATGTTTAAAAATGTATACATAATCAGTAATGTTGTGTGGATGAACTGTGGGTTTTTCTAATGTACACCATGTCGGGGTGTCGACAAATTCAGGATCTGTGAACCTATTAGAAATGCAGAGTGGTATAACTTAGTCAGGGAATCTCACTACTCCCATTTCATAGGGTGCTTTAAGTTTAGTTAGCACAATTCTTTTACTTTTTCTCACTCCCCAAAGAAAATTTAGTAGTATGGAATAAATGGATTTGAAAACGGAAAGGGATAGTGGAACGGAGAGAAGCTGATGGTAATATAAAACTATAGGAGTTAGCATCATTTTAATTGTATCTAAACACCCCCATCAGGAAAGGTAAAGGGGGGCCATTTGGATGTAAGGTCCTTAAGAGTATCCAGTAATGTTTTAGTGTTGAGCTTAATGGTTTCTTGGATTGTGGGGGCAAAACAAAGTCCTAAATATTTGATGGAACCACTGCACCATTTAAGACCAAAAGTGTCGATGTCATGTTTGAGACAGTAGGGATTTAAAGGCATAATTTCTAATTTTTGTCTATTTAGTTTGTATCCTGATACATGACCAAACTGAGTTAGAACATCCAAGAGGTTAGGAATATGAAGTTTGGGGTTTTTGATTAAGATAAGAATATCATCAGCGTATGCGGCTATTTTGGTAATTCAGGCACCTACTTGAATTCCCGGGATATCCTTATTAGTTCTAGTAGCGGTTCAAGTGAAAGGATATATAGTAATGGTGAAAAGAGGCTGACCTGCCGCGTGCCTCTGAGCAAGGGAAAGAATGAGGATGTTTGACCATTTAAGTAGATAGCGGATTTGGGGGCTGAATAAAGGAGTTTAACAAAGGAGATACATTTTTCACCACAACCGTGCCAGCGTAGGGTTTGGAACATAAAATTCCAATCTACACGATCAAAAGCTTTCTCTGCGTCTAATGCAATGGCAGCGTATCCTTGATTGTCTTTTTTGTCTTTGGCTGCTAGGTTAATGGCATTAAGTAGAAGTCTGGCATTAGAAGATGTGTTACGTCCTTTTACATAACCAGTTTGATCTGCTTTAACCAGATTTGGGAGGGGCTAGTATTTTAGCAAAAAGTTTGCTTTCTATGTTGATAAGGGAAATGGGTTGAAGATTACTGGGAAGGGTAGTGTCTTTATCAGGTTTGGGGAAGATGATAAGTAAAGCTTCAGAGAAGGAACCCGAGGAAGATTTTTGTGATATAAAGTATGAAAAAAGTGTTTTAAGTTTTGGGGTTAATACTTGAGATAAATTGATATAGAATTCAGTGGATAGTCCATCGGGGCCGGGTGCCTTGCCTTTACCAATGCTGTGAATAGCTTTAGTGATTTCTGAGGAGGTAATATCATTTTCAAGATGAGACCGGTCTGATCTGGGGCATGAGGTACGACTAATATTATTCAGAAAGGAATCAATATTATCTTTGGGAATAGGGCTTTCTGGAGTATAGAGATCAGTATAAAATGTTCTAAAGCATTCAAGTATTTCATCAGAACGGTGACGAGATATGCCTTCAGTGTCATTGATGTGAGAGATCTGCGTTTTTTCTTTTTTGGTTTTTAAATAAGAAGCAAGCATTTTGCCCGCTTTTCTAGACGTTTGATATATCTTTGTTTTGTATTTAGGTATGGTTCCTGCTGCAAGCTCTGTGATTTCTTTATTGATTTCAAAGCGTATTTTAATTACTTGTTGTAGGTTTGTTGAATTAGTGTCAATATAGTAGCGTTGCTCTGCCAGGGTGAGTTTAGAATAAAGGTCATCTAGGTGTTTTTTCCCGAGTTTTTTATTCATACCTGAAAGGGCCATTATGTGACCTCTTAAGGCAGCTTTGAATGCATCCCAATTGTTAACAACAGAGGTATCACAGTCTTGATTGTTATTGAAATATTGCTGAATGAAAGCTTGAACGGATTGAATAAACTGTGAATCATTTAAAAAGAAAAAGTTTCCATCCGGTAGCAACTTTGTTCACTTCTGTAAGGCCAAAAGATGTGATAACCGGTGTGTGGTCTGATATAATATTAGAGATTTTAGAATCTATAATGGATCCAGAGAGGGTTTTAGTTGCAAACATATAGTCAAGGCGTGATAATGTATTGTGTGGAGGGGAATGGAAGGTATAATCCAATTGTGTGGGATGAGATAGCCTCCATGTGTCAATTAATCCCGTCTCTGCTAGGCAATTAACAAAGGATGTGGGTTTTATTGGATTTAAACATGCAGCTGGATTTGCGGTCTAAAAAAGGATCTAGGACCTGATTGACATCTCCGCACATTATCAAATTGGTAAAGTTATTTTTAAGTATCATTTGTTTTATAGCAATCCAAAAGGGGGGATTTGGTATTGTGGTCCCATAGATGTTTAAAATTGATACTTGTGTGGAATCAATTAAAAGTTTGACCCAAACCCATCTGCCAATGGTGTCAGCGTCTTGGGCAAGAATTTTGAAGGGTTATTTTTTGTTAATTAATATAGCAACTCAATTTTTCTTGGAAATAGCAGGACTGGAGATAACTTCCTTAACCCAGAGAGACTCGAGTTTCATTGTTTCTTTGTAGGATAAATGAGTTTCTTGTAGGCAAGCCACCGTTGGTTTAAATTTGTTCAAATGAGATATAACTTTACATCTTTTGATGGGATTTTTACTTCCCTTGATGTTCCATGTTATGCACTTAAAGATCATTTAGTCAGAAACAAATTGATAGACATGCAATTTATAGCTGTAGTACAATAATAGAAACATATCTTTAGTCATGTGGTTTAAATCACATATACCCAAATAGTTATACAGGAGGATAGAACATTAAGGGTTAGGGAGGGGAGCAAGGGGTCTGATCCAACATTGAGGGGACTCAGACAATGTGATACAAGTGGTTTTAGAGATCAAACAGGACATAGGAGAAGGATCAGGGAAGAAAGATATACAGGGATAGGTAACGCCAACTGGGTCTCCAAAAGGAAAAGAGCGACCATCAGTGGAAGAGGGACACCAAAAGAGCGCCCGCCCCACTTAATTAATGTAACTGGATAATCATTGCATTAGGTAAATAATAAAAAGAATATATAAGTTGTGAAGGCTGGGTTTTAAGTAGTAGGTGATGTTGAGGCCATTACAGGAGAGGGGGTGTCCATAGCGTCATTTTTAATGGATTGTATGAAGGACCTCAAATCAGCTGGATCATCAAAAACTGCTGTACGCCCCTCATGTGTTACTTTAGAGGAGCATGGGTGGAATAAACCATAGCGGATATTTAGTTGTTTTAGAGCAGGACGGGAGGATAGAAAAACTTGTCTTCTTTGCGCCGTGCTTCTGGCCACATCCTGTGAAATAAATAACTTGCTGACATGCCAAATGAGAGATTTGTGTTGTTTTGCTGTGGAGATAATAAGTTGTAGTTCAGAGTATTTCAAAAGGTAAAATATAAGTGTCCTTGGCATCGGACGAGATGTGGAAGAGACTGTAGGTTGCCCAATTCTATGGGCCCGTTGTATGTTAAATGTAGTTTCCAAGGGCAAATGTAGGATGGCTGGTAGGAATTTATTTAGGAAAACAATGGGGTTGGTTCCTTCAGCTCCCTCTGGTGAGCCTGAGATGCTTAGGTTATTGCACCTGCTACGATTTTCCAAATCTTCATTATGATTTTGGAGTTCTTTAATAGATTTTTCTAATTGCGCAACCCTTGGGGATATATCTTCAAGATCGCCAACTCTTTTCTCCACCTCTTCCACTCTATTGTTGACTCCCATCCATCTTTCATCTAATTGCTGTAGTTTACTGTTTGTGGTTTCTATAAAGGGTTTAAGTGCCCTAATTTCGGCAAGCATGGCTTCCATAGCAGGATCTGAAATACCTAGTGGAGGTGGTGAGTCAATTTTAGGTCTTTTAAGATTTGTTGAAGAGGAGGAGGCATCTTTAGTAGAGGAAACATTTTTTTGGTTAGCTTTGTTGGTTGCTATAGTTAAAATTGTTGACTGATGCTTGTTATTCAGGCATTTAACTCTTTGTAGACATTTTCTATGATGTCTCGTAGTGTACAATTATTACATCCATATTATTCTTCATGTTTTACTCTTAGATAAAGAGACCAAGATGGAAAAACTGAATAATAAGGCATACACTACGGAAGCTTAAAAGAATGAAGAGATCCTGTAGGGATTTGCGCTATCCTAAAGTAATCCAAACGCAGTTTTGCAGAGCAGTCTACAATAAAGAGAGGAGCAAGCCTGTAAAACTGAGGAGGAGTGCAGGTTGGGTGTTAAAAGTCCAATCTGTATATTCAGTAGAAAAATATTGCTGGCAAGAAGACGTGGCAATTATTATAATATTTAAAGGAGAGGAGTGTTTATGCAAGAGGAATTCAAAATATAGTGCAGAGTACTTTAATTTCAGCCATATGTCTTTATTATTTTTCCACCCTTCCCCTTCTCTTATCTTGCTATCTGCTCATGTTCTTGAAAACTTATATCGCCATTCCCTTTTTGCAGCCCCCTAGCACTTCCCTCTCACATTTAATACTTGTTGGTGATTTTCTTTCTTCTGTGTTCCTATAAGTGCTGTTAAAATGTTTATTATTTATTTCCTACTTACTTTTCCTTTTTTTCCCCACCTTCTTTTGTCCAGTAGCTGGCGAGTTGGTGTGGAGGAGCCCGTATTCCGGGCCCGAGCTGGCACGTCTCTTAATGCGCGACACCGCACCTCTCCACACGAGGGGCGGCACGCGTTCAGACGTGCTCTCGCTGTTTGTCCTGTGAGAGCGGCCCACTACTGAAGGAGCAGTTCTCTGCGTCGGAGCTGAGCTGAAAATGCAGCGAGCCCTCTCGAGGTGACAGCGACGCAATGTGCACCGGATTCAAGGTACCTTTTTGAAAGAATAAAAAGACCTAATGCACTGTACATTTTTTTATGAGGCGGAGCTGCACCTCTAGGCGGCCATCTTTCCTCAGCGCCTAGCCACGCCCCGGCAGTGTCCATTTCTAACTACTGCCTGTATAAAAGCCTTAACTGTTGACTTTGCCTAGGGCCTCATTAGGAGTTGGTTGTATTCCAGTGGTAAATCCACCAGAATACCACCCAACGCAATTACTGCTACCGCCACTTGGTCTGGTGGATTTATCGCTCCATTACAAGTGGCAGTGGTGATGTTAGTCCCCATTAATTTGGAGTCCATAGGACTCCATGGGGGATTTTGGCAGAATTGCTGCTGCGGTAATTCTGACAATTTTGCTGATTTTTGGCGGAAAGTGGGAGGTTTTACCTCCAATATGATGATGAAGGTGAATTCCCCCATTCCAGGGCCAAACTAGTATGGTGGAGCGGGAAAAGTGGTGGTAATTCTGTTACTGTCAAATTTAACCCTCACCGCCATACTCGTAACAAGTCCATAGAGAACCGGCTAAAAACTTAGAATTAATACCTTGCCGCTTGAAGAACTGAAAAGGAACAGGACTCAGTTTACACACAGGATGCCAATATTTAGAATGCATTAGTAAGAACTGTGAAAACATATAATATACATTACATTAAAACACGAATGGACACGACTGCTCTACCAAAACCTCTTTCCCTAAACATGTTTTGAACGATTGTTGTAAACGAGTTTCAGTTTGCTGGAAACATAATGAAACACTGCCATCTATTGGTTGTTTTAAGTTTTTTTCTGAAATCATCAGAAAAGTCCAATGGCATAACACAGACATAAGTTAATGGCCTAATGTAACTAAGAGATGCAAATTAATTTTGATCCGTCACAAAATGCACCCGTCACGAAATGAAGAACAATCTATACAGAAGTGTTTAATATAATGAATCACAAGTAACACAAATCTATAAAAGTACAAATATTCAATTTACGAAAACTAAATTAAATACTATACTAAATACTAAAATAGATGAATGCGGTAACATCAATACCATTAAGCCAGCGCAGTTGGTGGACTAGTGAACCTGCCGCACCTGCTTCAGAGCTCGACGTCTGACTTGTAGAGATCTATGTGGAAATTGTAGATCACACATTCAAAATTGACCAAAAACAGTACCTCTGAAATGGGCAATAGTATTTTCAATCCACATAATCTTCTTTTCAATGTTCTCATATTGTGACGCCACAGTGTGTGTGTCGATGGATATGCATCCTGCTCCCGGCCCTCACTCCCCAAATCCCAGCAACAGATCAACGTGCCTACCAACATTACAGTGGACACTTGAGCGATGGCGAGGACCAGGTTCCCATTAGCAACTGAAATGCATTTTCTGGGGTAGATTTGTAGGAGGAACAACGTCAATCATAGTGGACCATATTCTCCAAAATGTTTGTGGTGCAAATGACGAGATGCACGAGCACATTACACCATCTGCTCCCAAAAATATGGTCACTAGCCTCAGACGGCACTTTAATGTGCACCTCTGTAGCGGTACAGTAACAACAGGCACTGGGTATGGTTTAAAGGTTTAATGATGTTTCTCACACAATGAGGAAATGTAACCCTGTAACTAGGTGGCAAGGGTCTTTATGAGAAGCACCACAGTTGCTTCACTGCTGCATCTCTCAAGTCAGTATCTTTCTATGCTGGCAGGCCAGAAGCCTACTACAGGAGGAGCGCTGGGGAGCTGCCGTCTTTACTCCTGGAGGCTCCTATCGCTTCAGTCTCCTGAGCATGCGTGCTGAGGCTGTCTTGCGAGGTCACGGCAGGTGCCATGATCTCATGAGGCTGCTCCTCACATACCTCCTTTTGTCAAGCAGCTTGGTCCTGCTCCATCACAAAGTCCTGGTACCTAGCGGGTCTCCTCTTGCTCAGGACGACTCTCAGCGGCCGGTGAGCTCAGAGTTGTGATCTCAGCTTCTCTTGCTCCTTCTTGGACCTGTGGCCACATGACTCTCACTGTGCTGCACTCCTTCTTATTGTGGGATATCTCTGTTGCTGCCCTCTTCTTGACTCTCGGCCATACTGTTCTCCGTTTCTACTGTCTCTTACTCCCTGTATGGTTCTTGGTCTCCATCTCTTGGTTCCTCCCCAGATTGTTCACTCCTTTTAGGTGTGCATCTTTTGAACACAGCGACCCTCTCTAGATTCCACCTCTTTCCATCTCGGGTGTAGATGTGGCTTGCTCCTTTTCTTGCAACTTCTATGGGTTGACCATACTTGGATCTGATCGACAGGGACGATCTAGACCAGATGACTTCCTCCCATGGAATGGTGGACCTAACCAGTCCCAAGACCACCTTTATTTCGGGCCATCCTTTGAAGAGCTGTGACCATCCTGGGCTGCAATCTCCCAATACAATGGGACCTGGACAATTTTGCTGTGCATCATCTCCTGAAGCGCGGTTTCAGCTGCAACTTTATGGGCATACTTCTGGACCTAGAGTGACTCTTTCCTGCTCCTAAAAGTCCGATCAACCAAGATGGTGACTGATAAACAGAGAGAAGTCTGCTGTGTGACTACCATTGCTGAACCAAAACCTGTGTCGAGTCCCAACAAACTAGTATTATGAAGATTGTCTGCTGGGCATCCCATCCAAAGAAGGTGACCATCTGCTCCCGCCAAAAGTTCTTTCTTCAGGGTCCAGGCCAAGAATCAGAACAGGAGCTGCTGTCACCTCAATTGGGGACCCGCTGATGATATTGTTCTTCATCAGACAAGGTAATGTCCCGCTCCTAGATGATTACCTGGGTACTAATTGTGTTGAATTGGACTCTTTTTGAGCTTTCTGAGACACTTTTGGGTGGACAACCCAATAGTGTTCACCCAGGCCTAAGGACATCGGTCCTTAGGGCTAAAATACTCCAGGAGTTCTAGCTGACCTCCCTGAACCTTCTTTTAACTAAACATTTTATCTACTTGCAGAATCCTACTAAATTTCACGACTTTGACAGTGTCTGGCTTCCTTTGTTCTTCTGTCCATGGGCCCTGGTCACCCATTGTCCCAGCAAACTCTGAGACTCTCATCCGCAGATAGAGCTGAACTTTCTAAAGTGTAGGATGCCTAAAAGTTACTTACCATTATTCTTGTTCTGCTACCTTAAGTGTTGGTTAAATAATTGACTTGCTAACTTGTATGCTACTCTGAATACTTACCTGTATATCATCTAAATATATATATATATATATATATATATATATATATATATATATATATATATATATATATATATATATATATATATATATATATATATATAATTAAGTGTACTTACCTGTAACTCTAGCATTGTGTTGCTGATCTTAGTGTTTAAAATAAATAAATATATGGTTTATGAAACAGCAGTGTGCAAGTATATTCTTGACTATAGGTGTGTACTTACCTACAGACCTTCCCTCCTAGACTAATCATGGCTACTCAACCATAGCTATTAAACCTTTTGGGCAGTTCAGGACAAACCTAAGAATTGGAGCCCTATACACCTAGGAATGAGTCGTCATCAGTCCTACTATAGGTGGACTTTAGTAAAACTCCCCAACAAACACCCCTTGCTAGTTTTGCACTGTACCAGTGGCACCACAAATAGGGGACGTGAAAACTCTTGTTTTGAGTTTATGTGTGGAGGTCATAGATATGTTGATGAGGCAGTCTGGATGCAGCTCGGCTAAGCTAAAATCTTTTTGTTGGACCATGCACTTCCCATCAAACGATGTGTTGGTTAAATGTGGAGAATGAACACCCTGAAAATCTCGCAAAATTCATGTCATGGTCACCAAACATATGTCAACTTCCACCAGAGCCTACCTTGTAGACTCTAGTCACATAAACTCTATGCGCATTGCTGCTAATGTGAGCTGCGGTATGACATTTACGTCACAATTCCATGCTGTCAGAATATTAATTATTTCATGTGTGTTTTGGGTTTCTCTAATTTTCTATATTCGCAAAGGTGCAACTGGAGAGAAGTATTTTTCTATATGGGTCAGTCAGACTGGATGTCACAGACCCAGAGCTTCTTATTAAGAGTCCACTCTTGGTAGTTTTATGTTTCTGAGGCCTATAATTTTGTGCAAAAATACTTCCCATTTTGATGTCACTGTGGCCTAGATTTTCCTGTATCCAGTTGTAATAGTTATTATATCATATTAGTATGTACAGTGCTTCATTTCTGACTCCTCCTGCTTCTAATTTGCCCGAACAATAGGGGTGTACTAAATGTAATAGTACTTAATGTATCAACCTCAGAAGAATAAAGGGATGATTCAGTCCAGCTGCAATATTAACTTGGAAAGTGCAGGCTAGTACATATCAGAGCTGAGCTTTTAACTTGCTGAGCTATTCAATTGCGACACATTTATGCTGTTTAATCAACTTTACATTTAAAAAGAAACATTAATTAAGATACCTACCTACTAACATCTGCTGTCCCTTACAGTCCTTTAAAAAAAAATGCATACAAAACATTGCTATTATCCCATTAAGTAGTGGGCCATGGGATATTCCTCCTGCTCCTAAGCACTGTAATAAGTGTTTTATTAATAAGAAATGAAACCCTGAGAGCCAATGCATCACCAAATGCTGTGGTATGCACATTGAAGGTGAATTCGCACGTGAGATACCTCAGCAGGTTAAGTGCTCACTGTTGGATCTATATGTGTTCTGCAAGTCACGGGTTTAAATCCTAGTAAAGTCTAATCAAATTTGTATCCTTCTGAGGTTGACAAATTAGTGTTCATTTTCGGTGGCCAAGTAATAATAATTGTAAACAAGGGTTTTATGCAAGGTTTATGATGGCATATCTGAAGCTGAATGACAATGGGTTATAAATGCATTGGCGGTCAGATGATGGTGCCTTCACACAGCTTGCAGGGAACACAAATCTGGTTTGTATCATTCACAGCAATGGTCTGTCCCTGATCCATCTGGTGCCCATGAAACACACTGGAAATAGCTGCAAAATAACTCTACAGGGCACGCTTCCTCCTGAAGATTGGATAAGGCAGTTCTAGTGGGGGAGGGTCACAGACAGGAAAAAGGCCAGAGATCATGCAGTAACCAGACCCTTCAGGTCGTTCAAGCACGCTGCAGAGTCCAGGTGTTAGGCAGGGGATCTCGGAGTACATAACACAGCGGAGGAAAGGCCACAATAGGAGCTGCAGTTAAGCTCCTTTTAAAGCCAGCCTGCACCCTGCCATGTGCCTGATGGGAGGGTGATGAGGCGTCAAAGCGGAGGGTGTGGACAGTAGCCTGATGGCACTAGCAAGTTGACACCTACCTTTGAATGTATCCAAACCCAAGAGCAGATGCTTTCAGGGGTAGGTGTTAATGCATGTGTGGAGTTCCTTTCACTTTGAGATGTCAATTGCTCCCTATCCGGATCCTCGCTGACCCCTTGCACTCGAGAGTATTGATTTGGTGGGATTTGTATAATTTCTGCTGTAGACGATAATGACCTCTGCTGATTCAATTCCTATAACAAGTAACATTTCTTCTCTGAGTGCCTGTAGGAGCTCAGGTTTGCTGCCCATCTCAGGGTTGGGGGAAGGCGGAAGCACCCTGCACAACCTCATTTCCTGCCTATAACTTTCATAGGCTAAGCAGCTTCTTGCAGATCCTAGAGCTTGGCATAGCGACATTGCATACCCTCAGCATCGTATCGTTCCATCGTTAAATGATTTTGGTAGCAATAGACATAGGTATACATAAGAAAAAGTGTTTTATGGCTCCATGCATGTTCACGAGAAAAGAAAAAATGTACTGGGAAGAAAGGGAGCGAATAGGGTGGGCAGACACTGTAGGGGAGGATTGGTCCAAAAGACCCCCCTTGCCTGCATCCCCTCCCCAGGTGAGGGCCATGACTCATCGGGCGTCCCCTCCTTACCACCAGCGCCCAGGTGGTGGATGGCTCACCTGCTGAAGATATTGCCCAAACGTATTGAATTTAGCTAGGCCCAGAAACCATTTTGTCTAATAAAGATGGTGTGAGCTTGGCGCACTGTAGTGCGGCCCCCACCTTTGGAGAGTTTCAATTATCCCTGTGGCCGCAGCTCCCTGGCAGATCCGCTGTGAGCCCGTTCCCACGAACGAGACGGACATGAGCTAGTGTAAGATACCAACACTGTAACATTTCACCTTCCGCAGTGTATCGCTGCTCCCAGCATGACAGCATGACCCGGCCAGCAGAGCCTGGGTGGAAAGAGAACTGAAAAATGGTCCTTTAATAAAGCAAAAGTTCCCAAATACTAATGCCAAAACTACTTGCAATACGTGCATTTTCTCCACAAACCCCTTTGATTAGAAAATTTGTAAACGTACAGATATGGCAGAATACATGTTCACATGGCATAAGCAATGAAGCACCCCCACCACTGCAGTTGTGTGCAAATAATAAAAGTGTCCCGGGGGGTTATTTGTTATGTGCCTCATTTAAAAGCTTACACCCCACGTCCCGCGCCACAACCGAACTAATGCTGCTAGAGTGCAAAGAAAGACAAATGCAACCATACTGAGGGCTCATGTGAAGGACACGCGAGAATGCACCCTCCATGTGTGTAAGTCCAAGCCCCTTATGTGCCACTACCGTCATGTACGGTGGCAAGTCATTTCCTATGTGCTCCACCAACCTCACTACTACCTCACTAACTGCAAATGTATATGCATATAACACAATGTTGTAGTTGTTAAAACATAGTGTACAAATAATGTGCTCGGACTGGCTAAATTCGAGAGGCATTAGCAATGTTAAGATGTGAGCTTTGAAATGACTCAATCAGTATTGTATGTTATTTGAATGTTTATGATGCTTTCACCGCAAATCAGCAACACACAAGGAAGATGCCTTTGTGAGTTTATGCAAGGCCATTCCCCCTCCCACCCAGTGGAGCCTGCCAGACAAGAGGGCAGAGGCCCGCGCCGCGCTGCTCCACCTCCCCCAACTAGGCTGGAGCCGCTTCAAAGATTTCTAGTCCCCTCTGCAGCACCCAAGGCCACGGCCCACCACCTGCATTATTTACAGCCCAGTAGTAAACCTCCGCCTGAATACACAAATCCAAAGGCGCCCTCTCTTAAACCCCCACAACCCACCGGATCACCTTAGGCTTATGGCCCCTGTAAAATTAGGACACCCAATACTATGGCAACATACAGCAGCACATTCATAACGACTTCTAACAAGACAAAAAGAGATGTACCGCCTGTCCCATGCCCTGAGACCTAGCCCCATGACCTATGGTACCCAGTCAACAGGACACTGGTAACCATGTACTGATGAATCGTCATCAAACCCCTCTCAAGGTGCATTCCTCCTGTGTTGCATTAACCTGTAGAATAACCTATTGAAAGATTTACTAAAGAAGATAATATTGCAATAATTGAATGACTGCGGTGTGCATGGCCTAGGGCAAATAAGTCAGGAAAAGACATTCATCTCTGACACTGGCCACAATTGCACAACAACACCACCCGGATGAACTCAGCCGACCCGCCAGGCCCAGCCCAACCCACGAGGCTGACCAGTGACGTCCTCCAGCCAAGGCCAACCACATCGCAGCAGCGCCTATAGCTAGTCATCACCACCCAATCCCATTGAACTTGTGCCCCTTATAGTATGTAGGTTCTGATGACGTGTTTTGTAAATATATACGCCTGTCTTTGCTATTCTCAGACAGAGCGCTCTCGGAGTTTGCAGAGTTCTTTGCATGCCCTATTCTGATTGATAAACTCCCATTTACGCTCACCCGCACTTTGCCTTGGCCTTATTCCCATCCTGGGAGAGTCCTTCATTGTCTCTCATTGCGGGGAGGATCGTGCTGGTTGGGGACACTTGCCTTCAGTGGTGACCCCGAAAGCGTGATTATTATTTTTCTCCCAACATATCCCTCCGGTCGAAAAGGGATACGCACGGTGCGCCGGCTCCGGGAGGCTACCCGCCAACGGTGACCGGTACGCTCAGAAGTGCGCACTCAACAGAGAGAGGGTACGGGATCCCGGTTGAAAAATCCCCTTTGAGTACCGCTCGCCGCTGTTGAGCATACGGCAGCACTGCCTGGACGGACCCGGTTTCGGAGACTCTCGGTTCAAGACGGGCACGTGAGTATTGAGTGCGAGAGATCATAAAGGGAGTAGAGGGGGAAATTTAGGACAGGGAACAAGGCGGGGTAAAAAGGGGCACATTGGGTCTACTAAGAACCATCTTAAACTTTCTTTGCTTTTTCTATGCATATGGCCATTAGGATTAAGAGGTGATTAAGAGATAAAAAGTGACGGGAACCTAGCTCCGAGAGGGGGTGGAAGGCGGCGCCGCATAGTGCTATCTTGACTAGTACTGGGAATATATGAAGAAGTGGAAAATAAGATAAAGGTGTCTGGCAAAGGGAGACACGGAGAATATATTAGTGACTGCTATTCTTTCTATTCTTTTCTTTAGGGTTACGGGAAAAATAAAAGTGGGTTAGTACAAAACCAAAGAGATAAAGTAAGAGACAGAGTTTTACTGTAAAATTGAAGATCAAACCTATATACATATATACATATATCTGAATAAGACGGACAGGGACAGCCGGCCAGGGAGGTAAGGGAGGGCAAATTGAACTGTGAATAGAGTGTTACAGAGGGGTGTGCGCACATCGTATGTGTCAGGAGATAATTTGGTGTGATGGGTGTGTAAAAATGGTCATAAATGTATAGCCCTTGAGTGGTCATGGTAAGTGTGGCCAGACAAAACATTATAAAGACAAGAGTAATAAGGTGAAGTGAGTGTGTACCTTTCTGATTTCTGGGTTAACATTGTTGAGATTACAATTTAGTTTGCTCTTGTACGTGACCCCCCCCCCCAAAGAGAATAGAATAGAGGCTGTGTGCAGCCATTCTTATGGTGTGCAGGCGGGGGGGAGAAACACGAAGGCCCCCACGATTCAGTAAGACATAAAATACGAGGACTCACATGGCGATACGTTTATATTGAGATATCAAGATACATAGAGACACACAAGTACTAGGAGGGCACAAAGTATGGGGGCAGAAACACCCTTATCACATATTTGTAAGAACCTACCTGGGTACGCGGAGCGGATTAAGAATTATCATGACCAATGGATCACAGAGTTGAAGGGAGAGGGGTTGCCCCAAATATGGCCTGAAGGGGGATCATTTGACAAGAGTGTCCTAGATATGGTAGCCACATGTATTTGTTTGAAATACAAGGGGAAGCAGTTGCATAATAGGAGAGAAATATTAGATCTCTGGAGGCTGTTTGAAGAGATACCGCCGCCTAAGGCAAGAGAATTAAATCCTGATCTACCATCTACCACTGACAATCCACTAATGATACACAAAGATGATAAAGCATTGCCAGACGAAGAGCCACCAATAGAGATAATAAGTTTGTACCCAATACTAAACAAGCCAGTGCCCGCAGAGGGGTACAGTGACCCCACTTATGTGCCTCCCCTGACAACTACTACAACCCAAAGGCCAACGGCACCCCCGCCATACGAGAGTACTAGGGAACGAGCACAGGTGAGCACACCAAGGGTGGACATAGAAAAACTAACAGACGATCTAGAATCAAGGCTCTCTATAGCCAAAGATGAGCTCTCGAGGATAAAAAGCATATGTGAGCGGACCACACTTAATGCGGCCGGTTCAGAGCGTGCGTCTAGAGCACAAAGCCGGAGTAGAACTTTTGAAGAAGGGTGGAAAAAAGGTGAGATACTGTTCAGAATACAGGAAGAACCCACTCGAATAATTGAACTAGAGGAAAGAGAGGGATGTACTGACAATGAAGAGAGGCCTATAGGGGACAGGGAGGAGCTACTATGTGATATAAGGGATGATTTGGAAGAAAGCGAAAGGTTAAGTATGGCAATGGGAGGGGGAAGCGAAGGATTGGATGGTGCATGCTCAATGAGAACACTGGATGAGGAGTGGACAGGGCGATTAAGGAACCGAGTGGGGAAAATGGCATCACTAGGAAAATCGGGAATGAAGGGGAGTACAGATACGACGACAAAGGGCAAGTTGCAGCTCCCACTGATACATAGGGGAGGAGGGAGGCCGAATTACATACCCTGGGCTCAGATGGATAAGGCTAACTTACTAAAGTTATTGCCCCCGTTGTCAGGAGGGGCGAGCAAGTGGATATATGCCTTTGAGAAACACACAGCCGGGGTACCTCTAGCAATAGGGGACGTGAAGAGCTTGCTAGTATCAGCAGTAGGGCATCAGGCTGACAGAGTATGGGTCAAAGCTGGTTTCCCGGGAGTAACGTTAGACTGCGATCGCCATGATGGTGCCTCCTTTAACACAGTGCGTGCAAGGGTATGGGATGCTTTGAGGGAAACGTTTCCAGATACACCAGACTTACAGTCAGTCATGCAGTGTACAATGAATGACGGGGAAGATGCTATGGATTATATTTTTCGGGTCCAAGAGATGTGGAGGGCAGAAACGGGCACGCCCTGGTATCAATCGACATCGTTATTTTACTTCATTATAAAGAGGGTGCTCTCAAAAGAGGTGCAAAAGGCGCTCAACAAGATAGCAGGTATTGAAGCGAAAGGATGGCCTGAAATTCAGAGCATAATAGTTCACCACTGTAAGAGAATAAAAGAAAGAGAAAATGAGGTGGCGCAGAAAAGATTGGCAGACGAAGCGAAACTAGTGCAGACCAAGGTGGTGAAGGTCGCAGCAGCAGTAGCAGCGCTCCCACACAGCAGGGAGGGAGATGAGGAAGAGGAGGGGCTGGTAGCAATACAGGGAAGGATGGCAACTAATTGGGCAGGAGCAGGACAGCGGCAGTGGAACGAGCAGGAGCAGGGCAGAGGTCCGCAGTGGCAAGAGTGGGCCCCTCGAGGGGGACGAGGTGGGTACAGGGGCCGAAGAGGAGGTGGACCGGGGTACGGGGGAATGGGAGGAAATGGATGGCAGGGTCCCAGAGGAGCGCAAGGGAGTTGTTGGAACTGCGGGAGGTGGGGACATTACTCTAGGGAGTGCAGAAGTAGACCAAGCAACGGATTTCCAGAGGCAGAACATTATGGTCATCCCCATCCGGGGAGCCCATATGGTCTCCCAATGGGACGACAACAACAAAGAAACGCCGGCCAGGGGTACAATGAGCAACAACAGGGACACCAATACAGAACACAGAATCACCCACAAAACAATGACAATATGCACTACACACCAGGCAACCCTTTCGCAACAACATCAAATGGAGCACCAGCACCAGCCCCCTATAGTGGCGTGTCAGTGGTTTCAGGGAGCGTGTTCAACCAAGGGGGGGGCAATGAGACACCCCGCATAGGACAGCCCACAGAGAACACTTGCGTGTCCAGTTCTATCTACCACCTACAATGCAGCAGAGGAACCATTGGTAGGGGCGCAGATAGGAGACAAGCAGTTCATATTCATGGTGGATTCGGGAGCGGAGAAATCATGTATTAGAGAGGGCCGGTTCCCGTTATCTAACCGGAAGTTAGAGACGCAGGGGTTCTCTGGGGCTGTAATTGAAGTTCCTTACACAGAAGCAGTGGACGTGACGGTGGGGGGTAAAACTGTAAAAACACCCTTACTGTATTATGAACATGCGCCAATAAATTTACTAGGGAGGGATCTTCTTAGCAAACTCAACATGACGATATCATTTACGGAAAGAGGTATAGTGTGTTCAACACCAGGAATATGCCCATTACGTGTAATGCTGGTAGTACAGGCTCACACAACCACACCAGAAATACCTGGCTTGCCAGTGGACGAGGAAATGTTTATTGAAGGACTAAAGACACTGGCCCTCATAATTCCCGAGTTAAGAAAAATGGATTGGAGGATTCCAGCGGAGTTCCTCTTCCGCCCAATAGTGTACCCTGACACAGCACCAGGATCAGTGGTATCATTAGACTTGCACGCGGTACAGGTATCTGCGAAAAGGATTTCTGTGATTGGAATAGATATAGAAGGATGTGAGTGGCGTACAGTACTGTGTACCAATGCCAATATTGCCATAAGAGACTTGACTGATGAGGATCTCTTTTCAGATTCGGAAGGGGATGGTGAAATAGTAATGGAAATAGCAATGCCCTGTGACATCTTGATTCAAGCTAGAGAAATCCCTGTCCAGCTGATGGCAGTGGTGGGAGCACCACTGTCATTCTTCGATGATGACATGAGGCTCGTACCAAATAATTTGTGGACAACAGGCCCCCATGACGTAGGGTTGTTGCATGGAGTACAGCCAGTGATAATAAAGCTCAAACAAGGAGCAATTCTACCCCGAGTAAAGCAATATCCATTGTCCTGTGAAGCTGAAGAAGGGATAAAAGAGACAATAAATGCGCTACTGGCACAAGGGATAATAGTGCCTTCAAACTCCCCATGTAACACATGCATTTACCCAATTAAAAAAGCAAAAGGAGGGTCTTGGAGGATGATCCAGGATTTACGCCCCCTAAATGATGTAATACAGAAAGAGTTCCCTTTGGTCCCGAACCCTGCATCAATATTATGCAGCGTCCCAAAAACGGCATCCCATTTCACGGTGGTGGATTTGAAAAACGCATTTTTCTCCATCCCCCTGGCTGAAGAGAGCAGGTACCTGACAGCATTTACCCTAGGGGGGAAGAGATATGAACATTGTAGATTACCACAGGGATACTGTGAGAGCCCAAGTATATTCAACCGCATACTACATGAAGACTTAGGAAACTTATCAGTTGAGAGCACAATTATTCAGTACGTAGACGATTTACTCGTCTGTGCACAGGATGAAGAAGCATGCCGAAAAGATTCAATAACACTGCTGACCCTGTTGGCCAATAAGGGGTACAAAGTAGACAAGGAAAAGCTACAATATTGTCTGACAGAAGTTCTATACTTGGGACAGCTTATATCAAAAGATGGAAAAAGAATAATCCTCGACAGGGTAGAAGCAATAAGATCAGTAGGAGAACCCACAACAGTGAAGGAAATGCAGAAATTCCTGGGAATGTGCAACTATTGCTGAGCATGGATATTAGATTATGCAGCATACACCAGACCCTTACTGCAAGCACTCAAGGAGGCCCAACAGGAGAACAAGAAAATAGAATGGTCAGAAGAAATGAGCGCCTCCTTCAAATCATTAAAAGAGTTGATTTCAAGCGCTCCAGTGCTCGCAAATCCTGATTATGGGCGCAAGTTTTACCTGTTCTCACACTACAAGGGGACACTCATGACAGCTGTATTGACACAGAAGACGTCACTAGGACACAAACCTTTGGCTTACTATAGTGGCAGTTTGGATGCTGTCATGCAAGGACACTTCGCGTGCGAGCAATCGCTCGCAGCGGCCGCGTTCGCAATTGAGAAAAGTGCCACAATAGTAATGGGATGCCCTGTGACGTTGTTTGTGGAGCATTCATTATTTGCAATACTGGAAAGGTCAAAAAGCACACTGACAACACAGCGGGCAACCGCCTATGAAATAATATTGTCCAGCGCCAACATCCATGTGGTGCGATGCAGGACAGTGAATCCAGCAACATTCATTACGGAAGCGTGCACACTAGAGGACATGCAGCAACACGATTGTGCAACCTACACAGGAGAAAGAGGGGAGGACACAGTGGTATGCGAGAATGCTCTGAGCGAGGGGGAAGTGTACTTTGTTGACGGGTCAGCATCAATTGACGTGGACACGGGAGAGAAACATGTGGGTATGGCAGTGGTGAGATTAGAAGACGGTGAGTATGAGACACTAGTGCAGTACCGCCTTCCATCACATTACTCAGCACAAGCAGCAGAACTGATTGCCCTAATAGAAGCACTACATGCAGCTAAAGGGTGCGTGGTGACAATTTACACAGATTCAGCTTATATGACGACAACAGTACATGGAGGTCTGGCCAGATGGGGGCGGAGGGGGTTTCGACGAGCAGATGGGACTCCCGTGCAACATGCAGACTTACTGAAAGAGTTAATTGAAGCCCTACGAGCCCCCACAGTGGTAGCAATAGTGAAATGCCAAGCCCATACGTCAAACACAGATGTTGTGTCTTTAGGAAACGCGGCAGCGGACGCGGCGGCCAAAGAAGCCTCTTACTTTCGAAAATATGAAGCAGGTGAGTACATGCTACAGCACAAGACAAACGAGGAGCTTCCAGAAGGGTACAATGTAATGCCGATATCACAAATACTAGAGTTACAGGAAGGAGCAAGTGCAGATGAAAAGGTGATGTGGGTGAAACGAGGGTGCAGCCAATCAGCAACAGACTTACTGTGGCGACAAAATAACTCAGGAAAAGTGGTAATGCCAGTAAAGTTATTGGAAATAGCGTTCCAACAACTACACTTCCCAGCACACAACACGAAACAGCACATTGCAGCAGAGATACAGGAAGAGTGGTTTGTGCCCTGTCTTCAGGAGCACTTATCTCGATTGACACTGGAGTGCACAACATGTCAGATATACAATTCAGGAATGACATTACGTACGTTTAGGGGAACAATTCCAAAACCGATTGGGCCATTCAGAGAGTTACATATCGATTACGCGGACATGGGAGAAAGGCGTAATGGGGCACGTTACATGATTGTGGTTGTATGCCCATTTTCAAGGTGGGTAAAAGCAGGCCCATGTGCACGACCTGATGCTAAAAGCGCTGCGAAGTTCCTAGTGAGGGAAGTCTTTCCGCGCTGGGGAATTTGTGACGTGATTCGCTCAGACAACGGCACTCACTTTGTAAATGAGCTCTTCAAGGAAGTAACAACACTGTTGGGAATAAAGCATAAATTGTGCTTGATTTATCATCCTCAAAGTAATGGCGTAGCGGAGAAGATGAACGGCCTGTTAAAAGGAAGGTTATCGAAACTATGCTTTTCATTAAAAAAGAACTGGATTTACTGTTTACCCCTTGCGCTGTTTGAGCTGAGAAATCAGCCAAGCAAGGACCACCATTTGTCCCCGCACGAAATAGTGACTGGGAGACGAATGCACACAGCACACTCGCCACTGCGCGAACACTCAGATGCACACAGAAGCGCTGCGATATTGGGAGACGAGTTCACAGACTATTTGAAAAAATTAACAAGGGCAGCGCGCGCAATATCAAAGCAGCTCTCTCCACCTTTCACGAGAGAGGAGGGAAACACAACAGGGTCTATTACGGAGCCTGAAACACAGCTACAGCTGATGCCGGGTGAATTCATTTATGTCAGGAGTTTTGTGCGCCGGTGGAACGCACCACGGTTTCATGGCCCATACGAAGTAGTGTTTTCCACGCCCACAGCTGTAAAAGTGAAGGGCCTGAAGTATTGGATACATTTGACAGATGTACGAAAGGCATATAATAATGTGCAGGAAGAGGTGGATGAGGAGGCACAGACAACAGCAAACAATGCAAATGAGGAGAATGTCTGATTATGAACCTGTGTGTGTGGCACAGATGCACCTGAATGAGAAAGTGGCTGACAGGTATACTTGCATTTTAAGGGTATTACAAAAAAAAAAAAAAAACATTTTTCTTTTGTGTACTTATATGTAATTAATGATGCGATAAAATTATGCAGTGTCTACTCCCTTGTCTGTGTATCCCCACCCCTACAACCCTACCCGCTTCCATTCCCTTTCAATATATACTGGCACTGGTAGTGCCAACAAAATGTTTACATTCATGCACTTAATGCACTTTTATATCTCAAACAGGAGCTACCATGGCATCTAACGGGCAGCCTGCAACGGACAGATTTATTAGATATAGAGAGTTGTTAACTGAGAGATGCAGATGTTCGTATGAGTGTGGATTATCTGTGTGCATTACATTGTTTTTTACAATCATGTTTGGCCTGGTTACATATTGGTTCATAGCGTTCATCTCTATCGAGATGAACGAGGGGGGAGGGATTAACAGCACTAATGTGACCAATGCAACAGCAAGTGCAAATACTAAAGAAGGTGATTTTTTGGTATGGGACGGAACTAAACTTGTATGGGGATATTATACCACACCATCCAATGTTGTCATCTCAAAAAATGAAGGGCTAAAGGGTGAAATGCGAAATAACACAGTGTCTCCGCCGAAAATATCTAATTACAATGCCCGCAGTTTAAATGACCGAAACCCCTCCGCCATATCCTGGTTGTATAACACCCCCACCAGCCAGCCTGCCCCCGTAGCCAAGAACACATTGTCAGATAACAGAAAGGAAGAAAATGAAAGAATGACAGCAACACATGAAATATGATATGATGATTGGGTAAAGGGGGCGGGAAGGAGAAAGGGGGGCCCACCTTGTCATCGCTCATGAAGCTGGAAAGTACATGAGGAACAAAAATAACAGACGAAAAAGGGAAGCGGGAGGAGGAAGTATGAGTACTATGGGTTAGGACTAGATAAAATGGAAGACCCACGACACCCCCACCAAACAAACAAATGGCATGCGGACATGAGTGCAACAGCTAAACAAACAACAAATGAAAGCTGTTATGTCTGCTCCCTCATCCCCCATGCTTCAGGCACGCCCAAAGTATTGTTACCCAAAGAGTTGCCTATTGTAGATGCCCAATGTCTCCTTCATCTCACGTTGTGCAGGATTAAGAACACCTTCCAGGCCCATGAAGTTACTTTTAGAATGCTGCAGAACGAGAAAACTTGTTACCCAAAGACGGTAGGAGTGGTATGTCTGGAAGAACCATTTTTTGTGATACAAGGGACACTTTTTTCAGACAACAAGTGGAAGGACGAAGAAGTAATGTGTAAAGCTGAAGCGCTGAGGGGTGTGGCACCAGAGAAATTGCAGTGGATAGAAGCAACGTGCACACCAATATGGAAGGAACACATTTCAAAACTAACTTGGGTAACAGCCATTGAAAAACCCTTCAAGCTGCAGAAGGAAATAGACTATGAGCTGTGTTTTAAAGGAGAGGGGAAAGCCTCCATGGGGACAAACAAGAACTGTAACAAGACCCTCACCATCCCAGATTTAAGAAAAGGGACAGCGGCCCTGATGGACACATATTGGGTATGTGGCAACCAGGCATACCTGCACCTCCCACAATCATGGAGTGGCAGCTGCTCAATTGCCACTCTACACTCAGCATTAATGGTAATACCAGAAAGCCACATTGATGGGAGCAAAAAGATGCGAGAAAACACCCAACAGAGCGCAGCCCAGCCCACTGCAGAGTCACAAATCTATGTCCTGTCTTCCGAGAACAAGGAAGAGGTGCTGTCCCGAAACAGACGAGCATCAAACTACATATCAAAAGCATCATCAGAGTTGCTGGCACAGATCCCAGACAGATACAGATTATTCAGCTCGGCAGAAACATTCTTTGCCTCACTGATCCCAAGTATCCAGGCAAGAGCAAACGCAAAATGGCTCCAGATAACACGTTGGGAGCTGATCCAGCTGGCAAATGACACTGAAGAAGGGTTCAACGTAATAAAAGTGGAACTAAGAGCATTACGGCTGATGACCATGCAAAACAGGTATGTCTTGGACCTGTTGACAGCGATGGATGGAGGTGTTTGCCGAAAAATCGGAAGTGCCTGCTGCACTTTCGTACCTTCTGAAGACGCAGACAACGGCTCCCTGTCCCATGTGATCGAAGCAGTACACAACCTAGGAGAAAGAATGAAAATGGAAGTTGGAGCAGAAGAAAGCACGTGGTTCGACAATATCTTCTTCTGGGTTCCATCATGGCTGGGAATGACTGTGAAATTCTTGATGCCGGCTGTGGTGTTCCTCCTCTTTATTTTTTGCCTGTGCCAGGTGTGTCTTCGATGTTGTGCTAACGCAGTACCGAATGGTGCAATGATGATGGTACCAATGGGCGACACCCATAGTACAATACAAACTATGCAGGAAGTGCAGGTACAAACAGGAACAGATGACACACCAAGATATCAGCTAGTGCCTAGGTATCACGACAAGGATATAGTGGACAACTTGTGGCATACTACCATTAGAGAGCCTCGTATACTAGAATGGTACGAGGAGGTATGGGTAGATTTGGAAGGAGAGAGCGGATGTATATACCTGACCTGTACCCCAGATGAGTATGCTAGGAGAGGTGAGAGCTTAAGGGGGGTGTGCAGAGCGTGGATGCCCATAAAAGGCACACCTGCATGGGATGACGCAATAATTGACGAAGAGGAGTGCAGCAGATTGGAAGATTTAAAGAATTTGTTACTTAAGTAACGAAAGGGGGGAAATGTAGGGGAGGATTGGTCCAAAAGACCCCCCCTTGCCTACATCCCCTCCCGAGGTGAGGGCCATGACTCATCGGGCGTCCCCTCCTTACCACCAGGGCCCAGGTGGTGGATGGCTCACCTGCTGAAGACATTGCCCAAACGTATTGAATTTAGCTAGGCCCAGAAACCATTTTGTCTAATAAAGATGGTGTGAGCTCGGCGCACTGTAGCGCGGCCCCCACCTTTGGCAGATCCGCTGTGAGCCCGTTCCCACGAACGAGACGGACATGAGCTAGTGTAAGATACCAACACTGTAACATTTCACCTTCCGCAGTGTATCGCTGCTCCCAGCATGACAGCATGACCCGGCCAGCAGAGCCTGGGTGGAAAGAGAACGAAAAATGGTCCTTTAATAAAGCAAAAGTTCCCAAGTACTAATGCCAAAACTACTTGCAATACGTGCATTTTCTCCACAAACCCCTTTGATTAGAAAATTTGTAAAACGTACAGATATGGCAGAATACATGTTCACATGGCATAAGCAATGAAGCACCCCCACCACTGCAGTTGTGTGCAAATAATAAAAGTGTCCCGGGGGGTTATTTGTTATGTGCCTCATTTAAAAGCTTACACCCCACGTCCCGCGCCACAACCGAACTAATGCTGCTAGAGTGCAAAGAAAGACAAATGCAACCATACTGAGGGCTCATGTGAAGGACACGCGAGAATGCACCCTCCATGTGTGTAAGTCCAAGCCCCTTATGTGCCACTACCGTCATGTACGGTGGCAAGTCATTTCCTATGTGCTCCACCAACCTCACTACTACCTCACTAACTGCAAATGTATATGCATATAACACAATGTTGTAGTTGTTAAAACATAGTGTACAAATAATGTGCTCGGACTGGCTAAATTCGAGAGGCATTAGCAATGTTAAGATGTGAGCTTTGAAATGACTCAATCAGTATTGTATGTTATTTGAATGTTTATAATGCTTTCACCGCAAATCGGCAACACACGAGGAAGATGCCTTTGTGAGTTTATGCAAGGCCATTCCCCCTCCCACCCAGTGGAACCTGCCAGATGAGAGGGCAGAGGCCCGCGCCGCGCTGCTCCACCTCCCCCAACTAGGCTGGAGCCGCTTCAAAGATTTGTAGTCCCCTCTGCAGCACCCAAGGCCACGGCCTGCCACCTGCATTATTTACAGCCCAGTAGTAAACCTCCGCCTGAATACACAAATCCAAAGGCGCCCTCTCTTAAACCCCACAACCCACCGGATCACCTTAGGTTTATGGCCCCTGTAAAATTAGGACACCCAATACTATGGCAACATACAGCAGCACATTCATAACGACTTCTAACATGACAAAAAGACATGTACCGCCTGTCCCATGTCCTGAGACCTAGCCCCACGACCTATGGTACCCAGTCAACAAGACACTGGTAACCATGTACTGATGAATCGTCATCAAACCCCTCTCAAGGTGCATTCCTCCTGTGTTGCATTAACCTGTAGAATAACCTATTGAAAGATTTACTAAAGAAGATAATATTGCAATAACTGAATGACTGCGGTGTGCATGGCCTAGGGCAAATAAGTCAGGAAAAGACATTCATCTCTGACACTGGCCACAGTGGCACAACGACACCGCCCGGATGAACCCAGCAGACCTGCCAGGCCCAGCCCAACCCACGAGGCTGACCAGTGACGTCCTCCAGCCAAGGCCAACCACATCACAGCAGCACCTATAGCTAGTCGTCGCCACCCAATCCCATTGAACTTGTGCCCCCTATAGAATGTAGGTTCTGATGACGTTTTTTGTAAATATATATGCCTGTCTTTGCTATTGTCAGACAGAGCGCTCTCGGAGTTTGCAGAGTTCTTTGCATGCCCTATTCTGATTGATAAACTCCCATTTACGCTCACCCGCACTTTGCCTTGGCCTTATTCCCATCCTGGGAGAGTCCTTCATTGTCTCTCATTGCTGGGAGGATCGTGCTGGTTGGGGACGCTTGCCTTCAACACCAACGGGGCAGAAAAATAATAAACACAGGTAGGCAGGTCAGTGCGAGTAATAATATGTGCGTAGGTGACACTTTTTAATAGCTTTGAAGTGGCAGCAGCTGACTCTCAGTGGTACCTCCCTAAGCGATGAAGCTTACAGGAGCCGCCTTCGCATTATCCTGCTAAACTATCTATCTTATTACTTATGCACGTCAGGCCTCATTACGAGTTGGGTGGTATTCTGGTGGTAAATTGGCCAGAGCACCGCTCAACAGAATTACTGTTACCACCACTTGGTCCACCTCATTTACCGCTGCATTGCAAGTGGTAGTGGCAGTGTTAGTCCCCATTATTTAGGAGTCCATAGGACTCCCTAGAGCAGAGGTCTTCAAACTGTGGGAGGAACTTTAGATTGGAGGAAATGGGAAGGGGCAGCTCACATGGTCAGACTGGGCCATAAAACGGTCTTGGGCACCAATGAAAAAATGGCCAGCTTGCAAATGGATATTCATTGTTTAGTCACAGGCTGTTTGAATAGTACCCAAGGGGTTGCTTTTTGTTCAAATGTAAACAAATGGCGATATTTAAAGAATATTTATTCAGCAACAATGGTCAAAACTACTAGCTGCATAGTGAAGTAACTCCTCAAACTGGCCCACATTGGCCAAAAAAGTGGCCCATTTTTACTGGCCTACACTAGCATTTTGCATTTTTGGTACGGTCATCGCCCTATTGCCCTATAGGCCAGTCCAAGCCTGCCGGCTCATCCATAATGGGTGAAGGGGCGTCCACCCACTGGCCACCTCATCCATCATGGAGGAGCCGAAGTGCCAGCCCAGTGAAACACTGAGCACTCCCTCAGCAGCTTTTTCCAGCTGAGGGAGTGCTTCTGGGCTGGCTGAACTGTCAAAGGGAAACTCTGTGTTCACTGAGCCATGCAACGCTGGGGGGGTTTTGCTTCGCCAGCCTTGCATAGCTCCTTGGAAATGCTGGCTGATGCATTGTATGTATGTGTGAGGGGGTGCTCCTGCGCCTCCTCGCACATACGGGCAGAGCAACCTGGAGCGGGGCATTTTAGCAACCACGCGAGGTACGTTTATGGCAATTTATTTTTTATTTAAATGTGTATGGATGTGTGTATGCTTGTGTTAGGGGACTGTGGTGGGAGCAGGATGGGCGGCAGCACTGGGATAGTGATGGGAGTAGGGTGGGGAGAGCCCAGGGTCTGTACTGGGAGTAAGGTGCGGTGACGGCACGCAAAAGTTCATTGCAATTTCTACATACTGTCCATCTGGCACTTTTGGCCCGGCTTGCCCAAACTTTCCTCAGGGGGGGCCCGGGTCAGAAAAGTTTGAAGACCACTGCCCTAGAGGATTTTGGTGGAATTACTGTGGGGATAATTCCGCCAGTAGTAATTCTGATTGCAGATTTATCAGCGGAAAGTGACAGGATTTACCTCCAGCATGATGCTGGAGGTGAATCCCCCACATCAGGGCCAAACTCATAGTGTGGCAAAGCAATATTTCCCCACACCGCCATACTTGTAATCAGCCCAATAGACAACCTACTAAATACTTAGGGCCTCATCACGGCTTTGGCGGTATTCCGGTGGTAACACCACCGGGATACTGCCAACACAAATAGCACTACCATTACTCGGTCCAGCGCTATTAGTGCCGGATCACAAGTATCCGTATGTCGGTAAAACCCCATTCTCCATTGTGTCCACTGGGCCCAATGGGGTTTTCCAGCACAATTAGCGCTGCGCGAACAGTGCCGAAAACAGTCAGAAAGTTATTTTTCCCTCCAGAAAAAAGCTGGAGGTAGCACTCCAACTTTCTGCCCGACTCATGACTGGGCCAACCCTTAAATGCAGCGGTAATATCATTGCCGCCGCATTTAAGGGCTACCGCCCAACTCGTGATGAGGCCCTTAGAATTAATACCTTGCCCCCTGAGGAACTGAAAAGGAACACGACTCAGTTGACACACTGGATGCCAATGTTTAGAATGTATTAGTAAGAAATGAGAAAACATAATATACATTACATTAAAACACAAATGGAAGCGACTGCTTTTCCAAACCCTCACTCCTAAAACGTTTTAAAAGATTGTAGAAAGCAAGTTTCAGTATGTTGAAAACAAAATGAACAGTGCCATCTACTGGATGTCATGAGTTTTTTTTAAAAAAATCTGTAATAGCATAAGACAGACATTAATGGCTTATGTAACTAAGTAATGCAAATTAATGTTAATCCGTCACAAAATGCACCCGTCACGAATTGGAGAACAATCCATAAAGACGTGTTTAATTTAATTAAGCACGAGTAACACAAATCTATTAAAATACAAAAATTCAATTTAAGAAAACTAAATGAAACTAAAATAGATGAATGCGGTAACATCAATACCATTAAGCCAGTGCAGTTGGTGGACTAGTGAACCTGCAGCACCTGCTTCAGAGCTCCACGTCTGATTTGTAGAGATCTATGTGTAAATAGTAGATCAGAGATTGAAAGTGGACCAAAAACAGTACTTCTGAAATGTGTAATAGCTTATTTCAAAATCCACAAGGCCCTCATTACGAGTCTGGCACAGAATCTGCAGTAATTACCGTTACTGCTGTGGTGTGATGCAGAATTTCCACTGTAGCACAACATGGCAGGTGAATGTACCCACCATTGGAGGAAACGGTTTTGCTTTGGTCATTCTGCCAATAATCAATAGAATTACTGTTACTGCCGGCCAAATCAGCAGAATTCATCATTGCATGAAAAGGAAGCTCTTGGGTGGTCATTTTGAAAGATGTAATCTGTCAAAGACCAGTTCGTAGGAGTGCCATCCAGACCCAGAGAAAACTGAAAACATGTCAGCAGGGAAGGGCAAATCCAGGGTGCCGGATATGCGCATGGGGAAGCCAAAAATCACAGACCAGGAGCTCTCTGTTCTGGCGGAGCAGGTAGTTGCACATTCGGAAGAACTATATGGTGCCCAACACAGGAAGACCAGCAAGCAGAGAAAAAATGCTATCTGGTCACAAATCCGTGACAAGGTGGTGGCCGTTGGACATGTCTAACAGGACTCAGAGGATGTGAAAAAATGCTGGAATTACCTGAAGTCCGAATTCTGATAGCAAACCATCGCAGAGAGAGGGCTGCCAGGCAGTGGAGGATGTGTCGAACCACTACAGCTGACCCCATGGGAGGAAATGGTCAACTGCATCCTCCACATGGTGGGCATAGAGGGTATGGGCTCTGATAATCAATGTCTGCTTGTGGCTGCATGTTGCTTGGATGCGTGTTGGGGGAAGTTGTGGTCCCTTTATACTACTCCTAAGTGGTTCTGGTGCACCTGTGCCTTGATTTCTATCACATGTATCCATTTACCTCCACCTTTTTGGTCGAGGTAACTGTGCTGTGTTTTTTGCTGAATTACCGCTGATTTTTGGAGGTAGTTCCACTGATTTTCACTTTGTTATTCGGCGGAAATAGGTTTTTAGTTTTTGGCAGTAATTCCACTGACAGAATTAGCCCTGGCTGGAGGTAATTCCGCATGAGGTAATTCTGCTGGTGGAATTAACACCAATTTTCTGTGAGTCAGAATTGGGCATAGTGGTAAAGTTGGTAACAGATTTACTGCCAATGTGACCACTTACCGCCATACTTGTAATGAGGGCCAATGATCCGCTTTTCAACTTTCTTGGATGGATATGTATCCTGCTCCCTGTCCTCACTGCCCAAAATCCCATCAACAGATCAACATGTCACCCAACATTAGAGTGGACACGTGAGCAATGGCGAGGACCAGGTTCCCATTAGCAACTCAAATGCATTTTCTTGTGCATTTTTAGGAGGAACAACGTCAAACAGTGGGCCATCGTCTCCAAAATTGTTGTGGTGCAAATGATGAGATGCACTAGCAGATCTCGCCATTTGCTCTAAAAAAAAAAATGCTCACTATTCTTTAAGGGCACTTTAATGTGTGTCTCGCAGACGTACACATTCAGATGTCCTCTTTTAAACCCTTGGGACATCTGCACAAATCAGGGGGAGTTTCTGAGCATTTTATAGCACACCCTGTATTCAAAAATGGGTTTGGGGGCAGAATCTCAAAAACGACCAAAAATAAAAGAGCAGAGGATGTGTGTTATGAACGGTCGACGGACCTGGTCGGTGTTGCGTCGCATTTCCTCAGTTGGTCAGAGTACTCCCAAGATGGCGTCCCATACTGAGGGTATCGTTCCAGGCCAGCCGAAAGGAATACGAGAGACTCCTCCCTCATACCCGGATGCAGTATTTCTGAAGCAGAAGCCAGGACCGCAGTGCGTTGCTACTGCTTATTGTGGTTGCGCTACGTGAGTTATCGAGTATATACTCTGACCATTCTATTGCATCTTTACCTTTCATCTCAGTATCTTTCGTTCCTTACCTTTCTTTTCTTTGTACCTGCAGACAATCCCCTTCCGCGCGTCCACCAAGCTCGGACACAAACATTGCAGTTCTAGCGAGACCGTGGATCCCCACTCCGAACGTAGGTGCTGTTCTTTCCTCAGATTCAATCTGAAGCTAGCCCGTCTATTTCATTTGCTCATTTCTTCTCTCTTGTATAGTACCCCCCCTTACCAAAAGAAGACTCGTAGTTACAGAACTACAATACCCAGCAGTCAATCCGCTCGCGTCGTGGACGTTCTCCTTAGCGCTCTTGGTAGGTGGATGTTTCCGGACAGATTAGTTATCGACTCGAGTTCCCTCTGTCTTAGACCTAACCTCTTCCCATTTCTTGTCCAAAAGGAATCGAGCATTTAAAATACCAGCAAGACTCCCTACCATTCTTCATTCCTTTCAACTATTTTCGTTCACCGGAAAGGTATCCTCGTTTCTCTAGCCTTACATACTACTCAGTAGCTATTTTGCCACACTAACACTCCTTTTTTCGTTATAGTTCCATTCCCAAGAATTAGAGAGGCATCTAGTTCTACATCCTTCAGTTCCAAGGGGGAAATCAACGCTCACTAGCGACGATCCCTATTCCTCCTGATCATCGCTCTCAAGCCACACAGGGTTTTCTCCCTTTCAAGGGTTTCCCTGCCGCGGTCTCTTGCTGCTTCACCTGTAAATGTATAGAGAGTGTGGCAGGTGAACTTCTCATCTCTACTAGCGTTTTTCTTTTAAGACAAGGTAAGCCACATTTCGGATTGTACGGTCTATCTGTCAACTTTGAGAGGGAAGAGTTTTGATACTTAATGCACCATTAATGTTGATATAACATTGTGCTTGTTTTATATGCAGTATTGTGAGAAATTAGTACACAACTTTTTTGTCAAAGGTACTTTTTACTTTTTGTGCGCATTTCCGGGGACTATTTCATGCATTAGTGTTGCTTGCCCGCTTCTGATACTAATGTATTAAAGGCTCTGCACACCCACGTGAGTGCTAGAGAACATTTTACTGTGCAATGCTAAAAAAAAAGTTTAAAGCATTTATATCCCTGTGTAAGGGATGACAATTATCAGTTGAACAGGTTGTATACAAATTGACCTTTTCACAATTGACCTTGGTAGAATTGGCCTAAGTTAGAAGGTCAATTAGGACATATATGTGGGGGGGAACCCCCCGCAGCTCCCCACCCAATCCAAAACCCCCTGCAATCCCCCACCCAATACCCTTACATTATTTATAATTCAAAACCAACCCAATACATATATAAAATAACAAATAATAAAAAGGTCAATTGTACAGAAGGTCAATTAGGACCACTATAATTAGGTCAATTGTGCAAAAGGTCAATTGTAAAAGCTCTATTTGGGTAATACCGTTGAACACCAATGGTCGATATGGGTGCTGTTCCACATAACAAAATGCACAATATAAAATAAAGCAGCAATTGCTCACATTTTGTATTGATAGGTTTTAGTTCCTGTGGAACCAACAAAAAGTACAAATGAGGTTTCAGAATATAAATATACACATTATTGAGACACCATTGACTTCAAAGTACATGTTGGTAAGATCACATTTTTAGCCCTGAAAATGTCTTTCAAATGAGACATTAGAATCAGTGATATTAAAATAACAGGTATTTAAGATTGTATGCACTTCATGGGTTGGCGTCTTGATGACGTCATCAATCCTATACACCACGCACATAGAGTTACACCATAGAAATTAATAATCATCTATAGGTACTTTCTGATGGCACAAGTCCAGTCCCAATTTTTCCTCACTAAAGCTGCGAACAACGTTGCAAATGCTCTAAAATGATTAAGGCAACCAGAGGTTACAGCCTTTAACACTATCTATGCTCTTCTTCAGGTTATGAAAAACAATATATTACAATCACTTTGCTAAGCACATTTTTGAGTGCTGTGAAGGCAATAAACTCGACTGGGGATTGTGCCATTCGAACTACAACCATGGGTTGAGTGCATCAGTCACAGTTTCGTCTCACTGATCTTTGCGAAAAAACTACATGCAAACAATTCTCCTGTCAACGAACGTTGCTTTTGTCATGTGCTTTTTTGGGTGCCCCACAGATATCAATATATTGAAACAAAAATACAGAGACAACAAATGGTCTATGGTAAATATTAAGAGTTTGAAAGAGAAAAAAAAAGGATTGGCCATTAAGAAGCTGAAACCCTACATGTTTGGGTCACATTTTACTATACAGACAGACCACCAGCCTATTCAATGGATAATGGCCATGCAAGGGGAGAATTCTAAGCTTTAACATAGGGCCATATCCCTACAGGGATTAGATTTGGACATCCAGCACAAGCCAGGCTCCCAGCATGGAAATGCAGATGGGTTAGGCCGGTGCTTTCGCCATCATGAAGAACCAGACCCTCAGTAGCGTGGTGGTGGTTCACATGTTGAGACTGGGGGGGCATGTGAGAAATACGGCCATCCGCACGGCGGGTGTGCACTCGCTTGGCCTTTTTTGATATTTTATTAATTGAATGATGGGAGATCAACCTCGGAAAATGTGTGGGGCTAAACCGCACACATGTTCCTATGCTCACTGCACAACAAACACATAGATCTGTGTACTCTGGGGGGACACAGCCTACAGGCAGTGTCCTCCCTGTCAAATTTATTTGGAATGTGACAGCCAGGAGTACATGAAAGCATCAAGAGGAGGAGGGCAACACCTTCCTCCAGCCATCGCCCGCCTAATTAAATATCAAAGACACCATGGATCCGCCCTGCCCATTGTCAGTCTGCTGGTGTCAGCGCATACTGATGAGAGTTAAATGAAGCAGGCCTGCAAGAGGCCTGGTCGCAGAGCTGACAAAGGGGGCAGGAAACCCAACACCTTTTTTATATGCATCTGTGTCAACCTGAAGTCAGCTCCCACCCCTTAGTATGAAGGGCAGTGAATGTCATGTCTGGGACACCAGTTTACATTAGGCAACCCCTGCAGGGGGACTCAGTTTCAGAAGGGAAAGGTATGTGATTTGAGGGAGACAGAAAGTCTGTTCTCACCACAAACTTCAAGGATGACCTGCGCTTTGATCAGGAGCCACATAGAGCTCAATTAACCAGAAAGACCCTTTGATCCACAACAGACAGGACGATGGATGGGACTTAGGAGTACATGTTTTCAACCCTTTACTTTTCCTGTTCAAAGCATTCTGGATATGACCCCACGCATAACAGAAGATTGTTGGTGGGGACCCAGGATAGGTTCATTAAGGTACCAATAACTGGGGCCTTTTGGCTTTAAATTCAAAAGGAGCAAGAAGAGATACCAAACTCAGAGGACACGTCCAGCAGCTCCACTGCTTGGTTCTGCCAGCAAGCTTCCTAGGTGGGAAGTGCCAGAGAGTTTCTGAACAAAGGACAAGACTGTTGCCTCCAACACTCTCCTCAGCTCTAAGCCGTCCACCTTAAATGACGACACAAGCCCAGCGAAGAAGGTAGAAGTGCACTGACAAGCATCAACCAGCGTCCACTTTTAAGGAACTTTTTTGAGGCAGTCGAGCCCCTTGAGCTGCAACCAACTGCACCGCTGACTATTGCCACGCTGCAGTTGCTCACGCCGTTCAAGACGCCTCCACCAGTGCTTCAGACCCGTCAAGCAGCACTGAGACAATTCCTGATCCTGAGCAGCCACGTAGGCCAGCCGAACTGCCTGCCGCCTGACAGCCGCAGCGGTCTCCCATCTTGAACTCTGTCGCAGAAGCTGCAAAGTGCCCTGAAATTGACTTGACGCTGTCGAGCGCCAAAAACTTCTACAAGCACACAGTAAATTCTGGTTCTGTCCCCCTGTTCCTTCTGCGAAGGCCCCTAGTGACAGTTTACGACCCGTTGCTCCCTTTGTGCTGAGACCACGTATCATTAACCATTGTGATTAATTAATTTACTGACTACCCTCCTGACAGTATCCAGAGTGAGTCTCCTTTCCTTCTTGAGACTGTCTGTCCTCTGTATTACTTTACAGGGTGGGTTGTATTTGTAGTGTGCTAGAACTGTATGTTGTGATGATAATAAAGCAGATATATTTATACAGTCTTGACTGGACAGTCACTTTTATCATTGGGTAATAATTCTATTTTTGCTGTTTTGCAACTAACCAACGGTCCACGACCTTGCGGACATAAGCCTTACCAAAATTGGACAAGGAGGTTTATAATTGACTTGTGCTTCCAATCGATTTGGATCCCTTCTGGTGTACTAGAGGTGTGGGGCTGATTGATGGTTTAGAAACCGATATATATATCCCTGGATCACTGGTGGCCCGGAAGTTGATTTGCCACATTGGTAGCAAGCGGTCGGATCAGTTGGAGCCTTACGCACAGCTTAGTCACCCAACAATGAAAGTATTGTTGCATGCAACGTTTAGACACTGCAAGGTATTAGTAATAGTCATGGAGACTGTAAAAGCCATGGCCAAGTATGTCCTGTGCATCTTACTTCAAGAGAGGGGACTTCCCCACAGCACTAAGGTTAATAAACCCGAGTTGCTGACCAGCATCCAAGCTTGGGTAGAAGCGAGGGCGGTTGGGGAGAAGACCCCAGGGGACGGGCTAGGCCCTGTGTGCACAAACAAGACCTTCCTGAGGGGGAAAATGACAAGGTCAACCGCATGAGCACTGTCTTTCGCCAATCATCCCGTCTGGGGCCAAGTGTGGTTTCTCAACACTCAAAGAGTGTCAGTGTGGACAGGCGCTAGTGCGCCATCCCGCAAGTCCCAGGCCTCCACACAGTCTCTAAGTGGCCCCGTAATATTTTCAGGCTATTAATGAAGTAGCGACTAGAAAGCTCCTACTTGAGGAGAGGAGACTAGCACTAGAGGAAAAGACACAGCGGGACAAGGTCCCCATAGAGCTGTGCAAGCTGGCACTTGAAGAGAAAAAGGAGCCCAACAGATCCAATTTAGCGAAAGCAGCAGCAGTGGCTCAAACCAGAGTGCCCGAAATAAGCTCCAACAACAAATCCCCAAAGACGCAGTGCAGGTTTATGAAGTGGGAAAGGATATTTTTGACTGGTTTGAAATGCTCGAGCTGGCTTTCCAGCTACAGGAGGTGGATGAGGGCCTGTGGGGAGCAGCCCTGATGAGAAGCTTACCAACACCAGGGAGTGATGCAATTCTTCATTTTACTCCAGAGCAAAGGCCCGTTTATGAGAGCATGAAGGCAGCCCTCCTCAGGAAGTTCTGTATCTCAAGAGCTTCAGAGAGCTCAGAAAGAAACGTGGGCAGACATTGAAGCATTCACACACTTGTCGTTGAAATATCTGAGCGGGTGGGTGACTGGTCACAAAGTTGACACATTTAAAGGGATGTACAATTTGATTGTGTGGTAGCATGTACTGAAAAATTAATTGCGAGGTTGACCTACACCAGCATCTTGTAGCAAGACTATCACAGACCCTAGGGAGCTTGCAAAGGCTGCTGACAGGTTTGTGAGTACTCGAGTCCAGAAAAAAGGCTCAGGCGAGCACACACAAACCGGAAGAGAAATTGGTGGGAGAAATCGGCGGACAAAAAAGTAAACAAGGATGGGAAGGACAGAGGTTCAACCCAATCCTATCTGAAGTGAAGTCCCCAAAATTACGAAGAAACACCCCAAAACTCTAGTTCAGCCGTGCACACCGAAAAGAAAAGTGCAGGCACTCCTAACACTGGGACACCTGCGTTTTCACCACCCAAAGGTTGTTTTGTGTTTAAGGAGCTGGGCCATAGGAAAGGGGATCCTGCTTGCAAGGGCTTAACCCAAGCAGGCCAAAGTGAATGTTGGACTCGTGGAAGAGGGCTTCATTAGTGTGGGCCTCTTAGAGGCAGACTTCTCAATAGGGCAGGGAGTGGCTGAATGTGGATTGGTTACACTGAGTGGGAATGGTACTGAGTGTCCAGAAGAGATCCTAGTTCCGAATAATACTCAACTCTATCGAGAACATGTGTACCTCAATGGACACAAAACTCCTGCGGTCCGAGACACTTCGGCTAGCATTACTGCCGTCACCCCGGCAGTGGATACAGCCAGGCCAGTATATTGATGGATTGGATTGTAGAGTTGGTGGGTTTGACAAAAAGAGTATGTGCCCTTTGGTGAGTTCAGCTGGGGGAACGACCCAGCACTGTGTAGCAGTAAAAGACTCCACCCCCCTGTCCCAGGTCTGTTGGGTAATGATCATCCTGATCCCGAGATAGTCGTGTTGGGAAATTGATTGAAAATGTTTGAACTTTGCACGCCATACCACTGACTAGGGGGCGGACACGACATCTGTCACTTTTCGCAAATTGCTACAAATATTACAATATCTATGGTAAATGGGATAAGTGTTACACTTAGGTTAGTTTGTGTTATTTTGTGTAGAGGTGATACATTTGTTGATTTGCATGCATGCAGAAACATAACAATAAAACATTGTCACACAGAGGGCCCCACTCAGGTGAAGTAGGCGATCAATATGTGCACATGGAGTTTAGCTGTATGAATGGCGGTCATGAGAGGAGATCATAACTGTATAAAATGCACACATAATGGTACACATGTATGGGACGTATTTGTATAGAATATATGAGGTGTGGTTGCTCTGTGCATCATGGATCTTTGTATTGTGGATTCATTAGAAGGGTGTTTTCGCAAGTGTTAGGGAGAATGTTCAGAAATGTGCTTATTCCCTTCTACCCTAGAGACCCCCCAGCTCTTTTGAGACTTTTAATTTCTAACCTGGAGAGAGTGAGACCTTTTTCCCACTCTCTCATGTATTTTTCTCTGATTTGGACTCTTCTTTTGACTTTGGAGTCTGACAAAGTCCATAGGCATCATCTTTACATTATGACACACAGCACCTTCAGTGCAGTGGCACAGGGAAGTGTCTTAGATTTCCCAAAGGTTTAACTACCTTCTCTTGGTAAAACTACTGTTTCCAAGAACAGTGAAGTGAAATGGACTTTACTTACATTGTGTATCTTTCTAGACCCAGCGCACACTATCTTACAATAGGGTGCTAGATGGGTTACTTAGTATCCCCTTTGTCTAGCTTCTCATGTAACACTTTTATGTTACACTTTCTACAATTAATGTCTGGTGGCAGTGGTTTTCTTTTTTCTACCATTGTGTGTTTTTACCGCGGGCTTCAATTGCAGCTGCAGTAAGACACCCATGGGTGCCCATTTTGTCAAAATGGCCCGGTCTATTTGTTTTGCCATTTCTTGTTGGAAAGGTCCTTCTTGAGATTTACTTGGCGCGTCAAAACAGGTTTGGTCCCTTTGTTTGTTTTGTCTTTGGCAGGATTCACAAGTGAAGCCCGCCTCTGGATCCAGCATGTCTGGCAGGGGCAGGAAGTGCGGGAGATGCCCGAAACTACCTGTGCTTAGTCTCCTTGGTTACAGGAATGCACCCAAGGGTGATTGGCTGGAGGGCTGTCCTCGGAGGACAGCCACCCTCCAGTGTGATTTATAGATAGGCTGCGAATGATGGGAGAAACCTGCATAAAAGGCAAGGCTTTTTGGCTTGGAAGGCTGAGTCAACCACTGGACAAAGGAATCCGAAGAAGAACTTGGAAGAGATGCCTGCTGCAACTCCTGGACCATTGGTTTGGCTGGTGAAGCCCTGCTGCTGTGCTGAAGCTCCAAATTTGCCTCGACTAGAGATGCCCTGCAAAGGACAACTTCTCCCCTTGGGTTGGTGGGACCAATCGACCCCAAGAGAAGTTCATTTGGGAATCCTCTCAGAGCTGGCTGTACTTCCATTGCTGCTGTAGGAACCAAAGTGCCGGGGAGAGGAAGACCAGAATTGAGTGAGTGTCTTTAAGTCAGACCCGAGCTCCAGGAAGATCCTCCGGACTCCCAGGAAGCAGGACTGACCAAGACCGAGCCACCTCAACAGAGTGCTGGACCCCAGATGCGACGAAAGTCTGAAGTGGTATCCGAGAACTGTGGTGTTGCTATTTGACAGACGCGAGGAGCTGAAACCGCAAAGTGGTGCTGAATTGAAGTTTGCCCATTGCTGCCGCTGACCTTCCCATTGCAGTGCAGGAGTCCCCAGACGTCCTCCCTCTTGTCCCCATGACTGAGGCCCAGGACCAACAGGATCTGCAGAGCTGTACAGGAACAGAAGCCAACTGGAAGCATTTCTTCTAACCAAAGGTACTGTAACACTAAGGGGACTTACCTCTTGTTGTGTAGACTTACTTGTTCTCAGTTGAGACTTGTCTTGGTTGCTTTTGCAGAGTTGCTTGCAGCTTTGCCCCTCACAAGCCTACCAGCGTGTGGCCCTTCTGTGATTCTTTATTTCTACAAAGACTTCTAAAACATTGTGCAAGACTGAAAAAGTGCTTCAGTTCACCTAGACGTTTGCTCAATTGACATTGGCTGGCTTGTCTCCCTGAAAGACTCTTATCTCTGACTTAATGGTTTACCTTTCCTCCAGGAAAGGGTTAACTTACTTTGCATTGGGGGTAAAAAGTACTTACCTGCTTCAGAATATTTGTGTAACCTTTGTTTTATTCCCAAAGCCTTCTCTTTGGCACCAACTCACTATTGCTCTAAATGTACCAGTGATATATTAATGTCCACAGTGTCCTAATTATTTACGTCACTTCAGGGTGTAGGAACCAGCTGTGTGCCATCCCAAATGGGTACTTGCTGATTTAGAGACACTAAGAGTGTGTATTCTGAAGAAGGCTTATTGAACTGATTTTTGATGTTAAATAAATTAATAATTGTTTAATCAAGAAACCTTGAGTGTAAGAGTTTGCTCGACCACTTGTCACTGTGAATCTCTGTGTAAAAACCCTACTGCTCACATTGACCCCTCTTGAGGTAAGCCTGGCTGCTCAGCTACACTACCAACTTGTGTAGTACAGACTTATACCAAAGGTTGGGTTCCTATTGCCAGGAGGTCAAGGTTGCTGTAGTCTCCCAAAGGGTACTGCACACAATCGTGCGCAACAGCAATCGTGGCAAAGTCTGCAAAGGTCCATCAGCAGTCAGGGAACAGGTTTCGTAAGTTGGTCAACGGGGTAGATGCAGTCAGTTTGCAGATGGCTCAAGTGCTGAAGGGCAAAGGGAAGATATGATCTCTGGTAAACAGGAGAGCTCATTGTTGTAAGGGATAGGCATTTGTGAAACTCGCTGGGTTGTATAAACAGGTAGCTTCTCCTTGCAAGATCAGTAGTAATACATTTCAGGAGAGCGATTGTGTTGTCAGAGAGTGGGCAGAACTCATGTGAATAGGAGAGGTCAGTACTCATAAAAATCGGACACAGGACAGGTTTGGGCAATGCGGTTAGAAAACATGTATAGGTCAAAAGGGAATCTACGTGTCTCACAACTTCATGTGCTTCGGTATTTTTAGGGCAGGTCTGTGTGCATCATTAATAGAAATTCTGTTGTTCAGTAACTAAGTGGCAAGGCTGCCACCAAATACGGAGAGGTTTTTGGGAAGGGGTGCGTTGAAAATGTAAACCTTGTAATTATACATTTTTAGGCGATTGTGTTATAATGTCTGTGTCCAATGAACTGTGTAGGTTTTAGATTTCTCTGTACAGGGCAACCAATCATGTTTGGAGGGATGCCTTTTTAACGGTATCTGGGGGAGTGTATTAACTGCTGGAAATTGTATATATGTGTTCTTTGTGTGGTTCAGGGAGACCTGGGTTAGTGTGACTGTTAGAGGTCATCTAAGCCCCCCCCCTCGTCTATACAATAAACTTGCTTTATGGACAAAAGGTGCGTTTACTAATTCTAGGAGGTGGGGATAATTTGGGTAAAGGGGCAGAGCTAAAGTTCCACGCCTACAGTCAAAGTGGCTACCCAATCGAGGGCCACAGAGATTGCCAGATTGAACACTCTCGGAGCCTTAGGGTACTTCCAGAGAGCTTGCTGGAATGACCCACATGGTCGGTAGCCCCTAGTCTAGTTCCACAGACTGCTGAGTCACCTACTCCTGCGGGAGAGAGGCCAGTAGCCCCCGAGAACCCTGCTTTGGTAGCAGGGGCTCAGTGACTTCAGGAGTTGCATGGCGCAGCGCAGGAACCTGATGCGAAAGACCAACTGGGCTCAGATCTGAAGGGCCTGACCAAGCTGGATGAGTTTGCACCAGCTGGGGCCTCGATCAGACTGACTTCTTCACAGACCAGAAAGAGTGTCCCACTCTGGTGGGTGTGCAGAAGCAGGTGGAGGACCAGTATATGGACGAGGCCCCTGGATTGTTCAAAGTGTACTGGAAGGATGGATTCCTGTACAGTGAGCCAAACGACTATGAGGGCGAGGTCACCAAGAGCTTGCAGACTCCCCAAATTTCTTGGGAGTGACTAAAACATCAGACTGGTTGTCTGCGCACTTTTACTGGCCGCAGTTTGTTGCAAAAGGTAAGGAATGTGTCCAGTCCTGCCCGACTTGTCAAGCTTCTGGCAAGACAGGTGGTTTCAAAAGGCTGCCTTAATTCCACTACCTATGGTTGGCCGGGCCTACATTCGAGAATAGGCATGGACATTGTGGGTCCTTTGGATCCTCAAACCAGCTCACGAAACACATACATCTTGGTGGTGGTATACCACGTCACAAGGTACCCTGAGGCTGTCCCTATGAGGAGCCTCAAAGCCCCTGTGGTTGCGAAGGCTCCGATTGGAATATTCTCCCATGTTGGATTCCCCAAGAAAATCATTACGGACAGGGATCAGACTTTATATCAGTGTATATGAAGGCTATGTGGGTAGAGTGTGGAGTCACCTATAGGTTCTCTACATTCTTCCATCCACAAACAAATGGGTTTGCTGAGCGGTTCAACAAGACCCTGAAAGGCTTGATAGGTGGCTTGGAAGAGCAAATGAGGAGAACACTGTATATTCTCCTGCCATGCCTTGTGTTCGCCAACCGGGAGGTGCCACAGAACGGAGTAGGGTTTAGCCCCTTTGAGCTTCTGTTTGGACACCCTGTATGAGGTCCCATAAGTCTAGTGAAAGAGATGGGAAAGCAAACCCTCATCCCCTACACAAGATGTGGTGGACTATGTAGCGTTCTCTCATTTCCTTGACCAAAGAGGTATTTTCAGAAGCGGACAGTGGTTTCGATCTATTCCGTAGCGATGGGATCACGCTAATTAAAAACACGTATCTGAAGAGAATTGCAAGTGGTCATAACGACACGGATTAGTGAAGTTCTATAAGACGGTTAACACAATTAATTTTGTCATAAATCGCATGTGACTTCCACCCACTCCCGTACTCGACTACTCAATGCCGACCAACGCCTTGGACTTGACGCCTGTGACATCAACTCTAGCTAGTAATTGCGAAGGGGGCAGTTGCAGTCGTAACCATTAAATTGTGACAATTCAAGGCACACGAAACCAGTGTACATTCAACGATCAAGCACTGCTTTCTTCTTGAAGACTCCATGCCATCCAACCCCTGCTGAATTTCCGCAAACTTAATTGATTTTGGATTGGGAAAGAATCATGTTGGGTCTTCGTATTTTAACCAATAGTATTGATGAAACATTGGTTTTAGGTAGTGACTAGATTGTCTAGTTACACTTATTGTAACATTTAACTGTGTTTACGTTCTTTTTGTTCATTATGTTTAATTTTATCTATCATTTGTAGTGAAACATTTATTTTGTGTTTTATCTCAGTGTTGATAACCTTTTCTTCACTGTGATTATTATTGTCTCTAGTAAATGAATGTAATGGAGTGAGTAATTTTGAGATGATGTATGAGGGAAGTGTGGTTGGAGTGTCTTTGAGGTGATTGCAATTCTTTTTTTGTCTGATGTACATTCTTATTTGTTATTTGATTTAATTCAATCTGTTTTTGATGTTGATGTATACATTTTTCAAATGTTTGTATTTTTCCACATAACATTCTTTATAATACATTTTATAATCCTTTGTGGGATTTCTTCAACCAAATTCAATACACTTCTTGTTGTTATTGCATATTGGATGTAAACTGAATTTTTTCACCTCCAACTGTGGCAGGTTTTGGCCCCCCACAGAATGGTGATTGTATATCAAATGGTTGTGCTACCTTGTTTTTTCACCACCCAGAAGCATACACAACCTGGTCTCATTGTTTTCCAGGAATGACTGGGGTTTAGATATACCTGGTGTCGCTGTTTTTATGTTTTTCCTTGCACTATGTACTTGGCCTTCGGTCTAGAATGGCGAAGTACCTGGAACAGTCCAAGAGAAATCTAAAGGCCAGTCAGGAGCTGATGAAGCACTGGCACGACAAGAAGGCCACAGTCACAGTCTATTCTGCAGGCCAGTGGGTGTGGATTATGGAGCCTGTCAAACCCAATGCCCTTCAGGGCAAGTGGACTGGGACTTACTGTGTGCTGGAAAAAGTCAGTGAGGTAAATAAAGGACCTAAACAGATGTGCAGGGTCTTTCGCGTCAACCGGCTAAACCCCCATTATAGCCGGGATGACTTGGTCATGACATTAGTGACTGGCGGAGAGACTGGGGAGGAGATCGAGCCCCTCCTAGGTCGCCTGCACAATGAAGCCACAGATGGGTCGGTTGAAGGCATCAAACTTGCAACGGACCTGACAGCAAAGCAACTAACAGACTGTTACCGTTTACTGGGACATTTTGCCGGTCTGTTTTGTGTGACTCCAGGTCGCGCAGATTGATGCACCCATGATGTGGACACTGGAAACAATAAGCCGGTGAAGAGTAGGGTTCACCGGATGTCCAATAAGGTCAGGGACACCATCAAGGAGGAAGTTTCCAAGATGCTGTCCCTAGGAGTGATAGGGCCATCCCACAGCACCTGGGCTAGCCCAGTGGTGCTGGTCCCTAAAAAGACCAGTGGTGGGAAGACTAATGTCCGCTTTTGTGTGGACTACATGGGGCTCAATTCTGTCACGAAGAAAGATGCTCACCCTATTCCTCGGGCAGATGAGCTCATTGACAAGCTCGGCACTGGCAAGTACATATGTACCTTTGACCTCACGGCAGGCTATAGGAAGGTCGGTTTGACACATGGAGTGAGAGAAGGGTCAGCATTCTCAACTCCAGGAGGACATTATCAGTTCACTGTGATGCCCTTTGGATTGAAGAATGCCCCTACCACTTTTCTGCGGATTGTTAACCAGGTTTTGTAAGGTCAGGAAACTTCAGTGTTGCCTACTTAGACGACATTGCTGTCTTCAGCCACACCTGGGAGGATAACATATCCCACATGAAACAAGTGCTGCAGGCACTGAAGAATGCAGGTCTGACAATCAAGGCCACAAAGTGCCAGATAGCGCAGGGCACCGTGACTTACCTAGGCCACCTGGTCGGTGGAGGTAAGAAATAACCTCTTGAAGCAAAGGTACAGGCTGTGAAGGATTGGGACATCCCCACGACAGACGCAGGTGAGAGCATTTCTAGGTCTCACAGGGTACTACTGGTCGTTCATCAAGGGGTATGGGATGATTGCCATGCCCCTGAATGGTGTAACTTCCAAGAAGATGCTGAAGAAGGAAACTTGGACCCTCACCTGTAAAAGAACAGTTTATTCAGGGCCCCAGTTCTGAAAATGCCAGACTATGGTCAGGAGTTCATTATCCAGACAGACGCCTGTGATTTTGGGACTGGAGCAGTGTTAGCGCAGCTGAACTCTGAAGGGATAGAGCAACCCGTCGCCTATATTAGCAGGCGATTGACAAAAAGGGAAAGGAACTGGGCTGTCAAAAAAGAGGCTTACACAATCGTGTTGGCCATAAAGAAGCTGAAACCCTACATGTTTGGGTCACACTTTACGATTCAGACAGACCATCAGCCTATTCGATGGTTAATGGCCATGCAAGTGGAGAACTCTAAGCTTTAACAAAGGGCCATATCCCTAGAGGGATTAGATATGGACATCCAGTACAAGCCAGGCTCCCAGCATGGAAATGTAGATGGGCTCAGTCGGTGTTTTGGCCTTCATGAAGAACCAGACCCTCAGTAGGGTGGTGGTGGTTCACATGTTGAGGCTGGGGGGCATGTGAGGAATACAACCATCCGCACGGCGGGTGTGTACTCGCTTGGCCTTTTTTTATATTTTATTAAGAAATTGAATGATGGGAGATTAACCTCGGAAAAGGTGTGGGGCTAAACCGCACACATTTTCCTATGCTCACTGCACAACAAACACATAGATCTGTGTACTCTGGGGGGACACAGCCTACAGGCACAGTCCTCCCTGTCACATTTAGTTGGAATGTGACAGCCAGGAGTACATGAAAGCATCAAGAGGAGGAGGGCAACACCTTCCTCCGGCCATTGCCCGCCTAATTAAATATCAAAGACTCCATCGATCCGCCCTGCCCATTGTCAGTCTGCTGGTGGCAGCGCATACTGATGACAGTTAATTGAAGCATGCCTGCGAGAGGCCTGGTCGCAGAGCTGACAAAAGGGACAGGAGCCCCAACACCTTTTTGATATGCACCTGTATCAACCTGAAGTCCGCTCCAACTGCTTAGTATGAAGGGCTGTTAATGTCATGTCTGGGACAACTGTTTATAGTAGGCAACCCCTGCAGGGGGACCCACTTTCAGAGGGAAGAAGTATGTGATTTGATGGAGACAGAAAGTCTGTACTCAATTAACCAGAGAGACCTTTTGATCCACAACAGACAGGAAGATGGGTGCGACTTAGTAGTATGTGTGTTCACCCCTTTACCTTTCCTGTTGTAAAGCACTCTGGTTATGACCTCATGCATAACAGAAGATTGTTGGTGGGGACCCAGGATTGGTTCATTAAGGTAGGCTTAGCCTGCACCAATAACTGTGGCCCATTTGGCTTTAAAAGAGGGCTGAGTTACTTCGTAAGGAGTAAGAAGACAGACTCATTTGGACCCTAGCTGAAGGTACAGTCTGACTTACAGCTTCCGCCAGTGAAGGAAGGCCAGGATTTCCAAGAGGGAAGCAAGATTCCTCCCCTAAACATCTCCCAGGCAACAGAGGGAGATACCGAATTTAGAGGACCCATCAGCAGCTCCAGAACCGGTACACAGCCAGCACACAGCGTGCCCTGTGAGGTTCTGCTAACAAGCTTCCTTGGTGGAAAGTGCCAGAGAGTCTCTGAACAAAGGACAAGGCTGTTGCGTACAATACTCTCCTCAGCTTTGGCCCATCCGCCTTAAAGTATGACACGAGCCCAGCGAAAGAAGCTAGGAGGAGTGCACCGACAAGCCTCAACCAGCGTCCACTTTTAAGGACAATTTTCGACGCAGTCGAGCCCCTCGAGCTGCAACCAATTGCACTGCTGACTGTTATCAAACTGCAGTTGCTCACGGTGTCCGCGATGCCTCGACTAGTGCTTCAGACCCGCCAACCAGCACTGAGACAACGATTCCTGATCCCCAGCCAATATGTAGACCTTGCTCGATGAACTGCCTGCCGCCCAATACCCGCAGCCGTCTCCCTTCTTCAACTCTGTCGCAGAAGCTGAAAAGCGTCCTGAAACCGACTTGATGCTGTTGAGCACCAAGAACTTCTACAAGCACTATGTACATTGTGGTTCTAGCCCCCTGGTCCTTCTCTGAAGGCTCCTAGTGACCGTTTACGACCCATTGCTCCCTTTGTGCCGAGACAAATTATCCTTGAAAATTGTGATTAATTACTTTACCGACTATCCTCCTGTCAGTATCCAGAGTGCATCCCCTTTCCTTCTTGAAACCGTCTGTCCTCTGTATTCCTTTACAGGGTGGGTTGTATTTGTAGTGTGCTAGAACTGACTGTTGTGATAATAATAAAGTAGATATCTGTCATGGCCACATGCCCCAGAACACAAAAACCACACCATCTAGTGATGGGGCAATGGGTCACTTGACTCAGTTATGTCCCTTTGGGACCTACAAACACAGGGGCCTTGGCTGGACTCAGTCCTGGCGCCTTTGGTGCCAGGCTCATATAGAGATGTGAGCAGGAACACTTTATTTCAGTGCAGGAGTGCTTTTATTTTACAAGAACTTTCCAGAGAACATCCTCATGTGCTGACTCATCGGGTGGGCTCCCTAGGCCTGGTCTTCATGTACTGACTCATCGGGTGTGGCAGGCAGGCTGAACTTAGTGGGCGTGGCTTCAGAAGCTCAGCTATATAAGATGCTCCATCCTTAAGGCCGGTGATTCGTGTTACTGTGTACTCGCGTGTAACGTGACGCTTACCGCCGCTTGGACCAGTTTACTTACCTTTGGAAACCAGAGGTTCTCCTGCATCCTACAGGAAACTGGTGCTTCATCGCTTCATCTGCAGACTCATCTCCTGACATCCAGTGATCTTGATCCCAATACCGCAGCACTGCACTCCGCATCCATGAACTCGGACCCTCTGAAGAAGAAGAAAGACAAGGTTAGAACATCCGTCCTAGGGCCGCACCGCATTTGAACCCTGCGCGCCTCCTAGTTAACAACTTACCAGCTACTGTACCCGCTGCAGCTTCATTTCTCATTCCCTCCAGCTGTCACCAGGGAGCTCCGCAGCTTCTGCCGGGCCGGCAACACCACCAAGCAAAAGAGCAAATATCAAAAGTGCAACGGACAGCATTACAAGACAACAAACTTTACAATACAACAAAAACAGACGAGGAAAGACAAAGGCAAACAGGAACACTTACCTGAAGTATAGTGGCTTAGTCGCAGCAGGACTGGACTACCACGTGCAAGGAACCAGTGAAGGAACTCGGTCCAGATCATACAAGCGCCCCTGCCAGAAGCAGCAGGACGAAGTGCTTGGCAAAACTAATCAACAGGTGAGCTTTCCAGGGACAGCGCATCCCACGGGTACCGCGGTTTGGGAGAAGGGGTCTGGAAGGGTATCAGGCACACAAGCTGGCATACTCACACCCCATATTCTCCACGCAGGAGCAGTCCCGAGCAGCATCACCTATTACCACAAGTCACCACATAAGCACAGAGGGCGAAGTCGGACCAGAGCGACCTCACCCCCGGGAGGCCTGCAACCATGCCCCAACACCTCCGCAGAGACCAGGGGAGCGTAACAATATCTGTATACAACCTTGACTGGACAGTCCCTTTTTCATTGGGTAATAATTGTATTTTTGCTGTGTTGCAACTGACCAATGATGCACGACATTGCAGAGATAAACCTGCCGTTCCATCCACGTTACCAAAATTTGACAAGGAGGATTATAATTGACTTGCGTTTCCAATCTGTTCAGATCCCTTCTGGTGTACTAGATTTGTGGCGCTGATTGTAATGGCCAATACCACCTTCACCAGTAGATCATCTGATCAAGAAGCAGTTTTGATAGTCACGATTCCAACTAACACTTATAAGCTCTATTTGATAGCCTTGGACTCTCTGCTGGAACCGGCGATTGAATGTACGATTTTGGCAAACACATTTTTCCTTATATCCGTTAATATTTCTTCAAGCCTTACAGGGGCAGAATAATGATATAGACTTGCCTTTGATGTTCTTTACTTAAGGAGAACCTGTGTCCCAGTGGAGATGTCATCTCTGCCCTGCTGCCTATAGCGATTGAAATGTAGGAACCGATTTTGTATAGTACCCTAAAAGCGTGAGGCAGCTCTCAATGCGATTTGGCCTCAGCCAGTGAAGTGGCCTTTCATTCCACAGGCCAAAGATCTCCCAAATCTCCTTTTGAGCTCCTTGTATAGAGGTTAAAGCACCTACATAAATACTAATTTCTGTTAGAAACACATCAGCAAACAGCATCCTGGCTGCCTCGCTGCTACCTGCACAACGGGCAAGCATGCCGGAATTGGTGTACATTTTTATGAAAATGCCCCCTGTGTCTTTCCAACGATAGAACCATGTGTTATCAGGCTTCACTTAGGTTCTGATGATACCACTGACCACAAAGAGCAGCTGATAAAGAGATGGTCTAGTAAACATTTGTACTTAAAAAATAGATAGGCAACATAAAAAAAAAATACTAGCATTCTCCGTTTTAAAACTTCCTCTGTAAAATTTTGAGCTATTCAAGCTCAAAATTCGCAAAAGCAAGCACATGGGCGCATCCATTTTGTGAAATGGAGGCCCTCCTGTGCTGGCTTTTGCTTTTGCGGCACTAATGAAGGAAAAGCCAGCCAGCTGTAGCAAACAAAGGCTACCGCTGGGTGGCTTTCCCTTCATTAGTGCTGTAGGCGGAGGACGGGGACCGGAGACCAGAGCAGGAAAGCTGCAGCTGAATCTCGGTAAGTGCTATTTATTTTATTTTTTTTAAATAAGCACTAGCCGCGGCTTTAAAAACGTTGTATTTATGTTTGCGGTCACTTTTGAAGCGACCGCAAACATAAATACAACGTTATTGTGTTGGAAAACGCTGCAGTTTTTCTTTCCAAGTTTCTCAGGCTCCTCCGGCTCGGTTGTTTTCCGCAATGCCGCGTTGTTTCTGCCTGAATCTGCTTTCCCATTTGGGGCTCTCGGGCTCCCTAGCCCGAGAACCCCAAATGGGAAAGCAGATTCAGGCAGAAACAATGTGGATGTGTTGGAAAACGCTGCGTTTTTTCTTTCCGAGTTTCTCAGGCTCCTCCGAGCCGGAGGAGCCTGAGAAACATGGAAAGAAAAACCGCAGCGTTTTCCAACACAATAACGTTGTATTTATGTTTGCGGTCGCTTCAAAAGCGACCGCAAACATAAATACAACGTTTTTAAAGCTGCAGTTTTATTTCTAAGTTTTCCGGGCTCCTCCAGCACGGAAAACTTAGAAAAAAAAATGCAGCTAGTGCTTATTTTTTTAAAAAAAATAAATAGCACTTACCGAGATTCAGCTGCAGCTTTCCTGCTCTGGTCTCCGGTCCCCGTCCTCCGCCTACAGCACTAATGAAGGGAAAGCCACCCAGCGGTAGCCTTTGTTTACTACAGCTGGCTGGCTTTTCCTTCATTAGTGTCGCAAAAGCCAGCACAGGAGGGCCTCCATTTCACAAAATGGATGCGCCCATGTGCTTGCTTTTGCGAATTTTGAGCTTGAATAGCTCAGAATTTTACATAGGAAGTTTTAAAACGGAGAATGCTAGTATTTTTTTTTATGTTGCCTATCTATTTTTTAAATAAAAATTTTTACTAGACCATCCCTTTAACCTCATACCGACAGTGTCGTCCCCCTCGGCATACTGCAGTGATAGAGAGGGACCCCTTTCGTTTTCGTCTAGGGAACGCCCGGCTTCTAACACCATTGATACAGGAGGATTCCAGCCATGTTACAGCAGCAGAAATACAGAGGGAGATAATATGCACCTAGACTTCCCAAGTGGAACTTCCAATCCTATTCCCCCACCTCTTTCCCTTTGATTCGGTATAACTTGGGGCTAACCACTTGGGTCAGGGTGAGTAGAGTGCATCCCCTCTCCAGATTGCTAAAGAGGAAGTAGCCCTTGATGTGGTGGCATGTAATGGGGAACAACGGCCCAGAAAGCAAAGTCCAAGAGGATAGGTACCTGATTAAACTGTGGTGCACCTGGATGAAGATCTCTCTAAAATAAGGAGACGGCAGAGAAGCGGATCCCCAGACACTAGTAAAGGATAAAAGCCCAAGAATATAGAAAAGCAGGCTTCCAAATATGCATGTGTGAGAAACCTGAAGGTGTCTCCATAGTTACTCATCGGGGATCTGTCATCCAGGTGGTCAGGCACTTTTTGTAATGGCTTGGCAGGCGAAACACAATGGTCTGGAGGGTTGCCCAGAGCCATGCCAGAGGTTACGATTTGTTCTAAACCTTCCAGCCATCACCCCCCTTTTGTTTTGCTTAGTCAACCAGAGTGGGACGTGTATGCCCACACGTGGGTCCTGTTCCTGCTAGGCCTAGAGACCGAAGCTACTCCTCACTGATAAGGCCCAAAGAGGCTGAAACATGTTTGGGGTTGCTTGTGGTCTTGTGCAGAAGGGAGGTGATCTAGCGATTCGGGCTGGCCTACCCCTTTTGTGGTGGGACGAAACCTGATTTGCATATGGTCTTTCACCTTTTGTAATGGGTTGGCAGGCAAAAAACAATGGTCTGGAGGGTTGTCCAGAGCAATGGCAGAGGTTAAGATTAATTCTAACCCTTCCAGCCATCACCTCTTTTGTTTTATCCAGGTGGCCAGGACACAGCCATTGCTATTGGATCCAGTTCCTAGGGGTAGACCAGTGTGTAAGCGACTTCAATTCAACGCTACAGCTAAGTCAATGTCTAGTCTGGGATGCTGATGGAAGCCCTTATTGATATATTATGTCCAGTTCGTTTACTCTCGATGACAACACTTATATAACACCCCTCTCTTAGAATCCCCCTGACCCTACTGAGCCAAGAAGTAGGTTTGTTTTGCAAATTAAAAGGTTTATTTGAAAATTAAACAATATATATCTATCACACTTTTATAGTAAATTAATATTTGATATCACACTTGTGAGGATGATAGTGATCAACAATGGATAATGTTACAGTGGTACACTCTTTTTGATGGCTTAGAAGTGATATAGAGAGGATAAAGTAGCTGAGAATGCTTTTTTTGGCTTCAAGGACAATGCAATGATGAATGAAAATGCAGTACAGAAAATAAACTTGATATGACTTCAACAAAAGACAATGTAATCACTTTTCTTTGACAATTCACCCCCCCTCTATGCAAGGTAAAGAGCTGGGAGGAAAGCACACAGTTCTCAGGAATGCAATCAAATATAATTCATATCCCCCCTAGCAAGCTTAGAGGAAAACAGGTAGGAGTTTTAAACACAGGCAATATACTTTGATGTGGTTGCAATTAAGTGAAAAATATGCGAAAAATGCTTTTAATTCCCTTCATTAGTGCTGTAGGCGGAGGACGGGGACCGGAGACCAGAGCAGGAAAGCTGCAGCTGAATCTCGGTAAGTGCTATTTATTTTTTATTTTTTAAATAAGCACTAGCCACAGCTTTAAAAACGTTGTATTTATGTTTGCGGTCGCTTTTGAAGCGACCGCAAACATAAATACAACGTTATTGTGTTGGAAAACGCTGCGGTTTTTCTTTCCAAGTTTCTCAGGCTCCTCCGGCTCGGTTGTTTTCCGCAATGCCGCGTTGTTTCTGCCTGAATCTGCTTTCCCATTCAGGGTAGGTGATAGATACTTTGAATCAGTTCAGGCCAGCCCTATCAATGATTCAGGGATGGTTATTAGGTTGAAAACAGATTTCAGGGATGGAAGCAAAGACAAATATTTTTACCCGTGGCTAAAATGAAGCAAAATGTCAAATCGCAGCAATTTAGTCGCGTGCGTCGAGCGCAATTACGGAGGCACTATAAGGGGTAGCACGTCGGTTTTAGGTTTGTTGGAAAGCTTAGAATCTTAGCTTTAAGATGAGAGTTAAATCTCGCTCCTAGTGGTTCCGGAGATACGGACGATTTAGTAAAGGTAGTTTTTCGGATTTGAAAGCTCAGAATGACAGATGAGTTTTCAGTTTTAAAGATGACAGAATGACACGATTCTAGGAGGCAGTTCTAATAGGCTAAAATAACTATTTTAGCCTAAGAGATTGGTTTTGGCACAGTGCTAGCTGGGTACTCACACTAGATTTTGGACAGGAATGCGACTCGGTCACGGATCGGGTCAGGATTGGACTGCGGTTCCCTCGCCATGGACGGTCTTTGCCTGGTTCTGCTCACTGGATCTGGGTCAGCTCTGCTAGCGGCACTGCACAGCGATCTGGTCTGGGTCTAGTCTCTCCTGATAATTCTGCCTTCTGGGTCTCTGGTTCTGGCAGATGTTCTTGGCAAAAATTCAAACAGCTCGCCCGGCTGTTGAATAGTTTGGTTGGTTTTGAGGCCTGCTGAAAAGAACTCAGCTTGTGGGTTAGGCCTTTGCTTTGAGTTCTGGAGTCAGAGTTCTAAGTTCTGGTCTCTGTCTTGCTGGAGTCAGTCTAGGTCTCTGGAGTTCTATATGTGAATTCGTCCGTCAGCATGCTCCGCAGAAAATGGGAATTGAGTGTCTCTACCTGTCCCAGCAGACTCTTTTTATGTGTTTAGAAAGTGGGTGGGTCGGCTAATTCTGCATGCCCAACCCTTTCAACTTATCATTGGCCAGTTCCTCCTCTCTTCCTTGATTGGGGAGCTGGGTTGTGTGTCATCTTTATGGCTTACAGAAAGACACTCCCCTTGTCAATGTGCACACAAATCTATTTCTGATCCAAATACATATTTCCCAGATACACAATTTCTTGAAATTACATGTACATATTACAGATTCCTTATGGTCCATGCTTGTCCGACTCTGATCCTCCTGGGGGCTTGCATTAAAAAATGACAACTTAATTTCGTTTTTAATTTTACCAATGTTAAATCTGTATCAATAATTACACCAATGTACACCCTCCTTCTACACACATTCCAGTAATTTACTAGGTTTCTAGCATAAACCCAGTGTCTGTAATATCAATAAATAGCGGGGTTTCGCCTCAGAACATGGTACAAAGTTGAATCAAGTCTTGAATTGTGGGTACATTTCTTGGATTAAGGTTCTCCAAATTGCACATTTTTGTGAGCTTAATACAATATTTTAGAAGCATTTAACTTAAACATATATTTGCTGCAATAGGAATCCACACTCAAGTCTGGCCCGCCCCTCGAAGCTGGGTGGGTCAGCTCACATGTCCCTGCTCCCAGGCAGAGCTCTGTTTACAGTCCACATCCAAAATTAACATACTCCATTCAAGGGAAAAAGTCTATTGTGTGGTGTCCGGCAGGCTGAAGGGAAAACCCCTCCTTCCCAATCACCAGGGTCATGTGATATCCTGGGCTGTTGTGTGGGTCTCCGGGGTGAGAAGGTCTCCCAGCCTCTTGGCCTGTTAATTGAATCAGATTGTCTCTGGGAACAGCAGGTGGTTAAGAATTTTAATTAACCAACAGGCTTTGAAGTCCCAGTTAGGCTGGATCCTCTTGCACTCCTGAGATACAGTCCTACTGTCAGAGTTTAGACCGCTAGTGCCGGTTTGTGGACAAAGCTGGTACTGCACCCATTTTTGGGATCTGTCTTGAATTAATGCATTTCAATAGAGTGGTCTTTTGCTTGATAGTATAGGATCCTTGCTTAACATTGTTTTGATGGCATCCTTACAGTAGAGTGGTGATGTGGAACCCCCCACAAGAAGGTTGTATCTTTAGAGTGGTCTTGTGCCCATGATTTTAGCAACTTTTTGACATCAATAAAAACAGATTTTGAACAGAACCACCTTTCTTTGCACTGGTGGGTGGCAGATTAGGTGACCATTTTGGTGTGCGCAAACTGCAGTTCTCCTGGATTCTGGCGTGAATGTGGGCGGCGACAGCTCATCCCCACATCTACCCAGTCTTTTGATTTAGTTTGTTCTGGGATAGAATAATGGGCGGCGACAGCTCATCCCCACATCTACCCAGTCTATTGATTCAAAATGGGTCAAAACCCTTGACAAGTGACAGAGAATTACCTGGATGGGGGAGCCTCAGGGACTGGGAGACCGACGGGTGAGATGTGGTATTTCCCTTCCTTTGACACCTTTTTCTCCTCGTCACGTAGGACATTCTAAACCACTGCCCTTCCAACCCCTTTTCCAACACGAACACTTTTGCACAACACAAAGGACTACGGACTATTACCAGAGCCGTTTACCCGACATGTCCCAATACAAGGGTCAGGCAAAGTCAGGCAATTGATCCAAATCGCACACACCTGTCGGCCCTTTCCCTTCCCCACAGGGATAAAAGGTGAAGCCAGAGAGCACAGTACGAGCAAGGCAAGAAAGGCGAGCATGGCAGACAGCACGAAGAAACGGCTAATACGGCGCGGCAGTTCAAGAGAATGTGAAAGGCGGCGGGAAAGGAGAGGGTGGCGAGGAGAGGAGAGTCCTTTCCCTTTTCATCCCAGGCCCACGGAACCTTCGTGGAGGGGAAATTAAGACTGCGGAAACTAGCACAAGTGTCCTGCTGCAGATGTCAACGGTACACGGGGCAAGCCTATGCTGATAAGGCAGAACAGAGAAGGCTTCCGCGCCCGTGGAACCAGCCTTCACTCCAAAGAAGCCAGAAAGTATACTTAGATGTTCCCCTTTAGCCAACCACAACCTCAATTGGTTTTTCTTATTTGCCACATAGTATGTCACGCATGACAGGTTTTTCCTATAAAAGTGCTGTTTTTTTTATTAAATGCTTCGAAAGAACCTGTGCAACATCCGTTGATGTCTGTTGTAACTCCCTGTTTTAGACAATTGATAATAAAACAGTAAAAGGACTTTGCCATCTTCCTGAGTTGGTTTGATTATTTGGTGTAAAGAGTTACTCTGCTTCCCATCCAACTGCATGACACGCTACCCGCCAAGGGCCCTAGGCTCACTACCGCCTCCCGACTTATCATTTGAGAACACTTTTTTCTTTCTTGAAACTTATCCCATACCCTTTGTATCTAGCGTAAGGAATTGGCAATAGGTTTTCTTAGTATAGGCCATTTTGTTTGACACAACACTACTAGGGCTGCCTTATTTTTATTTGATGGTCGACACTTGCTCCCATTTTAGATTTAGGTTTAGGTTAGGCATTTTTTCCAACCTGCACACAACATTCATTATTCAATAAACACCCTTGAACTGTGATCAATTGTTTCGGTCTTACTTGTGGTCACCATGAGTTCCTCACACATGGCACTGCTAATAGGATTATCTGAGGACTTGCATCAATCTTTCATGTGGTGGCAGTACCGCTGATAAACTTATAGTGACACACCTGGGACCTGGAGCTCCCACGCAATACTCTATAACATGTGGACCAGCCAACTGAGGTACCTTCCGAATTAGATTCAAATGTTCAAATGTATAGCCAAACCCTGTACGTTTAGCTATACATGGATATGTGAAATAAATATGGGTTGATAAAGGTGAAGTGTAACTCTGGATTTGGAAGCAGATTAAAACCAAAATGTGATTCATGGAAGGCTATAAATGACACTTAACCACTGGCATTGTCCTTTGTATACTTCAATACCATAGTTGCTCATCTGTTTGTGCCATTTCAGAAGGGGTTTAGCCAAATGCAGGTCAATCTTCATCCTGCCACCAACAGGAGTAGTACAACACAAACCTCTAGGGTTTTTGCCCTCCGGACAGGGACTGTGGACATGTTTCGGCCTTGAGGCCTAGATGTTTGGGTTGGATTATTCCAATTGGTAGACATGCCAGAACTGATTCTACATTAGGGTATGAAAGGCATCGCAAAGCAATGTAAGTGGTTAAGACTAATTCAAACCTTCTATCCATTATGTTTTGGTTTCAGTTTGTTTTCCTACGTGATAAAGGGAATGCCCAGGTGTGTGTCCCTTGCTCGCTGTGCCTAGTGGTTCAAGCTGGACCACCCTGATGACATCCAACAGGTCTCACACATGCCTGAGTTGCTTGTGTTTCCTTGCAGAGTGGATGTAGCCTAACACTTTGGGCCAGATTGGTCCCACTGGAGGCAGGGCCAAGACTGATTTTCATAAGGCTGGTTCCTTTCTGCAATGTATTATACAGGTAAATAGGATAATTTTGTGGCAAGAAGATAATTTTCCCATTCTCGCTATGCAGTCAGTCGAGATGGAATTGTCAATTGTCTCTCTTGGACACTTTGACTTTCCTTGCGCAGGAGTTTTAGTAGTTCAATTTCCAACTGAAAGTACAGTTGGTGAGCTGGGGCAAGTGGATCTAGGTCACGTGACCAAGGTCCCACCCATCTGTCAATCACTGATAATATTTTGGTGCCTTCTTGTTTTGCTGTTTCCAAACTCAAGCAACTTCACAGACTTAAGCTATTTTCCTTGTTAAAATTATTGTATTTCTAAGATATTTTCCTGGTGTATGTCTATGTCTTTTGTCATTATTAATGTACTGATAATTTCTTTGTTCAGCGCTTTAGATAAAAGCACAATATAAGCTCTGTAATAAATATATAAATAAATCACTGCTAATCTTTTCGTGCCTTCTTGTTTAGCTGCTCTATTTTCCCTTCTTATGCAGCCTTTGCAGTTTGTGAGCTGGTGCAAGTGGATCTGGGTCACGTGACCCAAGCCTCACCCACCAGACAATCACTGCTAATCTTTTGGTTCCTTTTTGTTTTGGTGCTCTTTTTCCGCTACTTAAGCAGCCTTACAGTCTATTTTCTTGAGCAGTTGGTTACCTGGTGCAAGTGGACCTAGGTCAATCACCCATTTATTTCCAACTTAGCTCTTATCTGAATTCCCCCAACTTGCTTCCTTCGCATTCATCTGGTTTTTACCTGGGCTTTTCAACTGAAAGTGTTCTTCGGTTTGTTTCTAATTCAATATTACATGGCTGTCATCTTAAACCCTGGTCTTTTTTGTTCTACTTGATCTCAGTGCAGCCTTTGATACAGTTAACCATCCCACATGTCTCTACACTTTTATTGTTGGGTTTTTCTGATGTCATCCTTGAGTGGTTCACTTTCTATCTTTCTGGTTGTTCTTTTATTGTATCAGGCATAGGTTCTGTTTCACAGATCTACCTTCTTTTCTATGGTGTTCAACAGGGCTCTGTTATAGGCCCACTCTTATTCTCAATCCATACTTTCTGTTATCCTTCTTGACTCCCTATCACGGGTTTCAGGTTCACGTATATGCTGATGACATGCAGAGTCTTCATTTTTTGCTCACTTTTAATTACTCTTTTCGTCAGCACTTTTCGTCCTATTTTTCTGTTATTATAGCCTGGATATCCTCTCAGTTCCTTTGTCTTAATGTGAAAAAAACAGAAATCCTGTTCTTTCCTGCCTCTGCTTTAATACTCTCTCCTCCGGTAATTTCTTTCCCTCCACTTCAGCTTCCAACTGGTCATCAAGCACAAATCTTTGGCTTTATTCTTGATTCTTCTTTTTTGGCTTCAACCTCAAATTGCTGCTTTCGTCCAATCCTGTTGATTCCTCCTTTTCAACATAAGGAAAATTCATCATCAATTAATTTGTAGTCCTACTGCTAAATATTTGTTATCCCATCTAAATTGCTGTTGCTCTTTATATGTTGGGCTCCCTAATTATTGTGAGGTGTCAGAAATGTGAGCCGGACAACTTGGTAAAGGTTTTACAGAAGAAGCCATTTTATTAACATGGTGTGATAAACACCTTGCTTTCCCTAACCTAACGTGGGTTTCCTTGCCTATGAAACTAACGCTAAAGGTAAACACTCTAACATGCAAGGATATCTGTCCCTCACACTTATACATGCAACAAAAGTAATTCAAGTATTCTAATGGCTATTCAAGTTCAACAAAACAATATTCAGAACCAAATATTCTTGTCACCAGAGTCGGGTCACCCTGCACCAGGATTAAGGCAGAATTTCCAAATGAAAGTTCCAATGAATAAAGTTCATTCCAACAGTCAGTTTCTACTTCAAAAGGTAATACACACAAAAGTCTTTCCCAATAGCCAGGTTCTGTTTACAACACAAAAGTTCCTTCACTCCTGAATAGTTTCACTTGGCATTGTGATCGTCTTAGAAGCACACACATGTCATCATACATCCAATGGACAGTTCAGTGGGCTTTCTCTTCTCTTGGGAAAGACAGACACTACAAACTCCTTTAATGTTTTTGTCAGGATGCTTTCAGTACAGTTCATCAAGCACACTGGGTGGCGTTGCCACATTCTTTCTGCCACAACCATACACCACAATAGAGTACTTCAATGCCTGCCAGGTCTACCACTAACAACCCTTTCCTGCTGTACTCTCCTGCCAGGATGAATCTACTAACACTACTGCAAGTACTCTACTGTGTGGTTCTTCATTCTACAAAACAAGGTTTTCTTCAGTACGATTTCAGCACAGTTCATCAAACACATGAGTGGTGGTACCACGTTCCTTTCACCACAACCTTACATCACAATGGAGTACTTCAATGTCCTTTTCCTGGTCCACTCACCTGCCAGGACAACCACTACCAAATCATCCCATTGTGTACTCTCTTGCCAGGATCAATCTTCTTCTACTACTACAGGTACTCCGCAATGTAGGTTACTTCATAACATCAGTAAGTTCTTTGACTTTTAACAATAGGAACATTCACCAATACCTCCATAAGGATGCAACACCCATTTGTGCTGTCTGTTTCAACAATTACTTGGCAACATGCAATGCAGGTTATGTTCCTCTCACCCTTGACATTCTCCCCAAGGAGAGCAACAATCCTGCTCACTCTGGGTTTCTACTATCACATCTGGTAACTGGTGATTCCAGTGTCTCTCTCCTACAAAGCGGTTTCCCCTTCTTCTAATTACCTAGTCTTAGGCAATACTGGTTGTTATAGGATTTAGGTATTGCCTCCTCTTTGCTTCACCAATGGTGGTCACTCTGTGGGTTTACAACTGCCCCCTCTTTCCTTGTCCAATGATAATTACAACCTTTTGTCAAGTTGTACTACCTCTGTAGTTAGAAAGTGATAGTTATGAACTTTCTTGCTTCGTTTGCTTAGCATATCTACTGCACCAAAATAGCTTTTTTACATTAGTTCGGTATTCAAAAGGTAATTATGCAGCTAACTGTTTACTCTGCAAGGCCAAACCACCAGCTTCTCCTGGTGCATCCATGTGTCCCTCTGCTGCTACTTCTGCTGTTCTCGCCAGACTTGGAGCATCTGACAGCTCTGGTTGCCGCAGGATGCCTTGCGCCTTTCCCAACAGGATCGCTTCTTCTTCCTGCCGTGTCTCGGTGCTCAACAGCCACCAGCTCAACAGCCACCAGCAGAGCTCCTCTCTCCCACACGACAGCATGCAACCATGGTGCTTCCCGCTGCATGAACTCAGCAATCCGGGCTTACCGGGTCACGACCCTCTCAGAATCATTACCCGTCGATGGGACAGCGGTGGTTCTGGCACCCTCATCCTGCTCCTGTGGCAAACACAGCCACTGGAAACGCTTTTCACTACTTCCTTCCCCATTTTGCATATGCACCAGAAGGGGATTTAAACAATCCAAATTCCCACTCTGGTGTAGATTGTTAAGGACACTAGACATTGCAGTTCTATGCCTGCAAGCTAGTCTTCCTCATCCCAGAACCTATGGGATTATTGGACTTGAAGTCCCCAACATTTTCATTTTTATTTCCTTACACCTTTCAGTTTTGCAATATGCTATTAAAACCGTAGGGTGACTAGGGAAATTGTTCAGAGGATGCTCCCAATTCTCCTGACCTGTATCCCCTCCTATGTGATCCTCCCGCAGAACACCACCCCAGGGGAAGGGATCAGGAATGGGTTTGCCTTTCCCTGGCCACGTGAGAAGGGTCCCAGGCCAGGGTTGGCGGGATGAACACCTGTGATTCATCACATTATGCCCTTTCCCTATATGTTCAATCTTGCATTTTCTAATAAAAATATTGTTTTTCTTACCCGCACCACCTGGAGCATCTCAGTTTTGCCCACTTGTTTATTTTGAGACTCTGGCCCCCTGTGATAAAATGCTGCTTCTTCAAGAATTTCCTGCTAGAGGAAATATTCACTAGAAAAAACACCAGGGGTTCTGCGGCTCCTGGAAGTTCAGGACAAACTAGCTATACTAACACACACCACAACTTCATTAGGTAGAAAATGAGAAATACATGGTGATAAAATCAATGTCTAAAAGCAAATAGGTTACCTATATAAAACGTGTGTAAGTTGTCACATGAAACAAAGTATTAACAAGACACACAATCAAACTATACATACAGCCAACACAGTACATAAAAATTACAACAAAAATATTTGACAGAATTTGTTGCAAAAATATAAGTATGCTGAGGACACAGGCGCAATCAACCTATGGCACATGTCTGACCAGTCAAAGAAGACATGGTAGGCCAACTAGTATACTATAAGTGACATATATTATGCAGAACATTTTGTATTACACATTTTCAGACTGAACTAAGGATCTCTGAAGCAAAATATGTCAGTTACAATACTAGCAATTATAATACACGTCATAAAGGCATAATTGGCTCCTCAGGTGTTGTTGCTGGACCAAAGAGCTATATTGGATTTAAAAGAACACAAGGCTCCAATGGGTCACACTAGTTTTGGCGAGTAAATAGATCAAAATACCTTCCTCACAGAGATAACAATCCTAAAAAGACTGTCCATGTTACATGCCAACATTCTCAAACATACATTTGTATAAACAATATCTATTGTTAATGAGGTAGGAAGGAGAGCAATACCATTACTGCCATCATAAATTAGTCTCCATTGGCATCAATCTGAAAGCCAAATCATACGAATTTTAGAGACAAAATACTGGAAGCAATTATTAAAGCTTCAAATAATTAGTCAAACAGGGATACCATGGCCTCAGCCAAAACCATTGAGCACCATCCATGCACAAACCAATGCACCATTTTCAAAACAGTATTTCGAAAACAAAATGCCAGAATTGTGGAGGATAAAGAGCCGAGGGAGCATAAGAGAACCCCACCGCCCCGATACCTGTACTTGAACACAACTGAACTAGTTGCATGCACTAAACCACTAAGTGCAGTGTAGTATAAACACAATCAGAAAGATATGCTCACCTCCAAACCAAATGAACATTAAATGTGAATGGAAACAGCGTGGTGAAAGCAACTCGTCACCAAAACAGCAACACTCATACCCACGTGTAACACTGAATGCGAACGGTGTCAGGGAAGAAAATGATGTTGGAATTCAGTCTGCAAAACCAAAGCATGCATATGCATACATTCTCACAGTGCGACTGAATCTGCAAAAATACATGGCCCAAATGCTGTGCAGGAATCTTGTAAATTCAGCGCATATGCTCACCAAATTTGTATGTTTTGCTTAACCCCACCATCAGGAACATCTCAAATTTGCCCACTTTTTTATTTTGAGACTATGGCGACCTGTGAATAAATGACAATCCTTCAAGAATTTTCTGCTAGGCATGCTAGAAGCAATATTCAAAACATTCCCACGACAGGGAATGCCTCAGCACTTCTGGATATATTTAACCTCCTTGCCAAAGAACTAGTTGACTTACTCTCTGCACCAAAGTCAAACTGTTTGCACCCTAGCGAACATCTGTGAATGCCAACAAATGCTTGATCAGATCACTTGAAAAGCGTTGACACAAGCACCACATCCTTGAGGATCTCTCATCTCTCAAAACCCTGCGCACCACTGCAGACATTTGAACTCCAAAGCTAAGTCAGCTAACTACACCACCACCATTAAGGCAGCCTTGAAAATGAGCAAAGACTTATTCAAAGTAGTCCAGCACTACACCCGGCCCACACCAAAAAGCTGACAGAATCAATACAATCTTCACTAAGCAAAATTGATAACATCAGAGGTCTCATTGATGCCTCAAAACCAGACTGAACCCTGCTACTATCCACCCGCCCCCGAACCACCAGGCACTGCCCTTCTGGACCAACTTCACCCTCCTCTCTCCAAAGGATCTATCAGACATGCTTGTGAAGAGGGAGTTGGGATCATGAGACCACCCCCACCAAGTTCATGACAAGACGGAAGGCCAGAAAGCCTGCAACCACCTTCTATTTCGGACGAATCCCAAATGCACCAAGGATCGATATGTACACTGAGAGGAACCCTCTCAGTCAGCCAACAGTCCGAGTGCAGTACAAATCTATCTATGCGTGGGAGAAGAGCCCGAGACCAAGGTCAGAGCCACCTATATGGACAGCCTGGTCTAAGCACCAAGAAGCCATGATATTGACGTCATTAGTGACACCACGTCATAGCAGCGTAAGACAAGAAGCACACACTTGAATACAGGAAGAACATGAGAGTACCGTTCTATAGCTAGAGGACAGACACATATACATACTGTCATTGCTTAATTATTTTGTCATTAGCCAAATATAGTTAAGCAGAACCCACAAGGTACAAGAGATCCCGAGCAGGCGTGATGATGCTTCAAGCCAATAGTCGCGTGGACATACAGGAGTATATATGGAGCATGATCAAGCCACGTATAGCTAACCAATAGGGAACATAGTACAACATGGATGATGTAGAAACCACATTATAATGGTTGTAGGAAAAATACAGCAGGCTTCAAGCCACAGAGTAGGAGACGAGCAGAGTCGATTCAGGCTGGGCGAAGAGCAAGACGCGCAAGACAAGCCCACAAGCCAATGTCAAGAGATACGTATACATTCCAATCCTCAGACGACAAAGGCACCAGCTGCAGAGAAATTGACTAAATCCTCATAATTCAGAGCTGCAGAGCTTGATTTCGTGGTCCCTAGACACGCGGTACTGCTTAAACAGGCAATGGACAGTGATCGATGGTGGGAAACAGGAGCCGATCCTAGGCAGCCAGACGCAGGCTGCAACAAGTACGCAACAAGTGTTGCGATGAACTGGACAATGTCTCATAGGCAAAGGTGGTGTACACAAGTTACACTACAGACACAATCATTCACATCACCTTCAAAAGGTGCACAGGGAGCTGTGAAACATTTCGGGTCCCAGTCCTGGGGACATCAGCTCTAGCCAATTACAGCTTAGTATCCTAGGGGTGGATGGCAGGGGACAGGAACCAATGGTAAGCCCCCACTCTACAACAATGTAGTAAATTGGACTTTGGGGAAGAGACAGGCTAGCCACCTGACATGCATGAGCCAATAGAATAACATACATATGTACCAATATATGTTATAGTGTCCTCAGTACCAATCCCTATCTCCGTTAAGGTTTTGGAGAAAGGCCAAGTAATGACAGAGCAATGACGTGTTTTAGGACAAAACTGACCTGCGCGCCATTTACTGCGTGACATGCTGGAATCTTCCTGAGTTCTTGTATAGATCCCTGTTGGTTTTATTTGTAATAAACCACAGTGTGTACTTGCCGTCTGACTGAGTCCCCCGTTTATTTTGGGGAGGGACTTAGGCCCTTCTAGTCCTATACCTGGGAGTCTGTCCGTAACAAGTTGGTAGCAGAGGTGAAGTTGGCTGCGCCGGCCCGGCACAAAGCTGTCTCTTCTGCATCGGAACTTGAAAGGCTGCAGGACCCTTGCATCTTTCGAGAAGACGGGGAAACGCGTGCTCCTGGATATGCCGTCACGAGCCAGCTTGAAAATGATCCTGCCCGAAATCAGCGAGGAGTCCAGGCAGACCAGGACGGGGAAGTGGGCACTTTTTGGGGGACATAGCAGCCGAGCAGTGCCAGCAGACCACGGAGTGTAAGTATTGACCCAGTCACACAGCTAAAGTGGGTGTGAGGGAGGGTACGGAGTATTGTACAGTATTGTTTAGTATTGCAAGGTATCGTCGAGTAGTGTAAAAGTGTTGTCAAACATTGACAAAGTTAAGTAGGGACAGGAGCGGAGGTAGATGTCCTTTTTCTATGTTTAGGGAACATTCGGGTTTGGAGGTAAACGGTTCTGGTGAATAACCAGACTATTGACTTGAAGGCACGGATGACAAAAAGTTACGCAAATAGTGGATTTCCTGTGGGTTGGGCATTTTAGCTCGGGTCATAGAGGACAGTATCCCCGTAAGGCTTAGCAAGGAGCAGGCCAAGATTGCGGAAGGTGAGTTGACTGGTTAAGTCTCCTGGAGTGAGATGTTTAGCACGCAAGGCGACGCAGCAGGTACAGTTTGACCACAAGAGAATATTGATATAGTCTGCCTGGAGGCGTGAAGACAGCTGTGTTTTTTTTTGGGTGCATTTTAACAGGCTATGACAGTGAGCGTGCAGTATTTGATATCCTAGCATTACCTTGGTTAGCAAATTGGTGACGTCACACATCGGTTTGTGCATAGGACACGGAGAGCATGAGACGGTGAGTAGCTAGCATTGGAAACTTGGGATTGGCAGATGAGGTGAACAAGTGGCGGTGTGTGGAAGGTGCATGCGCAAGATTGTGGGTGTGTCTGAGGAGGCAACAACTGTGGAAAAGAGGCGGTGCGTGGAACACGCCTCGTAAGGTGTGGAGCCAGAGAGGCTCGTAGTAAATTAATAACATTGTGATTGCATTGTATTCATTCCTTAACAGCGGACTGTCGAAACCCTCAATTTGAGGTCAGGTCAAGGAGAAAAACCAACTGCAATGTATCAGGGGAAGTGCAGGGGGACACGCCACTATAGCACCAGTGCAAGACACTCGCACCTTACAGGGAGAAGATATGTAAATATAGCATAGAATGGTCTAAAAGCACCAAAGGGACGCTAACTAAACCATGGCCACCTTGCAGGAGTTTCTCCAAAGATGTGCAGCAATCACTACTGACACACATACAGGGTGCCTACAAGGGGAAGAAGCTGGCAAGCCGCATGGCCATATTCGAGTTATGGCACATGTTTCAGGAGGGCGAGGGGGATGCAGCGAGGCATCAGTGGATGCTGAGCCAGCAGGAGGTACCGGGGTCTGCAACCTAGCCTTTCTCCCCCATTTGTCCCTCTGAGTGTAGTGTCCAATGACACAGACGATGAACAAGGGATGTACCCATTGTAGGAAATAAGAGCATTACGAGAATTGAGAGCTGCAGAAGGGTACTCAAATCCGACATATAAGCCACCACTATACACTTAAGAGGAGGGGCCGAAGGGTGCAGGGCAGCAAGCTACTGAATGAGAGTCTAGCAGCATGGAGCAGAAGGGTGCAAAGGAGTGGCTCTGGAGCATAGCCACGAACAAGTGGATAGGAGGACACATTTATTGAAGCTAGAAGGGAAGACAGATGCGGAAGGGGCAAGCAAGGCAATGGAAGGGTTGAAGGGGAGCAATGAAGCATGGGCTTGGGCTGAGATAATGGAGGAAACAGACAGGAAGGAGAAGGAAAGAGAAGAGACTAGAGAGAGAGGCTAGAGAGAGGAGAAGCTAGAGAGGACAGGGAGAGGAGACGAGAGGAAGAAAAGGAGCAGGTACAAAGAGAAAGAGAAGAGAGGATAGAGCACAGAGAAAGAAAGAGGAACAGGAGCGATGGGATAGAAGGATACGAGCAGTAGGTGAGATAGAGAGACGAAGGGAAGTAGCAGAGCAGGAAAAATGCACGTTGATGGAGAGGGGAAAAAAGGAAATTGCAGTTGGACAGATGGCAAGGGAACGCACGCACAGGGAGGTGGATGAGCGAGCAATAAGGGCGGTTAAGATACAATGGACATTGGGTGGGGGAAATGATAGCCTTGAGGGGGGCAGACTAGCAGATCCAGATAGCACGACATCACGAGACAGGAGAACCGCAGAACGAGACACTGCAGGCATGGGTGCCTGGGGAGGAGGCAGCAGGTATGACTTGAGGGACATCGACCTTAGCATGAAACCCAACATGGACATCACAACCAGGCGACGAGGGATGGGACATTGGGGACGAGAGAGGAGAGGCACAACAGCCCAAACAGAGGGGGCAGGAGGAGGGGGCTGGGACGAGTGGGCACCGTGGTTAATGGACGACTTAATTAACATCGATGACGTAGCACCCTATGTAGAGAGGCTCAGAGAGACGAAGGAAGGGGGAGACAGCTTTAGTATGCTCAATGGGAAGGGTAACAGGGAACAGGAGAACAGTGTCCGGATACCCATACTAGAACCGATAGAGGTGTACGCAGGCATTGAGAGCGAGAACAAACAGGCTAGGATGACAGGAATCACCCACAGATGCCCTTGCTAGAAAGGGGAGGGGTGCAACCTCAGTATATACCATGGAAACATGCAGACAAAGAATGTAATGTGAAGGCTGCCATCATTGAGTGCAGGCGCTGGGAAGTGAATTTACGAGATGGACAGAATGACAGCGGGCAACCTGTAAGCCATGGAGACGTAAAGGGTCTATCTTAGAGGACACTGCAGATGATGTATGGAAGAGGGCGGGGTTCCCTGGGGTGACAACCCAAATCACGGCGCACAATGGTTCACCATTTGCAAATTGCAGAGCTGCCGTATGGCGAGCGCCAAGGACACAATACCCAGACACATCAGACATTGTAGGAAATGATGTCCTGGAAAATGAGGGAAGACGAAGACCCCTTGCAGTTTATTCAGGAGATTCACAAGCTTTGGGTCCTTGAAACTCGAGAGCCGTGGGATAAAACAGTGTTGATATTTAAGCACATATTATGCCTGGGACAGCCAGTGGCCGTCCAGAAACACTTAAGGAAGCTAGTAGGCATGGAAGCAAAAGGTTGGGCAGAAATATAGCTTACGATAGTTCACCATTGTAGGCTAATGCAGGAGAAGATTAAGGCAGAGGACAGGAAGATAGACGAAGGGAAACTAGTAGAGAAAAAAACTATTGAAGTACTGGTTTGGAATGGGTGGTACTAACCAGCCCAACCACAATGGGGACGCAGCAGCAGCAGCTGCAGCAGTTCACTCTGCCCATGGGGGGAGGGTTCATGGGGCAGGGGAACACACAGCAAGGATTTCAAGACAGAGGGGGGCCATCGGTACGGACCGCAGACTCATTACAACCAAGGGGGCTTTCCAGGAGGGTTTCAGGGTTATGGCCTGCAGATACAGCAGGGCCCAGGCAGATTTCAGGGGGTTTCCAAGGGCATGGGAGGGAGCCACCACAATGCTGGATGTGTGGGCAGATAGGACACATATCAAGAGTGTGTAGAAGCAGGGGTATGCAGCAGAATTGGGGAGCACAGGACCAGCAACCATGTCAAGGGGATCAGGACGACTATTGCACACAAGTCCAGCAGCAGCAAGGACAGATACATAGCACACAGCAACCAGCAACGCAGATGCAAGCCCCTGTACCTCGGTATTTGCAAGCACCACAGATTTGCAGGAACACACAGCAATTGATGCAGATACAGACAATGACGCAGTGACACACGTGGACTCCATGGCAACGCTTCCCGTCAGACAGCTGGGAGGAGTCACCATGGTAGGGAGCAACCTCTTTACTGGGAATGAGATATCCCTATATCCTCAATAGGACAGCCAACAGACAGACTTGATGTGTCCCATCCAGTCGATCACCCCATAGGGGTGGCGATAGGTGACAAAAACTTTTTCTTTCTTGTAGGCACAGGGGTAACTAGGTCCTGCGTCCAGAAGGAGCATTTATAGTGTCAGGCGACGCCATGAACACTCAAGGATTCGCTGGGGCTCGGGAAGTGGTTTTTCACAGACGATCTCTCACTTTCTATAGGAGAACGTGATCTACCTCTGCCTTTACTCTACTCGCAACAGACACATGTAAACATACTGGGACGAGAAATTATGAGCAGACTAAACATGACCATTTCATTCACAGACAAGGGAATAGTGTGTTCCACACCAGGAATACACATGCTCAATGTAAGAGAGATTGTTCAAGCTTATTGTGGACGAAGGGTACAGAGGGGAGTGCCCGTGGATGAGGAACTGTTCAAGTACGGGACCGACATTGCTATTGCATGTCTCCCACAGATTGCAGGGAAAATATGGCGGGTTCCAAACAAGTACCTATTCAGGCTTGTGGCACCATTGGATGAGGAAGAGGGAACAATAGTGCCGATAGAAATTGAGGTAGTAATACTAAGCGAGGATTGGATTGGGGAACATGCAATGGACGACACAGGGCGAGCATGGAGAGCAGTGATCGCAGTGACAGAATGGTGCAGGTTGACCACAGTGAAAGATAACAAACTATTCAGAGAAGAGAGGTTGGAGACAGAGTTGGTATTCGAGAGGAGTGTGACCTACTGGTTGAGGATACACTACAAGGAGGTACCACAGAGGATGGTAATGGCGCTTGAAGTGCCACCCCCATTCTGCAAGGAGGATTTGGCCAAGGTGCCCAGCACCCTACGGACAACAAGTCCCTATGACGTGGGGCTTCTGAAAAGAATCGGATGAGTGAAGATAAAACAGAAACCAGGAGCAATTTCACCCAGAATAAAACAATACCCACTCACAAAAGAGGCAGACAAGGGCATTTTTGAGACTGTTTCAGCACTAATAGAGAGAGAGGTATTCTTGTACCATCAGAGTCCCCATTTAACACGGCGGGATACCCAGTGAGGAAGGCAAAAGGGGGGTCATAGGGTTTTATACAGGATTTAAGGCCTCTTAACCACATTGTTGAAGCAAAGTAAAGTACCCTTTGGTTGCAAATCCAGCGACAATTTTGTGCAGCTTTCTGGCGGTAGCTGCCTGCTTCATGGTCGTAGACTTGAAGAATGCATTCTTTTCAGTACCATTACACCCAGACTCACAAGACTTGACTTTCTTTATGTATAGAAACCGGAAGTGGAAACATACACGACTCCCACAAGGGTACTGCGAGTCACCCTCCATATTCAACAGAGTGATACAGATTAATTTGCACAACATACAGATGGAGAGCACAGTTCTACAGTACGTAGATGACATTTTATATTTGCACCAAGACAGAAGATCAGTGCAGAAAGGATTTGGTACACATGTTGAAGTGCTAGCTGAAAAGGGATACAAGGTGGACAAGGGCAAGCTACAGTACTATCAGAAGGAAGTGCTATACATTGGACAGAATCCCCCAAAATGGCCGACAGATTACCCCAGAAAGGGCAGAGACAATATGCAAGACAGCTAAACCCACGACAGTTAGAGAAATGCAGCAGTTCCTAGGGTTATGCAACTACTGCAGAGCATGAGATTCTGACTACAGCACATACACAAGGCCACTACTGAACGCCCTGAAGTAAGCACAGAAGGGACATAAGACACTGACCTGGACTAAAGAGATGACTGAGGCATTCGACATATTGAAGGAGGAGATATGCACAGGCCCAGTGTTACCAAAAGGAATTTTTCCTGTTCTCACACACTGATGGTGTGGTGATGAAAGCAGTGCTGACACAGAAGACAAGCTTGGGACTCAAACCCATAGGATACTACAGTGGGAAACTTGACCCAGTAACGAGAGGACATTATCAGTGCAAACAAGCTTCGGCAGCTGCCGCATTCGCAGTAGAGAAGTCAACAGCAATCACCATGGGGTGCCACGCTTTATGCAGAGAACACGCTTTCTGCGATACTGCAGAAGCAAAAAAGCACAGAACACAGAGAGCATCAGCGTACAAGGTGATTCTATCAATTGCATTTCTGAAGATAGCGAGGTGTAGATTGGTCAATCCTGCGATTTCCCTATCCGACGTTCTAAAGGTAGGAGACTATGCACACGACTGCACAGCAAACATACAGATGTTCAGTGACATTCGCAAGGTACATGAAGATGCACTGTACATTGAGGGGTTGAACAAGTGCGCGATTACCATCTCATTCAGCACAAGCCACAGAATGAGTGGCCATAATACTAGCATTAGAGCACAGCAGGGAAAAGGAAGTGACAACGTACTCTGACGCTGCCTATGTGACGTCAACAGTACACTCGGGATTGGCATGATGAGCAAGGAGAGGATACAGGAGGGCAGATTTGTACCCTAGTGCAACATGCACTCCTATTGGGCAGATTAATTGAAGTCATTATTTACCCCGCGCAGGTAGCGATAGGGAAGTGCCGAGCACTGACTAAGGGCAAGGATCCCATCTCAAGGAGTAACAAAGCAGCAGATTTTGAGGCAAAGTGTGCAGCATATTTTGGTGAGCTACTTCAAAAGGAGACAACATCAAATGCTCAAGACTATACGAGGAACATGGTACTGAAGGAAGGGTACAATGCATTGCCAGAAACACAGATTATGGCGTTACAGGGAACTGCACCCCAGGAAGAGAAAGAAGTGTGGACAAAAAGGGGGTATACAGCATATCCAACAGATGCCCAATGGCGGCAGAATAACACAAGGAAAGTGTTCATGCCACTAGCATTATTGAACAGTGTCTTGACACAATTGCACTATCCAACACACATAGGAAAAGAGGACATTGCTGCCCGCATTGGAGAAACGTGGTTCTGTCATAACTTGGCGGAACACATGGCTGAATTTGTGAGTAACTGTTTGACGTGTAAGCAGTTTACAGCAGGACATACCCTGAGAGTTGAGAGGAGCCATACATAGGCCAGTAGGCCCATTACAGCGATAGTGGTTTTGTGTCCAGTCTCCAGGTGGATTGAGGCAGGCCCCTGTTTGCATCCTTACGCCCTTACAGCGGCTAGATTTCTGATCAGAGAGGTATTGCAATGCCAGTTGAATACAAGCACACCTATTCCCAGAGGTATTCCCAAGAAGCGGGCATGTGTGAGGTCCTGCGGTCTGACAATGGCCCTCACTTTGCCAATGAGATGTTCTAGCACATCAACACGCTGCTGGGAATTCAACACAATTTCGCCTGTGTGTGCCACCTGCAAGCAAATGGAATGTGTGAACACCTAAACGGCCTCCTGAAGGAGACGATAGCTAAAACACAACAGAGCACAATGAAAGGTTGGTTCCACTGCCAGCCTCTATCATTGTTCACATTGCGCAATAAGCCTGGGTCCGACCACCATTTAATGCCCCATGAGGTGGTGACAGGACAGTGCATGCAACTCCCACTGGCTCCTCCCACTAGAGCACTGAAAGACTGTGAGAGTGGTGCAGATATGTTAGGACAAGTAGTGCAGATGTGTGTGGACAGGATATGTATGAATACATTACTTCCTTGATTGCTAGTGCCTCTTTTATCTCTCGCCAGATACAGAGACACCGGGGGGCCCCAGAAGAAAACGGAAAGAGCAACTGCGACACTGCACCAAAAGACTCAGAAATCAAGAGACAAGTGAATGTGGGGGACCTGGTGCTATTGAGGAACTTCATCCACCGCTGGAACGCACCAAGGTTTACCGGTCCTCACACTGTGGAAAAGGTGGCAGACCGTGCTGCCAAGCTCGAGGGGAAGTCAGTCTGGAACCACCTCTCGGACATCAAGCCCTACAAAGCAGCAGCCTCACCTGGCAACGAGTTCAACAGGGCCAACGTTTAACAGCAAGAGCAATAAGCAGATTCTGAACTTACTCTGCCGAGTGGAGGACGTCCGATGGTTACTCGCTCACGGTAGCAGAGTTAGGGAATGGACTGCTGATCAATTTCAAGTGAGGGTACACTGTCTGTTTGTTGTTTTACTTTTCACACACAATTGGTGAGAAAGCCGATGTACTAATTGATGCTTGTTCATGTTGAGCGTTGGCCACCACCCTAATACGTTCTCAAACCAATTTATCCAACAAGTGAGAAGACCCACTAGTTTCTGAGCACGATCCCCCAGAGTGTATTACCTTGGTCTTATTGAATATTTGTCCCAAGCATACCCACAACTTGAACACAGCGACCCTCACATTCTTACCACACTGAGGGACCCAGCAGTAAGGGCAATGTGGGAGGAAGTGTACATCTTTGCAGTAAATGACTTAAGTATGCAGAGCTTAAGGAGTATTCAAAATGCTAACTCAATAACACATTTCTATGCGCAGTTCAGGCGGGCACCTATATCCTCAGGCTGCACTGGATCAGCAGCACAGGAAAAAAATGTGGGAATTAAAAAATGTGGTTTTGTTGTTGCGTCTCTTTATTCCCAGTGGAGTTTTTACTATTATATTTTGGCGAATTTCACTTGGTGCTACCGTGTACGGCTGTATCCTCTAATAACATTCCCCCGTCCCAAGCAGGTGGAATAACCACGTCAGGTGGACAGGAGAGCACTGCAGATACTGTAAGGAGAGCTAAGCGCAGCACTGACACAGACATGAAGGGGGTAAACATGTATCTCACCGACACTGCACGAGTGTCTAAACAACATGTGGTACGAACACATGACAAAAGTAGGTTAGGAAACCAAAGCGGGGAGGGAGCTGTTATGTCTGCTCACTAATCCTCAGTGCCATGAGTGCCTCCAGAACATTCATAGTAACTGAAATACCCGCAGCAAGAGACCGATGCCTGATGTACCCATCAATTGTAACGACCAGACGGAGATTTCAAGGGAAAACAGCAACCCTGAGATGGATGTCTTGAGCAACCTTCCTGTACAAAGACAGTTACATAAAAACTCTCGATATGATGAACAATTACTGGCAGCTAGACAAAGCAATACAGTACATAACCGATGGGCCTGAGAAGGGAGAGACAAGGACAATAACATGGAAGGAATTGCCTTGCCCATGGACAAGGATAAGGAGACAGAGGGAGAGCATGGATGCTGGGAGCGACCACAGATACTAGTATATGCCCAAGTATACAGAGGACAGATGGAAAGAAGGAGTGGTGGGCAGCAAGGCCCTGCCCCTAGCACAATCACCAGTGAATAAGGTTCAAGAGAGAATGACAAGTGCCTAAAGGAATGGGAAGCAAGTGTGAAATTGCTGACGTGGGTGGAAAATGAAGCTGGACCAATGCCAATAATACCCTTGAAGACACCTGCACTGTGTTACCAAAATGACAGTGACGTGGAAGTTGGGGAAAACACAGTATGCCAAAGCATAGATAGGCATGCAGCAATGCACATAGGGGCTGCAGTTCTGATGGACCACTACTGGGCGTGCGGAACAAAGGCATACGAGAAGCTGCCTCCCAAATGGGGAGGAGTTTGCTCGTTGGTGCAAGTCAACATGCCATCATTGGTAGTTCCGTGGAAAGATGTGAAATGGACAACAAAAGAAAGAAGAGATCTGTGGGAGAAGAGCATGTTAGCAAGAGCGAGAAGCAAGAATGACTGAGAAGAGTGTAAAGAGGGGGTAATTACTTCTCTGATGAGTCAGAAACAGCACTGGACGAAGAACCAGCGGAGCACAGGCTGTTCAGCAGGACACAAATGTTCTTTGCGTCGGTTGTCCCATCTATACAGGCATACACGAATGCGAAGTGGCTGCAGATTACCCCTTGGGAGCTGATGGTGACAATCAACTCCACAGTGAAGGGGTTCAACACGATCGAAGAACAGCTCATAGCAGTGAGGTTGGTGGTGCTCCAGAATAGATACGTTCTGTATCTGCTCACAGTAACGGAAGGAGGAGTTTGCGCAAAAATTGGGATTTCCTGTTGCACATTCATACCCTCTAACAATGAAGATAACGGTACTCTGACAGAAGCGGTAGCTCAGCTATCTAGGATGCATGCCAAAATGGAGGAAGAAGCAAAAGGAATCGGGAAGGACCAGAGCTGGATAGCGCACATATAGTCATGGGTGCCTTCATGGCTGTGAGATGGACTAAAAGTAATAATGGGTGCAATGATACTAGCAGGTGTGTCGATGTGTGGAGTGAAGATATGCCTCGCAAAGTGCCAGAAAACAGCAGAAGAAACAATTGGAATGAAGGTCCTGATGGATGTGAACGTTGGAGGAGCAAAAGACAAACAGAGAGAGGAGAGCAACTTGCGAACTATTCCTACTGGGAGCGATGAAGGTGGACAACCCATTTAATGCAAAGTACTACAAAGGTAAGTGGGTGTGGTGCAACCCAGAAGGAGTATGCAGTTATACGGAATGGACTTTTGACAATCATGTGAATTATTACGGACACCTAGGAGGAATTATGAAGATATGGCAGCCAAGAGATAAAGGTTTGACATACAAGGATGTAGTCGACAGGTCGACCAAAGGTAGGACTGAAGAGGGAGTTGGGATCATGAGACCACCCCCTCCCACTAAGTTCATGACAAGACAGAAGGCCAGAAAAGCCTGCAACCACCCATTCTATTTCAGACGAATCCCAAATGCACCAATGATCGAAAAGAGAGGTACACTCTCAGTCAGCCATACAGATCGAGTGCAGTACAAATCTATCCATGCATGGGAGAAGAATCAGAGACTGAGGTCAGAGCCACTTATATGGACAGCCTGGACTAAGCACCAAGAAGCCATGATACTGAGGTCATTAGCGACACCACGACATAGCAGCGATAGCCATGAAGCACACGTGCAATCCGCACTGCGCAACACAAACCCACACTTGAATACAGGGAGAACAAGAGCGTTCAGTTCTATAGCTAGAGGACAGATAAATATACATACTGTCATTGCTTTATTATTTTGTCATTAGGCAAATGCACTACCGCAGAACCCGCAAGGCACAACAGATCGCAAGCAAGCTTGCTGATGCTTCAAGCCAATAGTCGCGTGGACATACAGGAGTATATATGGAGCCTGATCAAGTCACGTATAGCTAACCTACAGGGAACATAGTACAACATGGAAGATGTAGAAACCACATTATAACAGTTGTAGGAAAAATACAGCAGGCTTCAGGCCATAGAGCAGGAGACAAGCAGAGCCGATTCAGGCTGGGGGAAGAGCAAGATGCGTGAGACAAGCTCACAATCCAACGTCAAGAGATATGCAGAAATTCTAATACCCTGATGACAAAGGAACCAGCTGCAGAGAAATGGAATGAATCCTCATAATTGGAGCTGCAGAGCTCGATTTTGTGGTCCCTAAACACGTGATACTGCAGAAGCAGACAATGGATAGTGATCGATGGTGGGAAAAATTTGCCAATCCCAGTCAGCCAGATGCAGGCTGCAACAAGGCTGCAACAAGTGTTGTGACGAGCGGGACATGGTTTCACAGGCAAATGTGGTATACACAAGTTGCAATGCAGACACATAATCGGTCAAATCACCTTGAAAAGGTGCACAGTGAGCTGAGAACCATTTTGGGTCCCAGGACTGGGGACGTCAGCTCTAGCCAATCACAGTTTAGTATCCTAGGGGTGGATGGCAGGGGACAGGAACCAATGGTATGCCCACTACTCTGCAACAATGTAGTAAGTTGGACTTTGGGGAAGGGACAGGCCAGCCACCTGACATGCATGAGCCAATTGAATAATATCTATATGTACCCATATAGGTTACAGTGTCCTCAGTACCCAATCCCTACCTCTGTTACGTTTTTGGAGAAATGCCTAAGTAATGACATAGTAATGATGTGTTTTTAGGACAAAACTGGCCTGCGCGCCATTTACGGTGTGACATGCTGGAATCTTCCCGAGTTCTTGTATTGATCCTGGTTGGTTTTATTTGTAATAAACCGCAGTGTTTACTTGCCGTCTGACTGAGTCCTCCGTTTATTCTGGGGAGGGAGATAGGCCCTCTGAGTCCGCAGACCCCCAAAATCAATGTGGCATAAGTGGAAGTCCGTTCCTAACACATGCTTCCCATTAACCCCCCACTTACATGGACAACTTTCTCCAGCCTCCCTCTTAAATACAGCTCACTCGCCCAGCGCTCAACACACTCCACAGTACTGTGAGCACATCCCTCAGCCAAGGTGCATTCCCAGACTAGTTGACGACAGGTCTCAAACAAACTCTTCTCAAAAAAACATTGCTTGGCCTACAGGACCTAGCCAACTACAAACCCATCACAGTCCTCCAGTTCATTGGAAAGCTTATTGAGAAAATTACTTGCTATCCATCTTCTTGCCAAAATCATTCGATTTGGCTTCCGCCAAGACCATCAGTCTGGCTTCTGCCCCGAATGCAGAAATGAGACAACCGTCCAAGTGGTAGGCAATGCGCTGCCAATCACAGAAACAAGGAAATCATGCTTCCTAGTCCTCTTAGACCCCTCAGTCAACACAGTTCACCACCTAACAGTCCTCTTCCCTCCATGCCAGCAGGATGTGCTTCTCTGGAACTATCCTAAATTATTTTTGTTGTGCCTACACTGCAGACACAGCAGATGCAACAGACTACCAGTTATGTGTGGGTTCCCCCTAGGTTCCAACCGCTCCCCAATTATTCTCAATCTATACATGGCACCCATGGGTACTCTCCTAAATGACTCCAACATAGCCATCCATCAATACACATCACCTTCCTGAATGCTGGCTACCATCCAAACATGGATGTCTGCCTCCTACCTCAAAGTAAACCCCATCAAGACCGAATTCTTCCTCATTGGCCCCTCCAGCAAACAACAACTCCTGCATCAATGGCAGTATGACATGTGCATGGAAGAATTCACTGCTCAGCTGTCAAACTCAGAACATCCGTAGACTTTATTGTGGACAGTATCTTTTTCTTCCAAAAACATACAGCCTAAAAGGCGCAAACGATGTGACTACAGATGTCCACACTACACAAAATCAAACCCTTCATTCCCCATACGATTACCGCACTATGGCTCAAGCCCTTGTGATCTCATACACTGACGTGAGAAACGCGCTCCTTACTAGGCTTCCATCCGTACACCTGGCCCCCTCAAGGCAGCACACTATACCACAGCATGCCTCATTACAGGTGCCCGCAAATTCAACTGCATCTCACCAACACTGGACAAGGTTCACTGGCTCCCCCTTCCGAATTGCATGCATCTTTACAGCATTCACTAATGGAACACACCCATACTTGGCAGCTAAACTCCACACCTCTGAAGGCTCTTGCACCTCATGTATCAAAACTGTCAAAAGGTTAGAGTCTAAGCTAGCCCATGAAGAGAAGATAGAGAGAAGACTTGCAAGCAGTCATCAAGTCATGCCCAGACAGAGATGCTATTTGCGGGGGGGTCGCACCTGCGACCCCCGAAGTCTCCGGTCTCCCCTGTAGCCTTTCTTGCTACCACTAAAAAAACAAATAAAAACTATTGTTTTTCTTTTTTTTTTAAAATGGAAGCTCCTGGGCTGTGGCGCGTGTAACACTGAGCAGTAACCCTAAACAAGAAAGAATAGGAATAACAAATAATTTGTCTTTGTGGAATTCTATACAATAATTGCTAGACTCAAAGTTTTATTTCAGGCACACTTCAAGGGGCGAGTTACTGATTTAGTCTGTTCTGAAACATCTCAAATTCACAATGCAGACAAAAACTTCCAAAAGGCATTTAGAGTAGAATAAGTGTCCATTTAGGCTATGTATTTTTCTTTTCGCAAGTTGCAGTTATAGCATGTTTTCTTCTGCCGTTGTCTCTGTTATGATTATCACAAGAAATTCCATCTCAGTGTCCTCAGTCACTTGACAAAATCCTTGTGCCTAAAAGCTTGAGTTTAGTGTAGAAATGTTTGACCATAGCCCATAAGTAGACCTTGATTTAACTTTTACCCAATTAATGCTTTGCTGTAATGTGTCTATCTTTCCTATCTCCATAGCATGCTGTTCCGGACGTTTGTTGCATGTCTGAGGTAACCAGTGCCCTGAGTAAGGGATGCCGTGTGTGAGTGTGGTACTTTCCCTGTACACTACACAGTTATGAACCCTCCCAATGGTATGAATTTTGCCAACCTCCGAAACCTGAAAAGTAGATCCACACCAGCTTGACATGTGGACAACTTTGCACCAGACCTGCAGATGTACAGGCCTGCTGTTAAATCTCAGTTACCAGTTTAATGGTATCCACTACAGAGTGTAATATGCTTTCTGAATTTAAGAACATTCAGACATGCAATTGCTCATTTTACTATAGCCGGTAAGCTAGCGCAGTGGGTTGAGCACTCGCTGCTTCGATGTGTGTGTGATCTGCAGGTTGCAGGTTCGAATCCCGGCAAGTCCAGCTCAGCCTTTCATCCTTCTGAGCTTGACAAAGGAGAACCAACACAGGCTGGGTAATATTGGATGTATATTTGTTCTATATAAAGCACTTAAGCGTAAGTGCTATATAATAACACATCATTATCATTTGCCTTGGACGCCTGCTTGCATTCCGAGCAATTTGGTAATACAAGCCTATAGACATTGATATTAATGATACATATGGTGATCCATTCTTTTATGAAATATCACATTACATTGATATTCTAACCCTATTTTTCATAGTGTACTTAGGAACAAGGGGTGAAAGGTTGTGTTCCATCACTTCCTGTGATGTGACTTCAGGGTGAGGTCAAATTAATCACTTCCTGTGATCTCAGAGGTCAAGGGTCATGTGATGTCACTTCCACTACCCCAGGCATTTTGGTGAAATGACATCCCTGTGCCCAGATCATGTTGAACTTAATCCCGGCAGAGTTTCGAAATGCCCCACCATCCTCCACTACTGCTAAGCACAAAATAAAAGTGGCTCTTTCAACAATACCCGCTGGACAAATAAAAATCACTCTCTCCCTCCACCAACAGTACTATGCTACTTTATAAAATACTGTCCCTCTCCTGTAGTAAAGCACAATGTGCAATGCCTCAGACCAGTATGCTCCCAATCAGGGGTGTTGGTAGGTCTGGAAAAGATCTGGAGCTACGCTAATGTCAGGACTTTTGGGACTCTGGGCTAGCTAGCTTTTTGGTTGTAGCCCACGAGCTTCTATCCGGGGCTACAACCAAAATGACCCAGGGCTATAGCCCCCCCAGTACCCTCCTAGCAACGCCTCTGCAGTGGTCGAAGTGTACGAAAAGAAGTAGTGGAACTATGTTCCCCTCTGGCCTGCTGCTGCTCCCCACAAACCCCATCACCACACCCCCCCTGACACACAATCCAAACCCCCAAACAAACACACCTGCTCTTTATGGGAATGTTCAGTGCAGTGCACTGAAGTGCAAGCTTCAACTTCTTCCTACACTTTTATTTTAAAACGAAACCATTCCAGAACAGTTTCTTTTTAAAATAAAAGTACAGGAACGGTGAAACTTCAAAAACAAAACTATAGGAGCACCACTCCCGCCCACTTCGACCTCTGCGCCTCTGTTCCGAATACCACAGGCACAAACAGAGTACATATATGCCAACCCTCCAGATTTCGGCAGAAGACACCTAATTTATTTAACAAACCTGTTGGTATTTTTTACTTTCTCGCTCCTAAAATAATTCCAACCCCAATGCAACCTAATCGGAAAAAAAGGAATTCTCATGCTTTCTGTGAGAAAATCTCCCTCCTTCGTGCTGCAAAATGTATGAGAGAAGCAGGCATTTTTTGTGTAGTGCACACTTACCTAAATCACTTGTAGGTGACCCAAATATTAGCTGCCACTGAAAATAAGACCAATAAAGGTAGAGTGGTTTGCCAAGGATGGCAAATATTTGCCAAGTGGGGAAGCACAGGTCTAAACCTAGGCTTTTATGTTGCCAAATCTTTATTTTCTGTTGCTGTGGTCTACACCTCCTTACATTACGTCTTTAGTTTTCCATCATTACACAATGTTCACTAAATAATTGCTTGGCAGAGCTAAAATTATAGTCTTGGCAAAGGTGCTAACCTCTTGTTTTTCTATGTTAGGGGTAGCAGGCAAGAGGAGTCTTAATGTGCAATCTTTGATCCATCCGAGGTGACATTACAACATGCATACCAACATTTCTCTTGACTTTCAGAAGCTGCTCATCCTGCTGTACCGTTTTTCTTCGTATTCAGGGCTTGTAGTTTTGTGTTTTTCATTAGAAGATTAGAACTACAAGTTTAATGCCGCAAAATAAATCAGGGCCGGATAACAATCTCCAGCATGTTATTTGATATGTTGGCCTGTAAAAGGAAAGAGGGACCTGCCACAAGCAAGCCCAGGAGCGCAGAGTATAGCATACATGCCAACATTTTTCATGCGATTCAAAATAATTTAGTCCAGTCTTGGTTTTAACTTTGCATTATGGGTCTTGTAGTCCTGGATCTGTAATGGGGAAATCCGGGACTAAATGCCCAGAATAAAACGTTAAACCCAGGACTGGACTAGCGTCTTTCTCACAAAAGGCTAATATTGCCATGTATGGGGCAGGTAAGGGGAGATGTATGTGTTCCTAGGTTTCAAAATTGCCCCCTTTAACTGGAACAAATAGTGCTCCCTGCTGTTCCATCCTGTCAGTAAATGTCTAATAACCAAATCATCTGCCAAAAACAGAACTAAGGAGTAACTCACTGAATATGGTGAATTTGCCACAGTAAAGTATCAAATGAACATAACATAGCAAAATAACACTCATTTTTGAACATATACAGAAGATAACACTGGTTTCAAACAGACATAAATATTAAACAGCTCAGGTTGTCCAACGTAAAGGTGAAGATAGATAACTAGGCGGGACTGTTATTGAGTTGAGCTAACTACCCATTTGTTTCTCTGGAATGATACAATTGATTTTATGTATTTAATCATTTGGAGGGTACATGCACGGATGCTCGTTATTGATCTCAGCCCAAGGTCAAACAAACAAACAGGAATCCACTGGTTAGCAGTGATCCATGCGAACCTCAACTCTCAATCTTCAGTTCTTGTTGTAATCTAGTACAAAAACATGTTTTGTACCCTAATGTTCAAATTGCACATAGTGGAAATTGACAGACCAAGCCTCTGGCTTATTCAACAATTTAATGTCAGATTCAAATACACATACCCAGCCGACACGTGTTTCGACCACTAAAAGGTCCTCTTCAGGGCAATGTAGAGGAAGAAAGGTTTCTTCCCTTGCTTTCTGCTTGTAACAACCACACTGGTTTGTTCAAATTCAGCTCTGCAAAGTCTGTTCGAAATGTGTCCCCAATTGCTTATTTGTTGTTTATCAACTTGAGACATAGCATGCCATGCCCTCCATCTCAGAGTTGCTCTCTTTCTTTGAATGTCTAATATTTATGCCATGGAAGGTTTCCATTCAATCTTGGGTCATTAGCCCAATTCTCATGTTGTACTGCTTTACTCAGAATTACCAATTTGAAGTGTGTGGGTTAGACACACTAGGTCTGAGAACCAAAATGCAGGCAGTCCTGCAGTATGCTAATCACCCACTGCGGGACTGCCTGCTTTTTTGGTACCAGAGGATAAGATTCTCTGTATTTTTAGGAAAGCCCCATAGGAGAGTATACAGGGTCAACACAGTAGGGGGTGTCCCCTTCGTCCTCTTTGGACGCCTCATGCTACAGCTTGGGCAAATCTCCCACCCCAGGTCAGCAGAGTTTAAGGGAAAATATCTGGACAAAGAGGCGACAGCTGATGTTTGTGATGCTGGAAATGCATCGGAGGGACAGGGCCTCCGTATCCTTGTCCTTTACTGCTTTTTATCGTGTGTTCTGTCGTGTTTTCCGCACAGGAGTTCATGTGGGACTCCTGGCGGTGCAGCTCTCTCTTTTGGTTTGGTGTACCGACCCATGGGATATCCTTATGGCATCCATGGGTGGGGGTACAACCCTGTGCCCCTAGTGTATGTTTTTGGGCACCTATGTGTGGCCCACAGAGCAGGGTATGGGATGGTGGCAGCTCCATGCTGAATTTGACAGGAGCCCCGAGTATCCTCCATTTTGGGATACCCAGGCCCTGCCATTGGAATCAGTTGATTCCTGATAGGAAACAAGATGGCCCCTGTGGCCTCTTCCTTTCTATTGCCTATTACCTTGTTTTCCCAAAGTCCTGGGAAGCCCTAACTCTGTCCCTTCCCCCTGACTGGCTGTTGGGTGGAAGGTCCATATATGGTGTTGTTGTGAAGTCCAGGCCAGACTGGCTGGAGCCTTCCCAGTGACTGTATGTTGTGGGTACACCCTGCTGGTGGGACCTGGGTGAATGGAGTGTGTGACGAATATGCATTCTGTATTGTGGGTGTCTAGTATCTGGTGTTTGACACAATGACTGAGATAGCCCTGCCCGAAACTGGTATGAATGCAGTGTGGAGTGTTGAATGGCTGGGTACTTGTTCCAATACACATAACATGTTGTGAGTGTCTGGAGAGAAGTGAATGGCCTGAATGCACTATGCACCCGATTGGCTGCCTACCTGCATGAATGCCCTTCTGACCGATTGGATGCCTGAGTGTGACCCAGCAGAATGAATGGGAGATCAACTAGTATATCTGGGGGCCGCTCACTACTACAATTCGTATTCAGAAGCTAAAGTCCACTACGAAGAGTAACTGGAGTAAAACTGAAGCTTTGCCTTGAAGCCCTGCTGGAAGAGAATAATTGGTGTTGCTCTCCTTCACAATCTGAAAGCTGCTGTGTCTCCAAGGACTGACCCAGAGAGGACCTGGTAAGGTGCCCTCTTTCCGACCTACAAGGGACCATCGTGCACCAGCTGATCTTTGCCAAAGCTCCCTGGTAGACAGTCGACCGGAGACGGGGAGTGCCGCGGAATCCCAAGGAGAAGCGCCCAGACTGTTGTCTGCCACTGTCGACGACCGCTGTTGCCGACTGGAGCCGCCGTGCTCCCGTTTGCCTAAGAACTTCGTTTGATCCATGGACGCGCTCGTCTGCATCGCCCCCGCTTTATCCCGCTGGAGAAAGCCCGACCGTCGACGCGCCGAGGAGCATCCGCCGGTGGGTTTTTCCTCCAGCTAAAGACCACAGAGACGCCGACTACTCGACATCCTTGCTGGGCCACAGTTCTTCATCATCTCTTTGCTGTCCAGAACTATTGTCACCGAGGTGCCCCGCACGCCTCTTCTTTGCAGGACGCCAATGCTCCGTCTTTGACGAGCACCGCTAGGAAAGAAGCTGCCACTTCACCGCCGTAGTTCACCCTGTTCTCCATCGGACGTTCGACGACCCGTGACTCCTGCCTTAAAGGGAGGGTACTCAAGAAGGGCCGTCGATTCCCCGACGACAAACGCTACATTACAGGTACATTGGGGTTGTAGAACTATTGTAGAAGGAAAAAAGACTTTTAGAACAACATATGGACTGGGCTTGTGATACATCTTTGCTTTGCAGGTTGCCCAGGTGGGGGGGGGATCTCCACACAGAACTGTGTCTAGCGGTAGGGGCCATTATTCTGCCAATTGTTCTAACCAACTGCATTCCGCCTTTTTTCTATTGTTGGTTTCCTTTGTTAATTTGATCTGTGTGACATTTGACCCGGGTACAGTTGATGCACTTTAATGAGATCTGCTAATAATTGTGGTACCACTTAAAACTGTATATATTTACCATTGTTGATTTTCTGAGCACAAAGTGAGTTATTGTGATAGTGTACATAACCTTGAATATTAATTCTCTAAAGACTGTGTTTTAACTAATACAGTGTGTGGACATTCCTTTGTGGGGGCTTGGGGACTACACTGTACTTTAAGAACCAGCCTGCATCACCTCCTGAGAAGCTAGGCCTTGATTGCTCGACCATAGCTACCAAATAGAGAATCTTGGCTGGGGTCCCTCTGTGCCTCTCCTCTACCATATAGAGAGAGCAGAAGTAGAGACACCCCCCTCCAGTCTTTACAATGTTCTGCTACAAGTGTCCCACTATATGGGGTTTCTGAACTCTGAGCCTCTGCTGACCCTGTCAGGGGGTGCTAGACCCCCTCTTCCCCAGTTCAAGCACACGCTCAAGAGAGACCTTCTGCTCCTGACTGAGATGAAGGCTGAAGTCCTGCGGGAATGGACTGAACCAGACAATACTGCGGTCCCCCAGATTTTTGGCAAAGTTTGATCACTTACAGGGGTAGGAGGCTGCCATTCCACAGGTTGTCCAGGTCGATGACATAATCCATAGCCTGGTGGGGAGGTCTTCGGTGGCTGCGGAGGATGCCACAATGACCCAACTGATCGGAAAGTGGACTCTGCCTTGAGGAAGGCTTATGGGGGTGCCCATCCGGCTTTAGGTGCTGCCACATACTCCTCCTATACAGCCAAAGCTGCCCTTGGGGGTTTGAAGTCTTCCATCAAGGCAGCAGAGGATGGTTCTTACCTGGCTCCAATTCTACAGGCAATCAAGGCTCAGGTGGAGTTTTTGTCAGTCCTGGCATAGGATGGCATTAAGGCTGCTGCCATGTCCATGGTTTCCATCATCGCGGGACGCAGACACCTTAACACCAGGGATTGGAGGATGGATGCTCTGCAGAAATCTACGGCAATGAAGATTCCCTTTGAAGGATGCATGTTGTTTGGAGATAACCTTGAGGACAAAGTACACATTAAAGCTGACAAACATGCAGGGCACTTATGGCGCAAGTCAGCTCCTGCTTCCAGGGGTTCTGTCCCTGCTAGGCAGCACAGCGTTCTAGGGCTTGCCCTAGTGTGAGGGGTTTTCCTGTGACAGGAAGGAAATGGCGGTCTGGTCGTGTCTCCTCTCCATGCCAGCAGAAGGCCTGACGCCAGGGCAGTTGGGGCGTCAAACCCCATCAAGAGGATGGCCATGCATCAGGCCCTATTGGATCTTCTCTCCAAGAGGGTAATTCGACAGGTTCCACAGAGCTAGCAGGATCTGGGAGTCTACTCCATTGTGTTTCTGGTGCCAAAACCCTCTGGGGCATACCGTCTTAGACCTCAAGACCCTGAACCTTCACATTCAGACTCAACGTTTCAAGATGGAATGTCTTCAATGTGTTATCCCGCTAGTGAGAGATTTGAATTTCCTGGCATCCTTAGATCTACAAGATGCTTAATTTCACATAACCATCTGGTCCCCTCATCAGAGGTTTCTCAGGTTTGCTGTGGGCAGAGATCATTTCCAGTTCCGAACCTTGCCATTCGGCCTTGAATCTGCATCCCACGTCTTCACCAAGGTTCTGGGACCAGCCGTAGCTGTTCTGCACCTCTGGGGAAATTCAGGTTTTTCCATATCTCGACGACTGGCTCCTGGAAGCCTGGTCGGTGGACCTTCTGCTTCCTCATGTGGAGACTACCTGTGCAAATAAATGTTTCTGCACGAACACAGTAACACTTTAAAGCCGCTGGTTTTAGGAAAGGCTTCTCCCCCCTCTTTGAGTAACAAAAATCCCTGCCCCTCAGCTCACATTTCAGCAGATGGGGGGGCTGAAGCCCGGACAGCTCAATGGCGTTGCGTGCCTGGTACTTGGCCGTCTGTGTGTTCCTTGTCCCCTGGGCCACGCTTCATCTTCATCCCTTGCTGCTCCACATCCACAGGTTCTGGAAGGAATCCTCTCTGGACTTCAATGCCCCAATTCCAGTGGCCCCCTCACTTCGGGACATGTTTCAGTGTTGACGCCATGTGCCCAATCTGCTAAAGGGGTTTCCTCTCGGTCTGCCCTCTCCGATCATGGTTAACACAGACGCCAGCCTGTTGGGGTGGGGTGCGGTTTCTTTGGGACAGACTCACCAGGAACTGTGATAAAACCAGGCGGCATCCAGGTCTTCCAACTGAAGGGGCTCTAAGGGCCTTTACCACAGTGTTGCAAGGGGAGGCGGCCCTCTTGCGATCGGACAATACTGCCACGGTAGCCTGTGTCAACCATCAGGGGAGCTCCAGCTCACGGTCCTTGGGGACTCTGGCTCTCCGTCTGTGTACCTGGGTGGGGACTCACCTTATGTCCTCATCGGCAGGTCATGTAAGGGGTCAGGACAATGCAGTGGAAGACAACCTCAGCAGGGTGATCCCTTCAGAGGATTGGGTGCTGCAGGATGTGGCCCTTCGGAGGGAGTGCAGGGTGCTGAGGTCTCTGATTCTGGATCAGTTTGCCTCTCCCCTGTCCACAAAGGATCCACTCCCCAGGGGCATGGGGGTGGATGCCCTGACCACTCTATGGCCAGTGGGGCTTCTGTATGCATACCCCGTTCCCCTCATCTAGTAGGTGCTGCTCCGGATCCGAGATTATCAATCGAAGGTCATCTTGGTTGATCCTCTTTGGCCCTGCTGGGCTTGGCAATTTCCCCCATGCTTCCTCTCTCAGAAGGTCAAGATTGGGTGCCCTGTCCAACGGGGGTGGTAGGGCCAAAGAACCTGGTCTAGTTTCTGTGGGTGTCTCTGCAGAGGTGGTGTCCTTCATTCAACAGCACCAGCGTCCTTCCACCTTAAAAGCCTACTAGCGTCACTGGGGGCACTTTGTGTCCTGGTGCCTGGCTCAGGGCTGTTCCTCTCCCTTGAGTTATGGGGCTACCATCCTACAGTTTCTCCAGGAAGGCTTCAACAAGGGTCTCTCTGTCTCCAACCAGCGTGCTCATTGGGCTGCCATCTGCTCCTTTGGGGGGGTCCTGCTGTGGGTGGTCACTCTTTGATGGGGAGACTTCTCAAGAGTTTATTTTTGGCAAGGCCTAGCTCTGCTTCTGCGCTGTCCCCCTGGGATATCCCCTTGATGCTGCGTGACCTGCAGTCCTCTCATTTTGAGCCACTGGACGAGGTACATCTTAAGATTCTGACCCTTAAAATGGTCTTCCTTCGATTCCAATATGGTGGCCGCGGCGAGGAGACGTGAGAGAGGTCTCTCCCGCCAGGCCACGATAATAAAGCACCTCACTGTGGCATTGGGGCAGGAGAATGGCGAAATTCCTGCTCAGTGGCACTGGCGGCACAATATCTGTAGCGTATGGCCCGCGAGGAGGCCAGGGCTACGCGCACACCAGACACCAAAGTACCAGCACGGGCAGAGGCCCATACGGCATCCAGCCAGATAAGTCACACAGCCAGGCACAGACTCCCCTCGTCGGTCCTGCCAGTCCCGGTTTGTCCACCTCCGGAGTGCGGTGCAGAGCGCGGCAGCAGGAGGAAGAGCGCCCCTCCGCAGACCAACAGGGAAGCCGTCGGCAGAGAAGAGCGCGGAGAACGGAGCTGCAGCGCTGTGCCGGGAGACAGACGGAGGAAGGGGGCTGCAGCGTCGGAGGGGCCCCGAAAGGCGTGCAGGCCATTTTTGGTGGCAGGAGCAGAGGCGGAGACGAGGGGAGCCGGAGCAGTTCATCGGAGCGGGACCCCAGCTGTACATAACCCACGGCGGGAGTCAGACCACATTACGGGCTGACTCTGCCGGAGCGTCAGAGGAACCGTCCACGCTCCGGAGCTGAAGAGGAGAGCTGGAGAGCCTGACCCCCAGGTGAGGAGCAGTACAGGCCGGGGGCAACACGGGCCGGTCCATTACCCGGGAGGCTCGCCCTCAAGGACCACGGGGGACCCTTCGGCCAATAGAGAGACACACAGACCCATGGGTGGCCCAGAGGGTCGTGTGTAACAGGGTCTGCTTCGGATCCCCACAGGAGCGGACGGGCCTTAGTCTCTGGCACGGGCCTTGTCGTGGGCGCAGATTGCCCCACTGGGTGTCCACAGTGCAGATGAGAGAGGTCCACCTGAGCGTGGAACCGAGGAGGAGTGACTGACCTCAGGCAGGAGGCGACTGGACCCAAGGAACCCCCAAGAATCAGTGAAGGACACAGTATTGGCCTTGGGGGGAGCCCGCAACCCTCTCTTGGAGAGGATTTGAGAAATGACCTGGACACCCCAATCGGGGCGGGGGTGTCAAGATATGACAGGATACGAGGACTGCTGAGGACTGGGGAGGTGGAGAGTCTCACGGAGCAGAAATGAGCAGCAACGCTCCGCGCTATAGGATGGGGGGGGAACGCTTCTGCCACCGCATTGAGGGACATCGGAGTCTAAACTGGTAGAACGAGGTAAAGGACCTGTGGGGGTCCTGTGGCACGGGCGAACCACCAATAGGGGGTGAACAGGCCTTACTGTTGAAGGAGAGGAGTCGCAGGTCTGATACTCCCACTGGGGGGATTCAAGCAGCAGCAGGGGGAGCCTGTTTCTTGTAGGTGCATACTTACAGACTAGGCATCAAAGCTAGCTAGAAGCAGGCACCGGCGAAAGGACTCTCCCCGAGAGGAGGGTTGCGGGGAGTGTGGATCGACAAGATGTCAAAGACAAAAGGGAAAGGGGGACAACAGGGCATTCAGCCGCCCTCATCCAAGCAGGAGGCCAGCTTGGTCCAAATGTGGGCGGCAGACAATGCGGTCCAAACAAGAGGAAAAGCAGCATCCAAGGCACCAGAAGAATGCTTGCAACTTCCCCCACAGGTGTCACAGGCCTCGAAGGAGGACATGCAATTATTAAGAGTTAGGGAACTGCAAGAAAAGTTCATGTCTACGGTGCAGGAGCAGTTTATAACGATGAGGGAAGACATGAGGCAGGCGGTCCAGGAACTCCGGACCGATGTAGCGAAACTGGAAGAGCGTACAGATACCCTGCCGAGAATAGTTCAAAACGTGGAGGAAGAAGCACAGCAGCATAGCGAGACACAAAAACATCTGGTGCGGCTCACACACAACCTAGAGCTGCAGTGCGAGGACCTTGAAAATCGGTCTCATAGGGAGAACATCAGCATAAAAATATGGTGCAGTCGCTGGAAGGTAAGGATCTCAAGATGGCGGTGCAGGAAGTTTTCAGAGATATTTGGATGTGGAAGAGGTGGATGAGATCAAAATAGGCAGGTTGGCCCTAAGAGAACGGGAGAACCGGGGGGATCGCCCTAGAGACATGTTGGTGGCCATGTCTTACTATACCCAGAAGGAGGAGATTCAGAGGAAGGCCAGGGGGATGGACCAGGTCAGGATGAATGGAGTGGAAATCCATTTGTTCCAGGACCTGGCCTTGGTTACGCTGCAGAAAAGAAGGGCTATGGGGCCTGTGGTCAAAGAGCTAATCTCGAGGAACATCAGATATAAATGGACTTTTCCGTTTGCCCTCCTGTTCTCGTGGAAGCGGAGGCAAAGAAGAGTGACTTCTTGTGAAGAAGGTATACAGGTGATGGGCATGCAGAAGGAAGCCCAGGACATTGGGGACCGTCGGTCAAGTGGGGACCGTCGGTCAAGGGAGGAGAATCAAAGGAAGCCTTGGGAGTGGAAAACCGTGCAGCAGAAGAGGAAACTGCCGGGTGGAGGGAAGCGCTGACAGTAAGGGTGCTCGTCCTGCTTGAACTGACCAAACAGACTTGCCGGGGTGGAGGCGCTGCTGGACAGGGGAAGAAGGGGAATGAAGCAGATCCAATGGAATGACAGTATTGCGGCCCGGTGGGGGGTACCCACTGGAATTGCACACCCACAGAGGTAATGCAGGGTTTAGGATTCCCCAGGAAGTTTTTTCCCCCCCCCCGAGTCAGCAGAGGGCAAGGAGCGACAGGCCGAGCGCCCTAGCAATCTTAGGTCCTTGGGCCCTCCTCAGGATTGTTGTTAAAACGTTGGGGGAGTTCTCAGTTGGGGGGGGGGACAGGGGGAGGGATTGGGTGGGGCGGTCAGTAGGTAGATCAGGTTCTGTTGGCAGGGGGTGGCTGGGGCTATGCTCTATGGGATGGCTTGAATCATGGGAAGTTGAGAATTCTCACATTTAATGACAGGGGGCTAAATACCCCCGTAAAAAGGAAGAAATTGGAGCACATGCTCAGAAGGGAAAGAGGGGACATTTTAATGCTGCAAGAGACCCACATCAGACTCTGGGACAAGACTAAGTTGCGTTTAAAGGGGTACAACCTGTTAGGGCAATCTAATGCAACTGACAAAAAGGTGGGGGTCCTGATAGCGGTCCATGAAAGCAGGAACTTGCAGCTTCACAGTACCTTGGTGGACAAGGCAGGCCGGTACGCATTTGCTAATGCCACAATAGATGGGCTCCGTCTCTCCTTGGCCACCATCTACTCACCGAACTCGGGTCAAGACGTTTTTTGCGGGAGACACTGGGGAAGCTGGAGGAGTTTGCTAGTGGGGAGATAGTTCTGGGCGGGGATATGAACTTGGCCTGGCACCCAGCAACAGATAGAAGTTTGGGAGGTAATCAGAGACAGGGGGATCCCTCAAGGTCCCTCTGCCAGATGATGGCCCATTTGGCACTTCGAGATGTATGGAGAGAGCTTAAGGATCAGCAAAGGGGATATATGCATTACTCTCAAGTTTATAATTCTATGTCGAGAATTGATTATTTCTGGGTTTCGGTGGGCCTGTTGGGGGGAGGTACATGGAATGGAAATAGGGCCAATCTCACTGTCAGATCACGCTCCCTTATGGTTGGAGGTAAAGATGCCTAGCAGAAATAAGGGAATGTGGAGGTGGAGGCTTCCTCAGGACATACTTCAGGATCCCATTATGGGGGACGCACTTGGGGAAAAGATCCAAGAATATTTTGCCCTCAACGACACGGGTGAAGTAAGGCCGGGAACAATATGGGAGGCCTTTAAGGCGGTCATTAGAGGGCACTTTATAGCCATGAAGGCGTCAAAGGATAAGCAGAGATACCAATGGCAAAGGGAGTTAGAAATGAAGCTAATGGATATACAAGGGGAACTCTTAAAGAGCACCACTCAGACTCTTAAGAGGGCTCTAAGATACGTGCTGAGGCAGCTGGGGCAGCTGGACACGCTTCGCACAAAAAAAGCGGAGACAAGTTTGCTCTGTCTCAGGCATTGGTATTACATAAAGGACAATGAGGCTGACAAACTTCTAGCTAGGAAATTGCGAGCCAAACAACAAAACTTCACGATCAGGGAAATACGGAATGCACAGGGAGAGAAGCTTACCCGCGTCAGAGACATTGGGGAGGTGTTTAGAGGCTATTATCAAGATGTATACGTCTCTGGGAGTCCTAGTGTGACTGACCAAGATTCTTATCTGGGAACTCTCCCCATACCGCAAATATCAGAAGAAGAAAAGGAGAATCTGGAAGGGGACATCAGGGAAGAGGAAGTGAGGAAAGCAATTGCAGAGCTCCAGATGAACAAGGCGCCGGGGCCGGATGGGTTCATTGCACCATTATATTAAAAGTACGCTGAAGCTCTGATCCCTTTTCTAGCAAAGTTGTTCAATTAATTCCCTGAAGAGGGAAATGTGACCAGACTATGAATGAGGCAAAGGTTCTTGTGTTCCACAAGGCTGTGAAGGACCCGTCCCTCCATGGGTTTTATCGCCCAATAGCCCTGATTAATTTGGACTCTAAAATGTATTCAAAGATTCTTGCCACAAGGCTGTCCCTGCACCTCCCCAAGCTGATAAACGAAGATCAGTCTGGGTTTATCCCAGGCAGGCAAACTCATGACAATCTGAGGCGCATAATACACCTGGTGGAGAAAGTTGCAGTCATGCAAACCCTGGCAATCCTTCTCACAGTCGATGCCGAAAAGGCATTCGACCGGGTGGAATGGTCTTTCCTGTTTCGTACTCTATCCCGCATGGGATTTGGGGAAAACTTCTGGCATATGAAAATGGCGAATTATAATACTCCTTCCTTCATAATTGCCATAAACTGGGAGGTCACGGGCAGAGTGGAGCTTACTAGGGGCACTAAACAAGGGTGCCCGTTGTCACCCTTACTTTTTGCGATATTCCTTGAGCCTCTGCTTACTAGGATCAGGGAATCAGCGGTTATTGAGGGGATTGAAATGGCTGGCAGGCAGCATTGGGTGGTCGCGCATGCGGACGACATGTTGGTTGCCATCAACGACCCGATCGCAATCTTCCGGAGGTAATTCAAGAACTAGAGAAATTTAGGGCGCTCTCCGGTCTGAAGATCAACAGGAATAAATCAGAAATCCTACCCTTCGCAGGGGATAGAGGGGTGATCGAACGGGTGGCAGTCTCCCTGGGCTTCAAGATCGTAGATAAAAGGGTCAAATATCTTGGCATAACCCTAAATGGCAGGGTGGATCAGCTGTACGGGGGGGGGAACTATCCGGACCTTTTGGAGAAAATTAAGAGGGATCTGGATAGGTGGAACCCACTCGCGATTTCCTGGTGGGGAAGAATTTCCTCGGTGAAGATGACCATTCTCCCTAAACTGCTGTACTTCTTTCAGGCTATCGCGATCAGGTTCCCCCAAATCTTTCTTCAGGTCACTCACTAAGGCTAGTTTCACCTTTATATGGAAGAAGAAATCCCCAAGGGTAGCTAGGGCGGTTCTAACAGCTCCAATCCTAGAGGAGGGCATGGCACTCCTGCACTTTTTCAGGTATTATCAGTCTGCGCAACTGTGGATCCTGAGGGAATGGATGGGTGAGCTGCAGCAAAAGGTTTGGGCCGAGCAAAACCGGGCGGTGGCAAGAACACCGCTGAGGGAGCTGCTCTGAAGGGGGGCCAGTATAGGCACCCAAACCTGCGCATCAGCGGCCCGCTGGATGCATGGGATGACCTAGCACGAAGAGGCACATTAACAGGGGTGCCAGGCCCGTTCACCCCAATGTTCGGAAACCCAGAATTTCCTCCAGGGATGGAAAACGGGGCATTTGCGAAATGGGAAAAGGCGGGGTGTACCAAACTAGGAGAAATGATGCAGGATCAAGAGGTAATCTCTTGAGGCATGCAAGAGCAGCCTTGGCCTTAAGGAAACAGATAGATATAAATATGAGCAGCTCAGGCACTGACTAACAACCCCTTCCATTTGGCAGGCGGCAACAAGGGAACTTACACCTTTTGAAAAGCTTACGCTGACCGATTCTGGTACCAAGAAGCTAGTGTCGGCACTCTATAGGCACATTAATGTGCAAGAGGAAAGGGTCAAGTGGAACTACATGGTAAAGTGGGAACAAACGCTGGGAGGACCCATCAGTGATCGGCAGTGGGAGGAACTATGGGGAAATATCCCGAAACTGACCCGCTCAATTCAAATGAGGGAGATGTGGATAAAGGTGGCGATTCGATGGCACCTCACTCCGGTGCGGCTGAACTCGATGTTTCCAAATGCGTCCAAATTGTGCTGGAGAGAATGTGGGGGGGAGGGCACATGGAGACACATCTGGTGGGACTGCAAAGGGATTCAGGGCTTCTGGGCAAAAGTGAAGGCGCAGATGCAGGAGATGTTTCCAAATGTGGCCCAAATGGGGGAGAAGGTTTGGCTGTGCGAGATTAAAGACTCGGTAGCGAAGAAGCTCACAAAATCACAATGGAGGAGATTTATGGGCCTGCTAATAGCGGATTGGGCGGCTCTGGCCCAGAGTTGGAAACAGCAAGATCCCCCTCTGATATTTGGTTGGCTTCAGAAGGTCTGGACACTTGTAACAATGGCACAATTAACCCACACCTTGTAGGGCAGGGGGGCTCCTTTGTGAAAGAATGGAGGGAGGCGTTGAAATACTTGCAATCGGACTACATGGAACAGTGGTGTCCACACAAAAGAAGAATTTTTGACATTTTTGCGGTATGAATGGACCCCAACTGATGCAGAGAACTGATCTTCCAGAGGGAGGGAGGAAGGGAGGGAGAGGGGAGTATGTTGGGGTGGAGAGTTATTGTGTGTTGTTGTTTATGAAAATAATAAACATATTTTCAAAGAAAAAAAAAAGATGGTCTTCCTGGTGGCTATCACCTCAGCGAGGTGGCTGTGTGAGATTGGTGCCCTCTCCTGCAAAGTGCCCTATCTGGTGGTCTACCCTGATGCCTTGTTCATCAAGTGTCACCCCTTCCTTCCTTCCTAAGGTGGTTTCTGAATTTCACGCCACACAGTGAACTACATTGCTCGCTTCCTGACCACATACAACAACGTGGTAAACAAAACCAGCACAGCAACAACGAACCGACAGCCAACAAGCGACACAAATACAGACCCAACGAGGACGCCAAATGGAACACGACAACTAATAAACAATCCCAACCTCATCTCCACCATGGAACAAATTGGAATCCATCACACTCTACACCCCCCTATATCACCAAGACTGGAACAACAGAGGGGTAGCTAGCCTATTTCCCACCGGAATAAACCAACCCTGCCATTAACCTCATCAGTCTACTTGTCAAAAAGACTGACCAACAAAGAACCACCCCACCCAAAAGACTCAACCGGGGAAACCCCACCTGGAACGGAAACCCAACCAACAACACACCGGTCAGAACAAACAATACTAACAACAACACGAAAGGGAAATCAAGCAAACTACACTGCAGCCTCCTCAACGGTATATCCATGGCAAAACACTCAACAGAAATCAATTACCTCCTAAGCGAAGGAGGCACAGACGTGCTCTTCCTTACAGAAACCTGGCTATCAGACAACTATAAAGCCATCACGAGCGAAGTAATACCCGACAATTATAAATTAATACACGCCAACAGAGAAAAACGAAAAGGAGGCAGAATCGCAATCATACACAAAAAACATGCCTGAGCATCTCAAATCATCACAACCAACGCGGAAGACTATGAATCCCTCCTAATCAAGATAGAACTCAACTACCAATCCAACATAGTATTCCTCCTGATCTACAGACCACCTTCTTACAACCCCAACTTTGCAACAAAACTAGTAGACAAGGCCGCCATGCTATCAACCCACCATGACATACTGGGAGATTTCAACATATGGTTCGAAAAAGAAAATGTGTACACAGAAAACTCACTCTGCGCACTCCTGGAAACCATGCAGTTCAAGCAAATAGTAAATGGATCCACCCACGAAGCTGGACACACCTTGGATGCAATTTTCTGCAGGGAAGAACTATGTGCATCGGCGTCACCTACACCAATGGTGTGGAGTGACCACTATCATACCCCAAACCCGCCTACTAGTCGGGAAGGAAATACTGCACACCAGCAAGAAAAGAACTTGGACCTAGAGGCCCTAACAAACCTTCTAGAAGCAACCGTCGCAAGCGAAAGAGATCCCACTGATACAAACCTAGATACAACAGAAGACACACTCAACAATTGGATCACCAAGGCCCTTGACCAATTAGCACCAGCTAAAACATTCAAAGCAACACCCAAAAAACTGGCAGCAAAATGATTCGTAGAACAACTGAAAACAACTCCAAAAAAACAACCGGAAAATGGAGAGAACAATACACCAAAGAAGACAAAAGAAAATACCAAAGACAACTCAAACAAAGCAGCAGTCCTCAAAGCAAAAAAAAAAAAAAAAAAAAAAAACCTCTACTATACCACAAGAACAGAATCAGCAGACAATCCACAAAAATAACTTTTCAAAATCATCAGATAAAAAAAAAATCTTCCTGCAAAATTTCCATCACCCCTATACAAACACTTTGTGACAAAATCACCAACCACCTGAGAGAAAAAATAGACAATACAGGAGACCATCAACCTAGCTGGGGCAAATACAAACACTGGACCACAGACACCAGACAAAACACAGGTACAGCAAAACTCATCTGCTTAGAACCAATCATAGAGGAAACGTTTGCCACACTGATCAAGGACACCAAACTTGCAGGATCTGCAAGGGACCCCTTCCCCCCGGACATCTTCAAAGGAATCCTCAACCAAAGAACTCCAGCGACACGCTTCCGGAAACTAATGAATCCATCACTCAAAAAAAAAAAAAGGAATAGCACCATCCTCCTTCAAATCAAACCACTGATAAAAAGGCCAGAAAGCGCAGAAGACACAAGCAACTACAGACCGATACCCAACCTGCCCTACCCAGTGAAGATCCTGAGGAACCACGTCTACAAAATCCATCTTAAACACATGGAAACAAATGGAATACTCAACCAATCACAAGTTGGCTTCAGACCGATGAGAGGAACAGAAATGGTACTTCTATCGATATGGGACGACTTGAAAATAAACGCAGATGACACCCAATCGACACTTCTTCTTTTGGACATTTCATCGGCTTTTGACACAATCAGCCACACAACAGTAATAAAAAGACTGATGGAATGTGGCATGCAGGAATCCGCACTAAAGTGTATTACCTTATTCCTAACAAACCGAACAGAACAAATCTACCTACCACCTTTCACCTCAAAGATCAAAAAAATTATCCTGTGGTGTCCGACAGGGTTCCAGCCTCTGATGAAAATCATTCGATCCCATGGACTTACCGCCTACAACTGTGCAGACGATAACTGATTGTGAAAACAAACAGAACACAGGAACAAAATAACAACCTTCAATAACTGCCTCACAGACATATACAACTGCATGACAACAAACCTCAAACTGAACCCGCCAGAAATTGAAATAATGCTCTCACCCGCATGGTTCGACAGTGAGAACCCACAATTGGACTGGCCAATCGGCATGGGAACGCAACCAGAGACTACCAATGTATTAAACAACCTAGGAATACTCATGGACAACGGCCTACCAGAGGAAATGCAATTCAACGCAATCGCCAAAAAATGTTTCTTCCTGCCACAACTACTCAGAGGATTACTCATTACTTCCATCTCCCACAGAACCATCACAATCATATCCCCGATTCTCATAAGAATTACATACGCAAACAGCCTCTACCTAGGAGTGCCAGAAAGACTCACCAAGAAACACCAAAGGGTGTAAAATACAGCAGCCAGGATCCCACTAAGACTAAACAGAAGATACGACATCGCTCCAGCACTGAAAACCCCAAACTGGTTATCAGTAAAAAAGCTAATCAAATTCAACACACTCTGCATTGCACACAAAGCCTTACAGAGACAGGGAGTGGAATTCCTCCAAGACAAGATTAGCCGGTATCACCCAGGAAGGGAACTAAGATCCAGCAACGACCTACAAATAGAGGCAAAACACCACGGAAAAAGGACATTTGGCGGAGCAGTGTTCTCATGTCTAATTCCTAACACCTGGACCACATGCCCAAAGTAATTAGAACCACAGAAGACTACATCACCTTCAGGAAACTACTCAAAACCTGGCTATTCAGCAGATAATGACAACCTAGAAGGGACACTAGCAAATACAAGACTGCAGACAAACAACTAGAGATGAGACGAGAGGAGCCAAAGAATCCCAACAAGAACCTGGCTAGATTCAGTTAATGGAGTATCCAAAGGGCCGCTCCAGAGAGAGACCACAACTAACTGACTGACTTTACTAACCTTCTTCCCTTCCTGCTTCTCCTACCTAATTGACACCTAAACACACAAAGAACCATTACTATGCCAAAATCCAGAGTGAACCACCCACATAGCCCAATACCATCTAAAATGCAACAACACACCAAGATGCCGGACTACCTTACAGCTATGACCACCTGTGACTATGAATCCCTTATAGATATTATCTAACCCGCACACACGACCAACCCATCATAACCACACAACACTAACACCAACAGAAAACACTACCACATACCGAGGCATGGAATCTTACCCATACGGTCACAATGCGCGAGGCCGCTCACAAGTGACCACATGCAACACACTCACAGACGCCAGTTCCTCCTGCTTCTGAATCTATCCTCTCACCCTTTTCCCCACTAACCCCCCCGACCCCACTTTTTTGCAGAGCCACGCAAGCCCCCGAGACTGTCCCTGTATGGTAACGGTGTGGAACAAGTCAACTGAACATAACATAATGCCAGTAATGATACCATAAGAAAACATGGCCACCATGGCTCGGCCTCACACTCCGGTTGGCTTTGCCTTTAAAAATGTCTTGTCACAACAAGAAAACGTGTCCAAACCGGCTGCACAATGCAGGCGAGTCTAGATGCGTAATAATGCTTATCATGTTTGCTCTACCCTTTATATCCAGTTATAAAAGCCACGCCACAGTAAGAAATGGTTGGACTGGCTGCCCTAAATGCCAGTCTAGACACATAATAACAATCATGCTTGCTTTGTCATTGAATCCCAGTAAAAAACAAATGTCATGACACAGCAAAGAATGGCTAGACTAGGTGCCCCAAAATGCCAGTGAAGCCACATAACAGCACATATCATCCTTTGTATATAAAAAAAAAAAACGGCATTTTGTATTGGCATCTATGATGGATACTCATTAAAAAGTGCATCGTGATTGGGATTCCAAGATGGCCACCGAGGGGAGAGCAGCGCGATCGTGGAGCTCTCACCCCCCAGGGACAAAGACAGCAAAGATAGATTAAAAGAGCCTTCCCCAGGTGGGGATTTATCAATGTAGACTGCAGTGGTGGAGTGCAACAGCTCTGATCGCTGGGAGACTTTGGCGCAGGCAGGTGTGCAGCCTTCGTCTCTGTGGGCTGAAAGCGAGCGTCCCCAAATAGCACAACCCTCCCCTCAATGAGAGGCAGTAATGGACTCTCCCAAAATGGGAATAAGGCTAGGACCAAGTGCGTGTGAGCTTAATGGAAGTTTATCTAAGTCAAATAGGGCATGCAAAGAACTCCGAGAGCGCTCTGTCTGACAATCGCAAAGACAGGCGTTTATATTTACAAAACGTGTAATAGGCACCTACACACTATAGGGGGCATATGTACATGGGGATTGGGTGGCGTCGACTAACTATACGTGCAGCTGTGATGCGTCGCTTTGTGGTTGGTGGACATTGCCGGGTGCCAACTTGGGGTGGGCAGGTCCGCTGGGCTCATCCGGGAGGTGCTGTTAGGCCAGGCGTGGTCAGTGTCATTGATGGACGTCTTTCTTGGCTTTCTGCCCTAATGGCCATGCACACCCCATTCATTCAATGCTGCAATGTCAGTTGTCCTGTAAATCCTACAATAGGTTATTCTACAGGTTAATACAACACAGGAGGAATGCCCATTAGGTGGAATACTTTGACGATACATCAATACATGGTTACTGTTTTCCTGTTGAATAGGTATCATGGGCCATGGGGTCGGGTCTCAGGGCACGGGGTAAGCTGTCCGAACTTTAGGTCTCGTTAGAAGTAATGACAGATGCTTTTACACAATGTTGGTGCAATATTAGGTGTCTTATTTTACAAGCGTCATTAATCTGGGTTGACCTGGTGGGTCGTGGGACCTATGAGGGGGCACCTCTGGCCTTTGGTTATGGCCAGGTTTTGCTGCTGGGCTGTAAATAATTCAGGTGGCTGGCCGTGGCCATGTGGGCTGCGGGGGAACATGAATGCTTGAAGCAGCTCCAGCCGAATTGGGGGAGGTGAGGCGGTGTAGCTCGGGCCTTTGCTTTCTCTGGCAGGCGTCAATGGGAGGGGAGGGCAAGTGACCTTGGATATGCCCACGATGATACTCTTCTCGTATGTTGCAAATTATATTGAAACATAGGGATTCGTTTAAAGTATAATGCTTATTGATTTTCTAGAGGGTTATACGTCTATATTCTTTGCACCGTTACATAGTCATTTCAAAACATGTTAACTATACTAACATTTCTATTAATCACTACAGGGTAAGTATATGCAAAAATAGCAGCTCTTGCATTATATGGTAAACACGATACGTGAGGTAGCATTAGGGTTGGAGGAGCACGCAGGAGCAACAGACCAATATGGTTGACAGCAGTAATACACGTTAAACTCGTCCATTTACATTTGATGCATTCTATGTATCTCTTTAAACAATTTACATGAGCTCACAATACTGTCGCGCTTGTGCTACTTTGCACACTAGCAGCATCAGGGTAGTTATGACATAAGGACTTGGTATCACTCTCTTTACCTTACCCCAAGAGAAGCACATAATAGGAGGCCAGGGGCACTGAGTGTGTGCACATACCTGAGGGGGTTTGAGTATCGTGACCATGTTGTCACACAATACCACATTCTTCTATTCTTACAGTGTTTGTAGATTTTTGACAAGGGGGTCGTGCAGAAGGAATATCATTGTAATGCAATATATATTTATATATACATCTGTATAAACAGTTTCTTGGTATAAGATCGAGGTTTTTGTTTCATCGAGGACAATTTACAGTTATTTTCCAAGTCAGCCCCGCTACCCGGGTCACGCTGAGGATAATGATGCACTGCGGAAGGTGAAAAATAACAGTGTTTGCTCTAACACTATCTCATGTCCGACTTTTTGTGGGAACGGGCTTTCAGCGGATCTGCCAGGGAGCGGAGGCAACAGGGGTAGGCAAGGACTCTCTGAAGGTGGGGGCCGTGCTCAGCGCACGACGAATCATGTCTTAAGATGGCGTCCTGGTTTTCAAAATGGGTTCCATGACCTAGCCTGATACAGTACGTTTGGTCAATGTGTCGGCCAGTGGTCCACCCACCACCTGGGCCCTGGTGGCAGGGGGTCCCCTGACGAGTCATGGACATCACAAGGAGGGGACTGCAGGGGAGGGGGGGGGGGGGGAGTCTCTTTGACCTGTCCTCCCATACAGGGGTCTGAGGTGCGGGGACACTGCGCCCACAGCCGGTGCAGGCCAAGCTGAGAGACACGCTTGCAGGCCGCAAGCAAGAGGAACTACTTGGGGAGACCCAGGGCGGCTGAGGATCCAGTGCGGCTGTGAGGCGGGGTGGCGGAAAGCAGCCGCTGTCCGACGGCAGAGGAGCCCGTCAGGAAGGAGCTGCCTGCGATATTGGATGCCCACCGGGGCTGTATTTGTGAAGCAGGAGCTCCCCTGCTGGCAAGCACCAGCGGGAGGATCGAAGTGGGACCGAGCCGCCCCCATGCCGGCAATGCAGTGTCTCATTGGAGAGATCAGGAGGATCCGGAGAGGTCATACCCATAGCCCACTGCTGAGAGCTGCGCATCGGAAAAGAGCACCCAGAGTGGCAAAGAGGCCCAGGAGGGCCCACACAGTGAAAGTGAAGAGCAGGAAGGCAGCGACCCCGAGGGGCTTGACTCCCCCTCAGCCCCCCTTGGGGGAAACCATCACAGGTCAGGATGCGCCCTGGCCCAAGGAAAGGGTGCAAGCAGGCATAGGTTGGCCAGTGCAGGCAGTGATCAGCAGGCAGTGATCACCAGCTTTGAACAGTGACGGTGAGGAGTGGAGGAGCGCAGCAGGAAGCCCCCAGCCCAGGCTTTGAAACCAGCACTTTGCAGAGAAGACCGGGGGAGGCCATGTGGTGTTATAGCTAGGGCAGCTGGAGGCCCATTTGAGGTAATTTTGGATTTTGGAGCTGCATATAGTGCCTCAGCCAGTGCACTCGCCTCCAGAAGCACAGCAAGGGAGACAAGGGAGCAAGAGGCGCACCATGCATAGGAGACAGTGACCGGTTGGGCCCTGGCCTCCGTGGGCCAATCCTGAGGCCGAATAGAGGGCTAAAGAGTCCATCTACATCCATGGTGAGCAAGGAAGGATAAGGGAGAGGCCTGCGCACAGTTAGAGGGTTGTTCCAACCCCCACACAGTCAAAGATGGACCCACAAAGCGGCAGAGGGAGGAGGTTCCTACACCCTGAAAAAATGTCCAGAAGAGGTCAGAAGAATGCAAAACAATATCAGGGAGAAGAGGAGGGGGCAGGCCTCCCTCCCCCTCAATCAGACCTGCCTACGCACTATGTCCAAAAACCAAGGCAAGGACATGCAAGCTGCCCGCAAGTCTGTGAATAAACCACAGGAGGGCAATCTGCAGAGACTCTGGCGGAGTGACAGTGAGGTACCGGGTGGAGGAGAGCAAAGGCCCAGGGCAGGGGAGGATTTGGGGGTGCTGGCAGGCACTGCAAAAGATTAAGTAGTCACCCAGGAGGTCCTTAGCCAATGCTTTCAGGATTTTGGGGACAAGATACGAACACCATTCAGTCACAGTTGAGCATGAAGCAAGCAGAACTGTCCCGATCGTTGCAATAGGTGAAGGGGGACATAACGAAACTAGAGCATTGGAATGTTTAAGCCAAGAGTGCCATACAAGAGGTTGCAGGGGACACAAGGAAGATTGATGAGTTGGTAGGGCAATTAGCAAGGGTCACCCAGAACCTCGAGACTCAGAGCGAAAACTTTGAAAATCGCTCGAGAATCTAACTTCAAAATAAAGTGCCTTGCTGAGGCAGTGGCGGACAAGGATCTACGCACAATGGCGCAGCAAGTTTTCACAGACCTGCTGTAGGTGAAGACTGGTCGGGGATAGAGCTTGACAGCATACATAGAGTGGGGCCAAAGAGGGGAGAGCCAGGGGCCAGACCCAGAGATGTAGTGCTGACCTGACACGAGTACGGGCAGAAGGAGAAGGTGCTGGCGGCTGCCAAGAGGCTCAGATCAATCAGCTACAATGGCTCGGAACTTCGGCTATTCCAGGACCTAGCCCAGACCACCTCGTTCAAGCGTAGGATAATGGGCCCGGTGGTGTGTGACCTAATGCAAGCGGACATACGCTATAACTGGACCTTTCCCTTTGGACTACTGTTCAAATGGGAAGGGAAGCAGCATCGGGTCACCACCTGCGAGGAAGGTACGAGTCTACTGAAGATTGAGGACGAAGGGTCACCAAGGCAAGAACAAAGACTGGCGAGAGAACTGCTCAAGAGGTAAATGTGAGAGTGGATGATGTTTTTCGACAAGGGGCTAAAATAAACGGGGCCTAAGGGGTAGGGTTTAACCCCCACCACCACCGACGAGAGGGCAGGAGTGGAAGGTGCTCACACGCCTAGACACTAGAGCGCCACGCTGAGGGAAAAGTGGGGTTACAGGAAGGAATGTTTTAGTCCGCCTGGGGGAGGTAGTTAGGGGAAAGGTACCGGGGGAAGGTTGGTGGTACAGGATATCTTGGTTTATCTACATGGGTCTAGGGGGGCGCGCACAGGTTTACTCTGGGTTGTTACAAGGACTCAGTATCAGAGATGATGGGTCGGGGGAAGCGAGAGGCTGGTTGAGCCTGCTGAGAAGGGGGTGGGAGGGTGAAAGGGATTCAGGGGAGATCCCAACGGCAACCACTCATTAGAGTGAGCCGCACGGTAAGACGACCATGGAAAAGAGGGAAGTGCTTCGGGTGACTGCCCTAAACGTCAGGGGGATTCATTCCCTGGTTAAGAGAAGGAAGGTGGCACGTTTTGAGGCGTGACAGGCATCAACTTAAAATCAAGGGGTACCGCCATCTGTTCCAATCCAATGCCCCTGGGAAGACGGGGGGGGGGTATTATTCGGGACATCCAAGACTTCCAGGTCATAGCTACAGAGGAGGACACAGAGGGTAGGTATCTGGTGTCCTCTTTCCAATGGGAGAGGGGGACATATACAGTGACAGCAATCTACGCCCCAATACGGGACAAGATGGGTTCTTGCGGGCGACACTGACCAAATTGGAGACTTTTGAAGGGCAGATAATATTGGTAGACAACTTTAATCTGGCCTGTGACCCAAGAGAAGATAAGAGCGCAAGGGTGTTCCACAACCAGGTGGTGCCATCTTCCTGCTTGAACAAACACATGGCCCAATTTGCGTTGGTTGATGGCTGGAGGGAACTGAGGAGGGGGGTACACATTTTATTCCCATGTTCAGAGATCCTTCTCAAGGATAGATTACTCCTGGATTTCGAGGTCACTATTGGGTAGGGTTGCGGGGATGGAGCTAGAATTGATGGCCCTGTCAGACAATGTGCCCATAACAATTACCTTAAATATGGGGCAGAACGAACCAGGCCTATGGCAGTGGAAGTTCCCTAGCCACATCCTTAAGGATGGAGTCCTATGTGAGGACAAAAAATATAAAATCTTGGATTACTTTGTACTTAACGCAACAAAGGGTGTATGGGACGGGTTCAAAGCTACATTGTGGGGGTGAGCTCATCGCAATGAAGTGCCAGGGGGACAAACAACTAGGTCTCTTACAGGAGGAATTGGAAGCTAAACTTAAACAAATAATGTCTCAAATGGCAAATAACGCTAGGAGTACGTTGTAAAGGGAATATTGGCTCATTAGGGGCCAATTAGATGTTTTGCAGACTAGAGCTGCAGAGCGTTCATTGCTCCACCTCCAACAGAGGTATAATGTTAAAGCCAATAAGGCATATCGCCTGTCAGCGAGGTGGATTAGGAAAAAAGAAGTGTCAATGACAATCCTTAAAATAAAGGTGCGGGGGGGGGGCAAGAAAGCACTGCTCTACAAGACATAATTTCTGTCTACACAGATTATTATTAATCCCTGTACACATCAGATTCCCCTGAGGAGGGATCCCAAAAGGGAATACCTGTCCCAGTGCCCTCTCCTTAAGATCACTCCTCAAGAACGGGAAGAACTTGAGGGAGACATTACTCCAGAGGAAGTAAGGGGAGCTATAGCTGCATTGCCATCAGGAAAGGCTTCGGGCCCCGGCGGCTTGCCAGCGTGTTTCTACAAAACCTTTAGAAGGGCACTGATACTGCGCTTAGTCCAGCCCTTCAACTCTTTTTGGGGGGTGAGGGCGCAGGGTGTATCACCCTGACAATGGAATAAGCCAAGGTTGTGCAGCTCCCAAAGCCGGGTAAGGATGTCACTATGCGGTTCTTCTAGCCGATTTCCCTTATTAATCTAGACACAATGATCTACACTAAGGTTCTGGCAATAAGCCTGGAAAAGCTCCTCCCCAAACTGATTGATCCCAACCAGTCAGGATTTATTAGGCATAGCAGACCTCAGATAAAAGTCGGCGGGTCTGTCATCTGATTGAAAAAGTAAATAAATCTAGAACCCCAGCACTTATACTAGCACTGGATGGTGAGAAGGCATTCAAACGGGTCAAAAGGCCATTGCTCTTCCATACCATGAGGTCATGGGATTCAGTTCTAACTCCTTTCAATGGTAAGAGCTAACTAACGAACTCCATCCTTGCGCCTGGCAATCAACAGGCAACTTTCCCAGAGGATCACGGTCTCATGAGGCACTAAGCAGGGTTGCCAGCTCTCCCCGCTCCACCTGGAGCCGCTGTTTATCAGCATTAGGGCCTCCCCGGATATTACGGGGGATTCCCTTTGGGGGTGAGTCGCAACGTTTGCTGATGAAATGCACCTCTTGATCACAGAACCAGAAACCTAATTTCCACAGATCTCAAGGGGACCTCTTCACTTTGGGGAGGAGGCAGGGTTATAAATAAAATAGCCACAAGTCAGAGTTATTAAACCTGACCGCCCCCTCAGACGAGGTTCAGGAATTGCAGGGTATTGTACCCTATAGAGGGGCAGAAACCGGCATTAGATATTTGGGGGTCCAGATTACTGGTTCTTTGGGTGCTCTTTACCATGCTAACTACCCACCTATAGCAGGAAAGCTGCACCGGCTGCTGGCGGAATGGGTGCCCTTATCAATATACTGAATGGGGAGGATAAATGCCCTTAAAATTGTGATTTTGCAAAAAATCCCGCACTATTTCACAGCGCTGCCAGTGGGTGTTACCCAGGGCGTCTTCAGGACCATTCAAAAACAGGTGGGGTCATTTATTTTGAACCGCAAGAAAACCAGGGTAGCTATGCAGATGCTAATGTCTCCCAGAAGCAAGGGAGGGCTGTGAGTAACAACATTCCACCTCCATTTCATTGCGGCTCAAATCAGAGTGAGCCGGGGTGGTGTTAGGAAATCCCCTTCCTCTTGGTCTCTCTGGCAGCACTGGCGCAGACCTTCCTATGGTTCCCATACTTTCCCAAGATCGCCCAATCTGGGTCCTCAGTGTGTCAAACACCATCTCTCTAGTTGTACCACCAGAGGGCAGTGTGAGCAGGCTGCTCAAGCTTCACTTCCTCATTAAGCATGTAAGCGGTGTAGAGGATGTGTTTGGTGCATTGCTTCGTGTGATACTTTCCAAAGCAAAACGCAAGTTTTCCTTTCGCTGGCTAAGCATTATTCTGCTTTCTGCCTTTTGCCTTCTTGGCTCTACTGGGCTACTCTAGCAGGTGCTCTGCTCGGCTTTCTCTCCTTCTGTCACTATTCCAGTTTTCCTGCTCCTCGTCAGTCGCAATTCGACTGTCCTTCCCGGGTCAGGCGGCCCTGCGTTCCATCTCGCGGCTCACAGAATATTCTGTCCTTTTTGATTTGCCACGTGTGCAGCCGCAGTTGTATTCATATTTGCTGCGTCTCCCTGCGGCACTGCTGTTTTCGCTAGCAGCTCTTCCTCGTTGCGTCTCTGTGGCTCGGCTGCTCCCTCCTGCAGCGCCTCCTTGCTGTTTCTCACCGCAGCTGGGCTACACCCTACAGAGCTCGCTCATACTTGCACATTTAAGCTCTCCTTTCCAGCTGCACTATTCACAGTACTTTGTGGTATCAGTATTCTGTGTGGAACACGGCCATTTCCTGATCTCCTCTGATTCCCATCTTAAAACATTTCTGCTGTATATCCGACTACAGCTCTGTTCTGGAGTCGTCCCATTCTGGGATACTTACCTTCCTGCTCCTACAGACTTCTTTCTACGCAAAGCACCTCTGGATATACTGTGCCCTGAGGAAGGAAAAGAAGATCAACACTGGGTTTTTACCCCTTCTGAGTTTTCGTCAAGACTTTGGGCTTGGCCCCAGGAGCACCTCCATGACTTCCCTTTCTACCGGGAGACAGGAGAGGCCTCCTGGGGCTGGTTCCAGTTACAGCAAGGTACCATATCCGGGGCGTTAAAGAAGAACAGGCAACTTCTTTTATACTACATTGCTGCTCAATATTGCATTACTGTGAAACGGGTACAAGGTCTAACAATTGGTTATGTGGCGATCGCAGGAAGGTCTGGTGTTGAATGGACAAAGCAGTGGTGAGCGCGCCACTGGACTAGGTATTATGGCGACCCAAGTTGGGATAGACCTGCAAACATGTACTGTAGCAGGATAGGGGCCCCAGTGGGGGACTCATGGTATGAGCTGGTGCGGAGGGTGAACTTGACCACCTTCCCCTCCCCGCAGTCATCGCTGTTTAGGAATCCCCAGTTCACACCGGCTATGGAAAGGGGTACCTTCAATGTGTGGAGACGGCAGGGTGCCGCAAACTACCTGGCATGTTCTCGGGTCAGGACATTAAATCCTTTGCAAAGTGCAAGCAGGGCTTTGGGCTAGATGAGGGGGAGAGGTATCAATACTCTCAACTGGGGCACTGCCTTACGAACCCAATGGTCCTGTCAGAGGCCAACTGGGATATCACATCTTTTGAACGGTTCGTAACGATAGAAACGGGTACAGGCATTTGGTAGGAGCGTTATATGGGATTATAGCAGAAGGGGAAAGCACATGGCACTATATGGAGCAGTGGGAAACTGCAATGGCGCAGCCGCTTGAGGACGAACTTTGGACTCTGTTATGGGCTGATATCCCCAAGCTCAAACAGGCCATCCAGATTCAGGAGATGTGGGTTAAGATAATGATCCAATGGCATCTCACCCAGGAAAAACTGCATACATTCTAACCAACTGCGTCAGCGCTCTGCTGGAGGGGATGTGGGGAACTGGGATTGTGGAAGCATATCTGGTGGGAATGTCAAGTCATCCCGCCTTATTGGGACATGACCTGTGCAGCAGTAAATAGTATTTTTGGGAGTCAGATGCCAGACAACACAGGGATGGCCATCCTGGGAACGGGCGGGGTTCTAGAAAATCTACCCTCGAAAGCTCAAAGACAGACATACATCATCCTGATAGTGGCAGCAATGCTTGTGGTGGCACACAAATGAAAACAAAAAAGCTTCCCCCACAAAACACAAATGGGTTGGTAAAATGTTGAACTTTGTGGCACTAGAGTGGGTGACCTATTCGATTCAAGGGGATCACCAAAGGTGTCTCTCAGTCTGGGACATTGTATTGCATCACCTGCAACGGGATTTGTGGGCCGCATGGTGCTCGAGGAAATTGAGATTGCTGGTTTGAGTACTCACTCCACTTGGGGAGGGCGCCTTCACAGGAAGCTGGGAGGAGATATGGCTGAAGTTTCTGGGGGAGACGAGTACTATGGGGGGTTTCTCAAACGGTGCAAGGGCCCGTACAATGGCTGGCCACTCACAGAAACGTGTTCTATATAGTTTATGGACTCGGGAGGGGGACAGGACTGGGTGCATTGTTGGTTACATGTGTTGGGATCAAGGGGGGGAGAGGTAAGAAGGTGGGGGCGAGAAGGGATGGGTAGGGGGGTTATATGTGTTCCTATTGTTGAAAATGGCAATAAAATACTGTATTTGTTTTAAGTGTATTGTTACTGTGCTGCCCTCACCAGCCAAAATCAGCTCCCTGGCCCAGCACGAACACACCCACACGCACATTATTTGACTCAACATTCAATTGCTTATTCACACACGGCATTCACTCACTCACTCATTGCATGGGATGATAAGTGACCTACCCATACATTTTATATCCCCCTGCACTTGTTCCAAATAGGCACAGGGAAATGTTTTTTTCCCTGTGCTTTGAAAAGTGCACCTCTTTTGAAAATCAGGATTTACTTGAAAATGGTCAGAACCCCCTTTCAACCCTCTGCCTTGCTTAGTTGTGCATTTTGAAGCAGAAAAGAGCATCTCAATGTGCACAACTGTGATGCACATATTTAAATGTCCTTTGTGTGCGGTTCATCACCTTTTTGGCGCAAGTGAAGTGAATGCACCAACAACACGTTTTGAAAATCGTGGCACAATGGTTTATCCCTATCGATCACTTCTTTACGCTGTATGTTACTTTAGATTATTTATAAGGTGCATCCAAAGTGACCCGGAGGCATACGGTAAGAGTAAGAAGGAGGTGTTAGAGGATGGGACAGGGAATGCCACGCCTAGGAATTAGCTAGAAAGATACGTTTTAAGCTGTTTCTTAAAACACTCCACGATCATTTCAGAGAGTGTGGTTCAAGGGGTCAGGAGTGAATTAGGAATGGGAAAGGACACACGAGAAGGAAAGTGTGCATGTTTATTGTTTCTGCAGTCATTAACCCCACATTTGCTGATGAGCAGGTATTATGTTAAATACCATTAGCTCCAGAGCAGATACTGTGACTGGAATCGTTAGCCCCAGAGTACTTACTGTGCAGAGCAGGTATTGTGGCTGTAGTTATAAGCCCCAGTGCAGGTATTCCATTATATGTAATGGATTAGCAGATACTGCACTGATTTACTTACCGGTAATCTTCGTTACTCCTTGTCCTACTCTTCCTCGTCACAGTACTTACCTCATGAGGCCCCTGCCTCCGACACAGGACCTTCTTTTATTTATTTTACTCCCTATAACTTCTCTCCTTAACCCACGTCACCCAGTTGAATTTTTCCTGCCTCTGGCAGATTGGACTGTTCCCGGTGCGGGGCTCCGCGGAGCGACGATTGCTGGCCCCATGGTGGGGCTGTGTGGCGGGGCGTTCGGCTCCTTCAGGTGCAGCATGCTCCCGGGCCCCCTGCGGGCCTTGGGGTCCCAGTTGAACTGGAAGCCTCGCCTGTTTTTTTGCCTGGCTCTAGGCCAGCGTGACAGCTTTAGATGTACTGCAATGCCTTTTTCTCCTGCCGGTGGGGCCGAGTGTTCCGTTTCGACACGGCATACCAGCTCTTTTATGTACCTTCCGGAGGTGGGTGGGCTCCGTCTCCGGAGGGGAGGTGAGGTGAGCAAGGAACGGCCCGATCCCAGGGGATACATTGTTTGGTCTCCACATTGGTGGGGGGGTTCCTCCTGGCCTACCATTTAAATGTGTACTCAGCAAGTTTGTGTTCTGTTTGTTGTCTTTGCAAGCCATCGGTAAACACTCTGCAAAACTCAGGCACCTTGCCCTGTCTTCTTCCTCGTCTTCCTCTTCACCTGAACTGCGCAGGAGGAGAAAGAAGTTAAAGCATTTTTCTTTAACTAGGAAAGAATTGAAGAAGTTGCTAAAGCATCATTCTGAAGGGAGTCACAGCCATGCGCATGGGCACAAGCGCCAGCATCTGTCTTTCACATCGTCCACATTTTCTGGCGCTGATTCCTCTGCCGCTTCCTGTTCCTCATCGGCTGATGCAGAAGGGAAATATCTGGACAGGGAAGGGTTGGAGGAAGTGCTTGCTCAAGTTTGGGACCGTTTGGTGTTTTCAGAGGCCTTGGTACCAGTGGAGGGTGCTGGCCCTACTATTGACCACTATAGGCATACCCCAAGGATGGGGTTGCCTTTGGTATCCGATATCCGGGATAAAATCCTTCGGGAATGGCGTGACCCAGAGAAGATTGCAATGCCCCGCTTTATGGCCAAGCTCTACCCATTGAAAGGCGGCAAGACATTGCTCTCGGATCCAGTTGAGGTTGATGATATCCTCGCCAGTCTGGTGGGTCGCTCCTCTATGTTGGCCGAGGAGGCAGCTGTCCGGGACCCAGTGGACCGTAGGGTTAATTTCAGCCTGAAGAAGGTTTATGCTGGTGCAAATCTGGCCCTCAAAGCAGAAACTGTGATAAGTGGCTTTAGAAAATTGAAAAAGGCCATGGATGGGGGTTCAAACTGTGCCCCTTTGCTATCAGAGATGCAGAGACAGGTTGAACTTTTGTCCCATCTGGCATTTGATGGTGTGCGTGGCTCGGCCATGGCCATGGGGGCTTGTGTGTCGGCCTGGAGGGATGTGCATCTGCGGGATTGGAAAACAGAAGGTTCTCAGAAGGCAGCTGCCCTAAAACTTCCTTTTGATGGGTCCAAACATTTTGGTGATTCACTTAAGGATAAAGTGTTTTGTGCTGACAAACATGCTACAAGTTGCGGCGCAAGTCTACCTCGACTACCAAGAAGTCTTCCTCTGGTGTGGGTGCAGTGACCAGACGGTCTTTCCCTGGCTCCTCCTCTCAATCTTTTCAGATATCAAGGGTGGGCCGGGGTCCTCCACACTCTTCACTTCCAGGTCCGGTACAGAGGTCCTGACGGTTTGGACAGGCCGGTGCGCGTGCGTCTCTGGTACGGGACAGGTGGTGCTTGGATTCTTGAGTTCTGGACACCATTCGTAGGGGTTTTCAAGTGAACTTCCTGTCTCTACCTGTCCAGGATTGCATGGTTCGGACTGTTATACCCAGATCACAGACCAAGAGGTTTGCTATGACAGCTGCTCTCTCCGAGTTGTTGCTGAAGGTGGCTATCCTGCCCATTCCTTTCCTGCTTCTGGATCAGGGTTTCTACTTGCGGTTGTTCCCGGTCGCCAAACCTTCATGGACGTTTCACCTTATTTTGGACTTCAAGGCTCTGAACTGCTTCGTCTGGACGGAATGCTTCAAAATGGAGACTTTGCAGAACATTCTCCCGATGTTGTACAAGGGGGACAGGGGGGACTGGATGGCGTCTCTCGATCTCCAGGATGCACATTACCACGTGGCTCTCTGCCCCTGTCACACGAGGTTCTTCGTTTTGCAGTGGGATCCCAGCAATTTCAGTTCTGAGTGCTCCCGTTCAGGTTGTGCTCAGCCCCCAGAGTGTTCACCAAGCTGGTGGCGCATTTGCACCTGAGGGGCATTCAGATTTTTCCTTAGCTGGATGATTGGTTGGTCAAGGCGACCCTCCGGTGGACAGTCTTGACTCCTCTCCAAATGGTGTGCCAGGCATTGCGGAACTGGGGGTTTCTGGTGAACTTGCAGAATTCTCAGATGGAGCCCTCTCAGGATCTGGTTTTTGTCAGAGCTCATATTTGCACCAGGATGGGGAGAGTTTTTCTGTCCCAGGAGAGGGTCCATCGCTTGCTAACTGTTCTGGGCAGGATTCTCAGGAGGCAGTTTGTCTCGGTTTGCCTATTACTCAAGCTGCAGGGGCACATGGCATCTTGTGTATTTCTGGTTCCTTGGGCACCACTTCATTTACGACCTCTGGTGTCTTATCTACTCTCCCACTGGCTCCTGACCTCTCAAGCTTACGAGGCTTTGATTCTGGTGTCCCCAGATCGGAGGTTCTCCCTACTGCGGTGGTTGGGGGTTCCGAATATCCGGGCAGGGGTGTCCCTGGTCCTTCCTCCTGTGACCACTCTTACTACAGATACCAGCGAAGGGGTTGGGAGGGCAACGTTGGGGGTCCTCTCGGCCCATGGGTTGTGAGCTCTGGAGGAGAGCTGTCAATCATTCAATTGGAGAGAGTTGTGTGCCATTCTCTGCGCTCTGGTGTACTTCAAGGTGTTTCTGGAAGGCCGGGCGGTTTTGGTTTTATTGGACAATACAACAGCCTTGGCATATGTCAACCGCCAGGGGGGTTCCGGCCGCTTCTTGAATGATATGGGTGCTCAGATAGGTTCTTGGGGGGGGGGTGAGTCGCATGTCAGGGGGGTGGAGAATGTTTGAGTGGATCTTCTCAGCTGCCGGTTCACCTCCTCTGCAGAACTGGTTCTATCGGACAGGGTCTTTGCGGAGATCTGTGTCAGATTCTAGTTCCCCTTTTCTGTCCCAGGTTTCAGGCGGATGGGTTTGGGGGGTGGCCACCCTCACTGCAGTGGCCTTGGAGTCTCCTTTATCCATTCCCTCCTCTTCCCCTTATTCCCCGGGTGGTTCAGCGCATCAGAGAGTCTGTTGACTGTGTTGTTGGTTGCTCTGTTCTGGCCCCGCCAGAGCTGGATCCTCTCTCTGTTCGAGCTTCAGTCCCTGGAACCCTGGCTGGTTCCGGTGGCTGTGTCCCCTGCAGAGGGGTCTGGGATTTGGAGTCGGACAGATTCAATGTGCAGCATGGCTACTGCACTGTCTAGGTTGATGTCTCGGGGTTTTCAGATCCTGTGGTCGAGTCCATCATGAATGCTCGTAGACCTTCAACTCTCAAGGCATATGGCAGGCATTGGGGCCATTTCCAGAATTGGTGTGGGCGGTCTGGGATCCCTCCACTGTGTTCTGGTCTGCCCGCTATTCTGCAATTCCTCCAGGAGGGTTTTGACATAGGCCTAGCGGTCTCCACGCTTCGCTCTCAATGGGCCTCCATAAAATTCCTCTTGGAGGCCTCTGATGGCCACCTGGATGGGGAGGTGTTGGTGGGGAAGGTGCTCTGGGGTCTTTCTTCTTCCCGTACTTGTGCTTATAAAGGGCTTCCCCCTTGGGATCTCCCTCTTGTCCTAAAGTTCCTTCAGGAGCCTGCTTTTGAGCCCATTTCTGAGATTGACATCAAACACCTTACGCTGAAGACTGCCTTTCTTATCGCTATCACTTTTGCACGTAGGCTAGGGGAGATTGGGGCTCTATTGTGTCACCCCCCTATCCTGCAGGTGCTGCTGGACTCGGTGGTGTTGAGGTGTGATCCGAAGTTCCTACCTAAAGTTGTGTCTCAGTTTCACACCTCTCAAGATCTGGTTTTCCCTGCCTTTTTTCAGGATTTTCAAACGCCGGAGGTGGTGGCTTGGCATGCCATTGATGTGCAGCGGGAGGTGTTGGGAGTATTTGGCTAGGACTGCCCCTTTCTGACAGTCTGATAGTCTACTGATTAATTTTGGTCCTGCTGGTGCGGGTCGCAAGTCCTCAGTGGTTTCCATTAGCCGATGGATCCGTGTTGTTGTCTTCATGGCCTATGTAGCTTCTGGTCTGCCTGTACCTGCGCACATTCAGGGGTGGTCCACCAGGGGTTTGACGGCTTCCTGGTACGATGCAAGGGAGGGTTCTGTACAGGAGATTTGTAGGGCTACCACCTGGGCAGATCAAAGCACTTTCATCAACCTCTATTGGTTGAATGTCTCCCACTCGGGGGATGGTTCCTTCGGGGTTGGGGTTTTGTCAGTGGAGATGTGAATTTGGAGTTATTAAAGGTGTACGTTTTTCTGCACTTTTTTTGGTTCTGTGTCTCATTGGGACCTTTTCACCATTGCTGCTATGGTATGCCTCATGAGGTAAGTACTGGGACGAGGAATAGTCGACGTGGAGATAATTCTCTGATTACTTACCAGTAATCTTCATTACTCCTAGTTCTACTCTTCCCCGCCACAGTACTCACGACCCTCCTGTCCCTCCCTGCGGGGAAGGTCCCATGCTCAGGCTTGGTTATGTAAACTGAATGACGTGGGTTAAGGGGAGGCCTCATGAGTTACGTACTGTGACAAGGAAGAGTGGGCGTGGAGGTAATGTGTCTGGAATCGGTATCCCAGATCCGGTACCATGTCTGTTATTATTTGCCCCTGGGCAGGTATTGTCAGATGTAGCTGATGAGCAGGTACGGCGTACTGTATCGGAAGTCATTAGCTCCAGAGCAGGCATTGTGTCTGCACTCATTCGCTCCAGCCAGAGGATGCGATGGGCCTTTACCATTAGTGCTAGAGAAGGTAGTGTCTGCCGATATTCATTGGGGTGTTGTTTCTGTGTCTGCAGCCATTAGACCTATAACAGACACTGTGCCTGCAGTTATTATGCACAGAAGGGTCATAAGACCCAAAGGAAGTACCGGATCTGCAGCCATTAGCCCTGGGGAATCATTATTTTCAGAGTAGGCACTGGAACTGGAGACAGTACACGTCTTCAACCTGCGCAGGAATTATTATACATGTACTCACTTACACCAGAGCAGGGTCTGTGTAGTATCTGCACGGCAGTTACTGAGTCTGCGAGCATCCCAGAGCCTGAACCGTACTGTAAATGAGATTTGGAGTCCAAATCTCATTTACAGTACGGTTCAGGCTCTGGGATGCTCGCAGACTCAGTAACTGCCGTGCAGATACTACACAGACCCTGCTCTGGTGTAAGTGAGTACATGTATAATAATTCCTGCGCAGGTTGAAGACGTGTACTGTCTCCAGTTCCAGTGCCTACTCTGAAAATAATGATGATTGCAAAAGCTCCTCTTACCAATATAGCAACAAAGGGGTGAGAAAGTCTTAATGGATGCTAAAAGAAATGCATATAAAATTCACTACAAAAGAGCTGGATCGCATGCACTCACCTGATGCTGCCTGGAATCAGCCCATGAACGTTTCGTAAAGGGAGGCCTTATATTGCTTTCACTATCAATCACACATTTAACGTCCCTATGAGACCCAATAGCATTGTGTGCTTATTTAAAAGAATGCCGACCCTTGTCATGACGTATTTCTGTTAAGTCGTCGTGACGTTTTCACGTAGGACGTCTACGTGCTTAGGAAGCTAATCACGGAGGAAAGTGCGCTCTGTGCCGTGTAAGGGCAGGTATTTATATTTTATTGTGGATTTGTAAGGCGCTTATACATCTCGGGAGTGTTTCGAAGCGCAATGCATATTTGGGTTTGTTTTTCCTATTTTTATTTTGGTTGCAGCCATAGTGGTTCTTTGTGTCTTCTTGGCTGGTAAGTATTATCCCCATCCCCGGCTACCCGTGCGCGCTACAACGGCATGAAGTTTCCTTGGGATGATTTTCTGTAATTTTACTGACTTTAGGAGGTGAGGGGTTCTGATTTCAACATTGCAGGGAGGTGTGCCTAACTCCACTGCTCAGTGCTGCCAGGCAGTGCATTGAGCTGCACAGGCCAGAGTCTGTATGTACCACAAGATGTCTTTCTTGATACTCTCCCTCCCCCACCCCCCAGGGGGGCATTTCTTCCGCTGTCTGTTGATATAGGACAGAGCTCCTTCATTTCCCTGCTTTGTTTCACTGACTAGGCTCCTGCATGTTAATGAATGCTTTGCTAATATACAGTGAAAATTCAGACCACTATGTAGTCTTGCCAGCAAGGGGGTGGAGGGGGTGATCACTGTTGAAACCAGGCATTCTGCATGATGGACACATTATTGTTGTTGAAATGTGCATTTTACACGTTCGTAGGAAAAAAGTAATTTTCAAACTCAAAATCGCTGCTGAAACTTGCGTTCACTAGTTTTCTTTCAGATTATATATATATATTTTTTGTCGGAGCACCACTTTAATACTCTGTGATTTGTGTGCCCCTTGCTTTGTGTTAATCATAAATAAACGCTTCTGTTGTGCAGACAGCAGTTATTAGGAAACTAAACTGAGTTAATGGGTGCTAACTTTTGATTTTCACTAGAGGCAGAAAAACCCCAACCCATCCCTTGGCCAAACACATTTTATAGCACTTTCTTTTTTAAAAGTTATTGCAAAAAGTCATTTGATTAACACGTTTTGCATATTTTTTTTGTTTTTGGTTATATTCAACCTTAAACACATTAAAAGAAACAACAACAATATATCAATACACATAATTATATTTTGCATATATACCGTCTCGGCAACGGTCTGTCAATCAGCTGAGTAGCCCTCTACTATAGAGCAAGTCTATGCATCCCTTGATGTACTAAAATCACAGTACTTTGGGTGCACCACTGCTGTAGAAGTGATTTAAAGTGGAATTCATGTATATCTTCCTGCTGTGGGTGCCAGGTCTTCTCCTGCATGGGGCACCATATGTTGCAGAGTCTGCTGCTTCTTCAGCGCTGTCACTGAACTGCAGTAAAAGCTAAATGGCTATTACTTGATGTTTCTAAAAGTTAGCTGGGTGTTGGATTCTTTGTAAGATATGTAGATGACTGATTGGAATGCCAGCAGGCTGGACTTCTCAACTATTCTAGGCAGGGAATAGAAAGGGTAAAATATAACAAGCTGAGGCTCTATCATTTTTTTTTGTCTGTGACTGAGTAGGAGTTAAGTTTTCAGGTATGTGCTCTGACTGCTCTGTTCTCTCTGCCAGCTGGGGTGGACTGGCCTATAGGGAACTTTGGAGATTTCCAGGTAGGACCCTGCACCCTAGTTCCCTCGTGTGTGTGTGTGTGTGGGGGGGGGGGGGTTAGGGGGGATGTGCACTGACTGGTAGAGTGTAGTGTGCAAATATTGGTACGGTCAATCTGGTACCTCTATAATATTGTTTTATTGTACTTTTTAAATTGCAGGAGTACAAATTGGCTCTATCATCCCATCTAGGACAGCAAAGTCCCCAGCAGCAGTGCCACCATCAAAAATCCTGACATCTGTAGTAGGACTTGCAGACGGTAAGAATGCCTTTTTATTAAAACAACTCTATTTTGCTGTGGGTGATGGTGGGGCAATTTTAGAGGTATAGTTAGGAGTCACAATCGATCAGGGATTTCAAACCTATTTTTGACGCTGTTCCTTTCTCATGTCCAGTTTGGGGCAGTACTGAAAGTTCTTGTGTGGGAGTTGCATTTGCCGTGCACTGTGTACTCTCTCCTGGTTTCGCCGCATTGGGTCCTGCTTACTAGCTAATGCCTAACACCGAAGAGCTGGTTTGAACCCCTGCTCATCTAATCTTAATTTTGAAGTCTGAGGTAGACCCAGGTATCATTGACTGTTTGTTTTAATTGCAGCAGCATCGCTCCAAGCGTTGGTGTGTCAATCTAAACCTGTGACCAGCAAGAAAAATCCAGTGAAGCACTTGACGCAGTCACGCAGGCAGGTAAGGATTTCTTTTCCCTCTGTACCATTGGTTGAGTAGAAGTGCTGAAGGTTAATATCGGCCCTGTACAATGTGCATCCAGGTGTGGATTTCACAGCCAGGTGTGGATTTCGCAGCCAATCTGTGGCCTAGTTCAGGACCACACTTCAAAATAAATCTGAGCTAGAACTTCACGATCTGAACAGGGAGTCTTCTGAGACTTGTAGCAATGTGGTGTTTTTTAATCCAACCAGTATTTCTGACCCCTTTTTGCTGAGTTTTTTTCCCCCACGCTGTTCACATGGTTTCTTTTGAGTCTTTGCATGTTGTGTTTGCCATTGTTTCAATCTTTTGGGGACTTTTCTTTTAATTATTTTTTCACCAGCCTTTTCACATGGTTCGTTTTAAATCTTTGCATGTGGTGGTTGCCATTTTAAATCTTTTGAAGCATTTTATATTTTTGAAAACTTGAAATGGTTTTTAAAAACTAACATGACCTAAACTAGAGTGGGGGGTTTGCAATGTTTTCACAGATTCAGGCTCCTTTTGTAGATGGATCGTTGGTACTAAGTGAAAAGATTTTTCACTGTACGGATGAGGGGGGCGGGGGGTCAATTTAGAAAGGCCGCTGTGTGACCGCACAGAACGGTCTTTCTAAATTGAACTATCATACTTGTGAAACCCCTGCCGCACACAGGTGCATGCAGGGGCTGACAGGCTCGTGAGCCCCAGCTGAGTCGTCGCAGGAGCCAGAGGTGAATTTTGGACTGTATTTGTGTGAGTGTATGTGTGGGGAGCTATGCGTGTGTTGATGGGGGTGATGGGTGGGAAAATTAGGGGTTCGGGGGTTTAACTCCCCCCTCCTCCGATTAACGAGTGAATGAGCGGGTTGGGAAAGAGGGGGGCAGTATGTGATATTTCCACATTTTAAAGCCAATAAAAAAAAAACGGCAGAAACAATCAGTCTTTTTTTTTTTTTCAGGCTTTAAAATGCAGAAATATCACATAGAACTGTATTGTTTCTTAGTGCCCAGAGATGGTAGGAATTTCAATCGAAAAGCAGGAGTGGTGGAAACAGACAAAAAAATGCAAAAACACAGAAATATGACGTCTCTTATTTGGTCTTTGGGTTCACATGGATCGCAGTTGCTGGAGAAGTTCAGCTGCAGTGTGTGGTGTGTGACGCTACTTTAGCAAGCCTGAAGCCAACATAATTAAGGCAGCGTTTGGAAACAAAACTTGCAGAATTAGCAAAAAAGACCAGGGATTTGTTTGTATGGCAGCTGCAAGGCATACAAAAGCAAAAATACACTAAAATGTGGCCTCAGTACCTGCAAATGCTTTGGAAGCTTCAACATTATCTGGGCAAAAACCAATTCTGCCAACAATTCTCGCTGTCAACCGGGTAATGCTTGGTGACGGTGCAGCAGAGAAATGCAAAAGTATGCCTATGTCTGACACCACAATTTTCCACTGCATCACTGACCTGTGTTCTGATATCAGTACAGAATTGATATTGCACTTGAAACAGTCAGTTTGCCCTACAGTTGGATGAGGCCACTGACATTTCAAAAGAAGCACATTTGATTGCTTACGTGAGGTACTGCGTGGAAAAGAAATATTGGAGGATTTCTTATTTTGTAAAGCAACTTAGGGCAGAGCAACTGCATCTGTAGTCTTTGACATTGTTAACTATTTCCTACGTTCCCACTGCCTAAGTGGGAGGCGTGTGTTGGTATTTGCATGGAATGTGCTCCTCCAATGTGTTGTGCTAGAGCTGGGTTAAAAGCAAAAGTGTTGGTAGTAGCTCTACATATATTGTGGACACCCTGCATGATACACCAGAAGCTTTGCCTGTGCGCAATATGGTGAATGGACCCTCGAAGGTGCTGACTTCTGTTGTAAAGATTGTACATTTGATTAAGATGCACCCCGCACCGTTTGCCACATTATGTGCACACATGGCAGCTGAACATGATGCTTTGTTGTTTCACACGGAGGTCAGGTGGAAAGGTTTTAAATCGCATTTAGGAACTCGGGAACAAAGTGAGACACTTTCTCCTGCGTTTAGACCAGACGAAAGAAGAGCCTCTGTGTGATTCACACTAGCTTGTACTGTTAGCTTACTGTGGCGACATCTTTGAAAAGCTACATTTTCTAAACGTCTCCCTGCAAGGCACATAAACCACATCATTGGCTATGAACGCAAAAATCAGCATTCAAGGAAAAGCTGGAGCTTTGAAAAAGGAGGGTTGATGTCTGCGTTCCGAGAGTGTTTCCATTATTGGCGGATGCTCTTGAGCAGACTGAGTATGATCTTTCATGTGTTGCTGAGCTAAGAACCAGTCTCCAAGTACTTTCTAGAGGACAATTGTAACATCAATGAATGAGTGGTTCAGCTTTTCCTAGCAGACGTAGGGGCCCACCTCCCATTACACCTCCAGGAGGAACTAATGGAGCTTCAAAGTCACCGTCTACTGGAGAGTCAATTCAAAAAATTGTGTTTGGATGGATATTGGCAAAATGCAGAGTTTCCAACTTTATCCAAATGTTCAGTCAATATACTGTTACCTTTCAGCACCTCGTACCTTTGCAAGATTGGATTCTCAGCACTTACAGCACTAAAGACTAAATTTCGGTCAAAGTAGGAAGAAAACCTGTGGTTGGCTATTGCAAAAATGTAATCCAATAGTGACAGGCTGGCTGCTGGAAGACGGACCCACCTTTAACACTAGTTCTCCAGTATGCCACTGTACAACTTGCGATTGACTGATCAAGTTGTACTTAAGAAACAAATTGTTACATGTCAAACTTAACTGTAGGAAATAAATATCCAACACTGCCTTTTAGTCAAGTCCTCCTGTAGCAAAACATTCTGAATGCTGCATTTACAAACATGTGCCCTTTAACCCCTTAAGTGCCATGGGTATTTCTCCCCAGTGCCAGGGCCTTTTTTGGTGATTTCGGTATGTGGCCATTCAATGGCTTGTAACGTTTTTGTTACATGAGGTATCACGGCCAAATTTGGCTCCTTTTTTTCCACATGTAGGCGGTCGTAACGCCACCCAGGAATCCTAGGTTGCTGTAGGGGGGGTGAGAGAAAATAAGCAAAAAGGGCGAACCTTTTGGGTTTTTAAAAAAAGAAATGCCAATAAAATGATGTACAAAGAAGCCTATGTTTTGTTTCCTTGTAAGAGCTAGGAACGAATGGTTTGCTGTGCTGAATTGCCCAATTTCCTGGCTTTCAAGAACAGGTTGAGTGGAAACGAAAAGACATTATTTTGATGTGGTTATCAACTGTTTTGTGAGAGGTAGGCGATTTTGGCCATTTTTGCCAATTGGACATGCATGGACGGAATGGAAGAAAAGGGTAGGAAAGCCGAATTGGAGGACAGAAAGGCAAGTATTTCTGAATAGTAGACAAAATTACAAGTTTCGTAATGGGTGATTTGCGTAGGTCAGGCAACAACTAGGCAGGGTAAACTGCCATAGATTGGGGGAAAAGCGGGAAAATGACTGAAAAAAGGTATGTTTTGGACATGGTTGGCTTGGTAAGGCAATGGCTTCTATGAATTTTGAGAAAAGCCATGCTCCGCTGCATTCCCCCGACTCTTGCAGTTAGGAGAGCACACATTTTTTGTAGTGTTTTACAAAACAAGCATGACCACAAGCCAAACACTGAGCCATGGTACACAGGAGTTTTACGCTCATGGCCTGAACAGATGCACTTGGCATGTGTAAATCGGGAAAACCAATGTGGTGAGGAACGGCAAGCATACATTTTTTGAAAGAGCACAGGCAGACCTTTTCAAGGGTAGGTAACTTGTGCAGGTTACAAAAGTGTATGCTGCCTAAAGCAGCGACAAAATGTAGGTCACATTTGGGAAATGAAAGGGTTGTGTGACAAAGGCCACCAGCAAATGGGTCAAAACTTGGGTGAAAACCACACAAACCTACCGTCCCGCATTCCCACAGGTGTCCCGATGAAAACGGTACCTCACATGTGTGGGTGCACCTACCTGGCCGCTAAGGGGAAAGCCTAAAACACAAGTAACCCCAAATCTGTTTTCAGACCGGAATTTGAGACGCTCTGCCGACCGGCACAACATACAGATATGGGCCTCGGGTGTCCAAGCCACCGGGGAAAACTGGGAACCCCATGTATTTCCGAAAAGAGGACACCTGTGGGAATCCGCAGAGGTATGATATGCCCAAATCGCCCCAGAATGTATTACCCAGACACCCCCGCAAAGTCCGAAATGTGGGGGAAAAAAACGCATTTTCCGCACATTTTGCTCGGCTCGCCCATCGAAACACGCCCCCAACAACACATGGCCTACCGTCCCACATTCCCACAGGTGTCCCGATGAAAACAGTACCTCACATGTGTGGGTGCATCTACCGGGGGCGCAAAAGGAAAAGGGTACACAAACAGTTACTCCCCAAGAGTCAATCACTAGCCAATGGCTAGTGGTGAGGCCATGTTTTGAGCCCTAAGCATGTGCCTGCTTTCAGCATGTTAAGCGCTTTTGGCAAAAAAGCCAGGATCAGTTCAAGGTTTCGAATGACATGTCAATTTATCAACCATTGACAGTGTGAAAAGCTATAGTTTTTTTGGGATAATTCTATGCTACTCCTACATTAATTTCATACAGATAAGGGACTGTAACTGATTCCGTGAGTTTGTTCTGTTTTCAGTTTTTTAACTTGCCATAATATTTTCCTTGAGGTAGAGAATGTAATGTAGTGGTGATCAAGGCCTTCATGTCACACATAATCCACATTGTGGCAGATTTTCAGACCCAAAAAACATTTTCTCAATATAAGACCCAACAAATCCTAGCTCCAACGTATGTGTATGATATAAGCATGCCCCTTGACTTATTCAGGGACCTTTCAAAACTTGCTAGTCCTTCTTTTGTTATGACCTGCCCTTTGTTCGCAGTGTAGTAGTTACTACTTGAAAAGTCGACACAGTGTGTTTCGGCCGTCTCTAGTACATAAACTGCTGCTCTTATCCATTATGGCCTTCATCGGGACGCAACCAATTCTTGATACCTCTGTGCCTGCAGTGTTTTTGAGGTAATCCCAAATGGAGACTAGGGATGCTTCAGTTCCATCAAGGGGTCTGAAGGTGGATTTGGCAGGGTCAAAGAGGTTGTTGGTTTCTGTGCAATGTATGCTGCGTGGTCAATGTGTTTGGCTAGGAAGCAGGTGTTAGAAATTCGTCTGTAGTTCGTTCGTCTGTAGTTTGCAGGCTAGAGATGTTTTGAAAGCTGCAGCGAAAAGTGCTATATGTGAGGGAGGAGTTAAGGATGGATCTAGCAATGTGAAAACGTAGATGTGAAAATGTATTTGAGGAGTGAGAGGGGACATGGGTAATCTGGGGATCCTGATGGATGGCTGTCGGTCAGTAGTTTGAGAAATCAAGGACTACAGATTGGGGTGAAAGAGAAGATGGTAGTGATGTTGGCTGGTTGGTGGGTTCTTTTTTGCGAGGTGAGTCGACTGGGTCCGAGTGCTGCCGTGTTGTGTGTGTGTGTGTGTGTGTGTGTGTGTTGTATTAAGGAAGGGTGGGTTGGGTCGGTCCGCTATGAGTGGTTTTGAGAGTTTGACAGGAGAGAGAAGAAGACCGCTGCATGGTCTGTCCATTCGAGGGGGTAATGTGGAGCTGAAGATGGCATCAATAGTGTCCTGCTGGGCCAGGTTGAGGGCTTCCAGATTATCTAGGAGTGGTTGTATCATGGGGTTTCCGGGGGCATCAAACCATATGTTCAGCTCTAGTAGGATGAGGGAGGGGTGGGAAGACTAGTATGGCCGCTAGGGAGTCACTTAGGTCGTGGGCGTTAGCGAAGTGTCTGTCAAAGCCGTGAGGCCTGTAGATGAGCAGGAAGCTATGGGTGAGTGAAGTCATGTAAGGGTCTGGGTTTAATGCAGCCAAGAGGGGGTGCATGTATTAGTTGCGCAAGTAAGGTGGTGGCGTAAACAAAATGTGGGGGTGACATTGTGAGTGGTGACTTCATTGAGCATGGTGCAGTTAGTTTAGCTCTAGGTTGTTAATGATAATGATGTGTTATTTATATGGCGCCTTAATCTAAAGCGCTTTACAGAGCACATATTTGCATACAATATCACCCAACCAAAATTGGTACTCATTTATCGACCTCGGAAGGATGAAAGGCTGAGTTGGCCTTGCCGGGTTTCAAACCTGCGACCTGCAGATCACGCTCAGATCGCATGGCACAAGGAATCCCACAGGGAAAGGAATGGAGGGTGTGTAATTTATTCAGTGATGGGGTAGCTGATGCAGCACGAGCGTAGGGGTGCAAGTGTTTCCCGGGTAACAGGGGAGGGTGCTTTTTGAGTAATATGTGAACAGTAAAGAAGCCATTTTTTTCTAGGCCCAAGTTAGGAAAGCCTTTTTGCAGACAGCACATAATAAAGAGCTGCAGGCTTTTGTGACAGCAGTGTGTCATTTTTATATCATCTGCAGAACCAGTGTGCAGAAATGTTGCAAGACAAAGGTTTCCAAGGAGAACGCAGTCCCATCAAAGTCACTCCATGAGATACTTTCATTTCCACTGTGTTAGAGAGAGGAATAGAAATCCAATACTGTTCATTCAAATCAAGCCACAGTGTGGTACATTTTTGTCAGAATACACTTGCCAGCAAGGTGGGAGAAGGGAGCTTGGGAGGAGGGGTAGTGGGGGGGGGGGGAGTGGAGACTGGGGCAGAGCACTGGGGTAGCAGTTGTGTGGCGCATGACTGGGAGCCAATCAGTGGAGAGAGGTTCTGGTGTCCATAAGGTGTAACATTGTAAAGTGTCCTCGCTGATGTCCGCGAGGCACATGATTGGCCAGACTCTGTGAGAATGTCTTGGCCCATGACATCTCAAAATGCTAAATCCAATCAGTATGCAGCAGTTTATCCATTTGTATATTGGCAATGCCCACCAATAGCAAACAAGTGTTGGCTAATCCGCACAATCACATAATTGCGGGGCAGTGTGTGAAGGTTTGTGATGTCACAGGGGTGTTAATGTGATTTTGTTTTAAGAAATGCTTTATCCAATAGGGCTCACCTAATGTGCATATTCCTATAGGGCTCTGACGGATCTCCACCAGTGAGCATATGTGAACTTCTCTAAAAATGTAACTAAAATGTTTTATGGTAATTTCGTAATTTGTGTACAAAATGTCCAGCCGCAGTGGGCGGCATCGAGAGCTCATTTAATTCAATTTAGTTCCACAGGGCTGTCTGAACAGTGTATCCCAGCTTCTTGGTCTAATAAATTTGTTACTTCTTGCTTGGTGTACGCTCCTATTTGGATTACTTTTTCTTTCCTGGGATTATTTTTAACGAAGGTCCCCTGGTACATTGTGGAGGCACCAGCGCGATCCTCGGTGTGCTGAGGGTATTCCCGCAGCACTGTGGGTGTGGGACCGGTGGGATAAGACCAGTTCAAAGTGCACTCACATGGAGGTCCCACAGAGTTCACAAAATTCTGCATAGTCCTGAGTGCTGCCCGCACTCAAAGGAAGGTGCAGGCCTTGGGGGAAGATTCAGCTTCGAGAGGGTCGAGGATCTCTAGAGCACGTGAGTGTACTCTTGCATGAACACGCAGCGCTGCGCATGCATACACATGGCAGGGGTTTTATGAATCCCATAGGGGTATGACGATCGGCCGTAGTAGTCGTAGATATTAGTGTGTGGCGGGCACAACTATAGTAGAATAGATGATTGCGTAGATGGTGGCAGACTTCCATTAGATGGAGTGGTGCGTAGTGCAGGCGATTGTAAAGACACCACATTTTTCCTTTTTATTATGGGGATTGAGAGAAGAGATTGAGATGAGCGTTGATTATTGTTAAGGAGCACACATTAGAGTAGAAATATTGTGTTGGCCGAGGTGGAAAGTCAGTCATGAGAGTATTGTTGTAAAGGATCTATGTGATCACTGCGACCACACATAATTGCGACGGCCGAAAATGCACTTTTTTAAATTTTATTAAACCCACTTAACACCAAATAGATATGCAGGGAGAGACCCCCCCACCCCCCTCAACCTCCCCCATATTACTATAATACCCCATACCCCCCACATATATATAGGGGGTGTTAAAAGTCAGGCATTTGGGCCGTGGCAATTGTGAGGGCGGAGTTTTGGGCCATTTCTGTTGTAAATAGAAGTGTTTAGTGATAAGGAGGAGGGGCCAGGTAGTTGTATAATAAGATGGATTAGTTGGTAGATAGAATTGTGTGGGCCTGTGGAGAGGGCCATTGAGTTTTGTTTTTGTGGGATTGAAGTTGGCATTGTCGGTGTGGATGTAGAGCGAGATGGAGTAGGTGTGAGATAAGTGGGATGTGGAGTGAGGATATATGGGTGTGTGTAATGGTTATGGTTTGTTAATATTTTTGAGACTTGTACAAGAGAAGCAATTGTGATTGGCGTTTTATATGTAAATTGGGAGTGAAGCTAAATTGCACAAGGACAGAAGGGAGGAACTCTCGACTGTGATAAGTTAGCCGGAGTGGGTAGACGGGGAACAATGTGGTTTGTTGGGATTATGGACACAGCCCTCGACCATTTTTGTGCTAAATTGCCCTAATGCAGAGATAAAATATTGAAATATTTCCAGTGGGTGCAGGATACAGCAGGGTAGTTTTTCCGAGAATGGCCAGGAGAAGGAACGTTATATAGTGACACAATCGAAGACATGTTTTCATATTTCGTTGACAACATATAAAGGCACCAAATTGAACAGTAGGCAAAATATTTTAGGCCTCTGGAAGCAGTATGAAGAGAAAAAAGAGGAACCGGCCAAAGAGGTTGGGAAAGGTAGGGACGTGGCAGTGCCGCCCGCTGTACCCTACGCTGAAGCCTACACAAACCCACGACGGGTGTCCCCCAGTAGGAACAAGACAGAAATAGTGAAGGAAAAGCCAGAGGCTAGAGCCACTACTACTGAGAGAACAGCAGCAAGTCTTAGCTGACATAGAAAAATGTACGCAGTGGCTGTTAGAAACAGTGTTCAAGGCAGCAGAGGATGAGATGGAGAGGGTGGTCTGCAAAAAGGAGGAAGAGCGAGGGGTGGTGGGAACGCCAGATGTCTGGATGTCCAGAAAAATAATGTTCAAATTAGATAAAAATACCCCAGAATAAGAGGTCTCTGTAGAGTCCAAAGTGGACCCCGAGGATACCGATTAAGATGCAGGAGCAGGGGGTGAGAAAGGGAGGATCTGGGTTAAAGAGGAATCCGGCAAGGACAGCAGAAAAGGAAGAGAAGAGGAGAGGAGGAGAGAGAGGCGGGGCAAAGAGAAAAGGAGAAGGGTGAGGGAAAGAATGGGGGATGGGCAGGGACTGGTCCCAGACCTTCAGGAATTGGACATGGAGGATGTGTTCCCAAGAGCCGCAAAGGGCGGGGCCTCCCCAGCGCTGTAAACACAGCTGCCCTTGCTACCGAAGGGCAGGAGAGGGGCAAAGTATATACAATGTCAGAGCATGGACAGAGATAATTTGATGTATAGCTTGCCATCCATTGCAGCGGGGTAGGCAAATGGATATATACTCTTGAGAAGGAGACAGCATGGATTACCTTGGCGATTTGGAGAGCCTATTCACAGCTTGGTTGGATGAGCCAGAGGAGAAAATATGGGAACACAAGGAATATGATGGAGTTAAATTGAGTAATAACATTCAACGGTACATTCTTCAAGAACTGCTGCGCCCACGTGTGGAAAGTATTGAAGACTATGTACCCTGACACATCAGACATGCAGTCCATATTGGCATGCAAAATGAAGCCCGATGAATACCCTGCAGAATACATACCACAGACACACGAGATGTGGACATTAGAGTCAGAATTGTGGGACATGAACATGCCTATATTTTATCTCATATTACTCAGAACACTCCCTGGGGATATGATGTGGCATTTATAACGCGCCTGTACACAAGTGTTTTGTAGGAGTGACACGACACGACACGACACGACGGGAGGGGAGGGGGGGGGAGGGGGGAGGGGGGAGGGGGGAGGGGGGAGGGGGGAGAGAAACAAAGGGAGGACAAAATAACGATCTTACTAGGCCTTGTGTCATTTAGATTGCGGGGAAGATGGAAGGGAAGAAGTGCTAGGTGGGAGGGGAAGGGTGAAGTGCAGTTAACTCGCAAGTGCAGCCAGCGGGTGGTTCATAAGTGCAGAGAGATGGGACTGTAGGGTTGCAGATACAGACCTTAAGTGCTGGGGTGCCCGGAGGCAGTGCGAGGGCGACTGGACATGCAGGACCCTGGGCCCAAGTTCAGAGGGTGATCAGTGCACGGAGCAGTTGGGTGCATCAGCCGGGGAGAGGAAGAGAGGAAGTGGATGCAAAAAGGAAGGTCTTGAGTTGCTTTCGGAGCCGCAGGTGGTTCTGTTGAAGTTTTAGAGAGGCTGTTCCGGAGGGAGGCCCCAGCCGAGGAGAGCGATCTGCCTCCAACTCTCAGATTGGAGAAGCTTCTGACTCTCTGGAAGTTGGAGGTGGATGAGCGGAGAATTCGAGAAAGAAAATGTTTTGGAAGAGAAAGGTGGAGGTAGAGTGGTCCCAGACCCCAGAAAGCCTTGTGGACGATGCAGAGGGTCTTAAAGTTGAACATTACAGCCACGGGGAGCCAGTGAAGAGATTGCAGAGGTGGAGAGATACGATTCCTGGGTTTGAGTCCAAGGACAAGTCTCGCAGTCCTGTTCTGGATAAGTTGTAAAGGTCTAAGATTAGTGGCAGGAAGATTTAGACACAATGAGGAGGATCTCTGTCTTACTGGCACTAAGGGTGTGAAGAAGGGGTGGCTGAAGGAGCCTAAAAGAGAGCTGAGTGTTATCCGTATAACATTGAAAAGTGGAGCAGAAAGTAGCGATGCGGTGGGCAAGAGGTGCCAGGTAGTGGTTGAAGAGCCAGGGAGAGAGGTTAGACCCCTGGGTAACACCACAAGTAGAGAGAAAGATGGAAGAGAGGAAAGACCCCAATTGGACTTGAGTGTCGGGCGGTGAGAAAGGAGATCAACCAGGCCAATGCCTGATATACTAAGGTTGTCGCAGAGGCGATTGAGCAGGATGGCATGGTTGACTGTGTCAAAAGCAGAGGATAGATCGAGGAGAATGAGGACAGAAGGGAGATTAGAGTCAAGAGTGGAGAGCAAGTCTTCACGAGTGTTCAGGAGAGCAGTTTCCGTGCTTCTGGCAGCTCTGAAGCCAGACTGGTGGTCATGGAGGCAACTAACAGATTCAGTATGTAAGCTGGGAGATGGCCAGCTTTTCCAAGATTTTGCCCAGGAAAGGAGTGATGGAGATCGGGCGATAGTTAGCTGGGGAGGAAGGACTGTCCGAGGGATTTCTTTAGAAGGGGGTGCACGAGAGAGTGCTTAAGGGGGAGGGGAAAGTTCCAGTGGCAAAGGGGTGATTGCAGAAATCGGCCAAGGCTGGAGCAAGGGTGTCGATGTGGTCCTTGATTGTTCCGGATGAGCACAGGAGAACCTGACAAGACTTCCATAGATCAGACTTGTCTAGAAACATCGTCTGGGGTGAACAGGGGAAAGGAGGAGAGACGTCTTCAGACAGGCCAGGATCTCCTGATTTCTAGTAGTGAAATGAGAGGCTATGCAGAGGGCCTTGGAAGGAAAAGGAGAGGTAGGGACTATGGCAGGATTGGCCAGCTCCTTGCAGATTTTGAAAAGTTTGGGCGAGTTGCTAGATGCCGCAGAGATGTGATGTCACAACGCCTACCAACAGCGGCGAGAGAACTATAAACATGAGAGAAACGCCAGTGTCTCCTGCTCACTCTAACCTGTTGCCATGCCACCAAGACCCATATCGTGGCAGGTAGGACCACTTGCCTTATTTATTTATCAGACACCAGATGGACTCTCCTACAATAGCATGTCACACAACTAGTATATTTTCTCTTTCCTGTTTAGGAATAGGTAGAGAGGGGCTGCCCCAGATAGTCAGTTGGATGACTGCATGCTCCCAGGTAATCATCTGTATACATGATTTAGATACATTCTATCACTTGTTCTACCATTGAACACAAACCACATTACACGTATGGTGTATGCTATTACTTTTGATTTTTGTTTTTTTGTAGATGCTTTAAAGTTTTTCCACAGACAGGTAAATGATTTGATTTTCAACCACATAGTTGACTTTAGAGTTAAAATGGATGAATTTCATATGAAGTTACATAGGTTCTGACTCTTATTTTTTCAACTTTTTTTCTTATTGTTTGCAAATCAACTAAATGATGTTATCAACAAATGTGTGGTATGTGTTTGTTTCATGTATCACATTTGTACGAAATGTCATTTCTATACTGTCCTGCCATGATGACGGACTTAGTTCTGAAATGCATTGGCAATGATTATTTTTGGACACATGCTTTGGATGCATTCTCCCTTTCATGAAAATAAAGTGATTGGGACATTCTTATACTAAGATTTACTGACCATAATTTTGAAAATCTTGTGAACATTGCATAAGCACTCAGTAAATAGCGCAACTTTTAAAAGGGCGGAGGGTGAGCGTATTATGAGCTGGGAAATCTTTTCTCTTGGCCTGTAGATAGTGGCCACAGTGAGAGAGAGGCCAGGAGAGAGAGAGCGTGCCTGCAGAGCTGGAATTCAAAGGAGGAGTAGTGCTGCATTGGAATGATATAAGCAGGGATCCACTCTGGGAAAATCGAGCCTGCACCCCAGCCGGGACGGTTGGTTCTGGGTTCGGAGAGGATATTGTAGCCATCGGGAAGGAGAGTATCGTAACTTTTGACAGAGCTGGCCATGAACCAAGTCTCGGTGAGACAGAGTACATCCAAATCAAGCTCTTCCAGGAGACGGCAGAAGTCGGAGGAATGTTTGACAGCTAAACGAGAGTTGAGAGTAGCAATGTGGAGCAGGTTGCCACATTTGAAAGATTCCTGAGGAGGGTTACAGGCCAGAGTTGCACCCTACAGAACTGTTGGAGGTGCCCGAGGATGGGCAGAAGAAGAAGAAAGAGAAGGCAGGGTATTCAGGGAGGGAGAAGAGAGTGCCAGAGGGTTGGCAGAGGTGGGAGGCAACAGGGTGGCCAGAGAAGCAACAGGTGGGTGCCAAAGTGGTGGCAGAGGAAGGAGACGCAGAGGAGCCACAGAGGGGTAAGAAGGGATTGCAGGAGAGGAAAAGAAGTTGATAAGGTGTGGGAAGCATCTATCAAAGAGGAAGAGATTGGCATGAGGGTCCTGGACCAAGTCAGTGCCATTTAAGTAGACATTAATGATGGTCTTAGAGGAGTGGAAGGGGGTCAGGAGAGTCTCCCACCAGGTGCCACCATTAATGGGAGAAGAGGAAAAAGGCAAGAGAACAGAGACCATATGGGGGGGTGTCCATGGGCCTGGAGAGGGAACGACAAAGAGTATGTCCATAAGGGTCTGTCTGGCGGAAGCACTGCTATAGGTATCGGCGATAGGGAGGCCTAGGTTGGAGACCCTTTTGAGCTTCTTCCTGCCAGACTTAGTGAGAGGGATAGGATAATCGATAGAAAGCATTTAGAAAAGATAGAGACAGAGAGCACCATAGGGGGTGTGGGGAGGAAAGAAGGGTGTAAGGAGAGGGGAGGTCATGCGGGGGGTGGGCCAACATGAAGGATGCACTGGGGGAAACAAAAGGTAGGGGGGCACAACAAAGACCTAGAACACACCTACATCAAATGCAGTACCAAACCATCGGAAGAAAAGGGCACAACAGAGAACCTTGAAGTAGAGAATGCAGATGTGGTTCAGAATCCAGGCAAAGCACAACCTGGAAGTAAAGAATGCAGCTGCAATACAGGACCAAAAGCAAAACGCAGAGGTCTGCAGGGAAGCTGGAAATGAAGAATACAGGCAATTGCAATGTGATGCCACAAACTGTGGATAGCAACACAATATCAAGAACTGTAGAGAGCAAACACAAAGTCCATACAGTCAACAAGGCACAGACCACAACATGAACCTAGAAGACGAATGCAGGCAATGCAAGTAATGCCAGAAATCAATGGAGCCTGAGACGTGTCAGGATACTACACAATTGTTCGAAGAGGGAAGGGTTGAGATGCGAGAGGAAGGAAAGGAAACACGGGGGGTTGGAATAGGATGGCAAGGACTTGTGATACGAGGGAGCGCATATGGCCAAGTTGTGCGGGCCAAGCTGTGGGCTATTTGAGCACAGTACAGATTCGACTTTCCTAGAAAGGGAACAAGGCTAGGTTTTTTAGCATAGCACAATGCAACACACCCAGATTCGACTTACCTGATCAGCCGCAGTAGGTCATGGGCTGCACGGCAGACACCGGCAGACACCACTGGGGCTGTCCTTAGCCTCTGGTCCTTGGCCGAGGGGACTGCCACAGCAGGGGTTGTCTTGGAATGTGCAAACATACTTAGAAAAGGTTGTCAAATTAAGGCGAAGGAGTGGCCAGAGATGCAGACAAACATAGTACACCTTTGTAAAAGGAAACGGGGAAAGAGAGAAAGACACAGCAGGTAATGCAGTGAAGACAGATGCAAAATTGGTGCAAAACAAAGTAGCATAAATCACCTTGGAAGGGGCTGTACTCGCAAACATTGTTCCAGAGCAGCTTGAAACAGCTGCCTAACAAGGGGGTTTCCTGCAGGGGCGTGCCACCGGGAGGAGTATACCCACAGTAAGGAAGAGTGTTCCAGCAGCAGGTAGGGTATCCCTGACAAGGGGCGTATCAGCCACACTGGGCGTATCAGCCACACTGGAACTATCAACAAAAGGGGCTATCACCCGCTGACAGGATAGTATCAACAGGGCAGAGGGTACTCACCATGAGGCAGGGGGTACGGATATCGAGGAGCGGGCCCAGATTTGGAGAACCATGTTTTATATGCGGGAAGAGGGGACACTTTGCACAGATGTGCCCACGCAGACAACAGCAGCAGTATGGCCAAGGGGGGCCCTAGGTATATGTTCAACCCATGCAGCCACAGATGCAACCCACACAACCACAGATGCAGCCATTGCAAGCACAGATGCCAACACAGCAGGCGACCTTCACACAGTCAGTGCACCCTGCTGGCCCCGTAGTTGCCCAGACACTATAGGCAAACATCCAGCAGCAGGCGTCGGTATCACAGAATGCCTTCCAGGCTCAAGCACAAATGTATACCCAGGACGACGGCACAATGTTGGATCAAAACACAGTATCGCACAACACTGGAGTGACCGTCCTTGGAGCTAACCCGTTCCAAGTTCCAGGACAAGACCCAAAAGCCCAATAGGCCAGCCCACAGAGGACACTTGTGTGCCAAATCCTTTCAGTAACTGACGACCCCCGAAGGGGATCCCAAGGTAGCAGTGAAGATTGGACAAAACGATTTCTCATTTTTGGTTGACAAGGGTGCCACCAAATCCTGCATTAAGCAGGGTGTCTTTCCCGTCGGACAAAGTAATGGACACACAGAGAATTTCTGGCGCTGTTATAACAGTTCCTATCACAGAAGATTTACCACTCACAATAGGGACACAGCAAATAGTAGGGCCCCTGTTGTACTAAAAAAAAAACACCCCTTCAGCATATTAAGGAGACACACATAATGAGTAAATAATTATGACCATTTCATTTTTGGAGAAGGGCATTGTATGCTAGACTCCCAGCATTTTTTTTTGAGCGGGTCGCAACATTCATACACGAATTTGCAAACATCACCTGCGCGGCTCACCGAGCTATTCTTTTATGGGGTGCAAGCATTGCTAGAGTGGGTACCGAGAATGGAAGACAAGGTATTTAGATTGCCCGCATAATTCTTGTTCAGAGCAGCAGTACACAAAGACATGGCACCAGGAACAACACTCACAATACACTTAGAAGCAGTACTAACAAGGAAGGACATGGTAGTATTGTATAGGATGTATGAAGAGGGTACAGAGTGACGCACGGTCATATGCATTGACCCGACATTAAGACTGCCTGACAGACGAACAACTGTTTTCAGAAGACAAAGCGGAAGGGGAGATGGTATCCCAGATATGTCCATGTCAGGTGAACATAGAGGAGAGACAGTTACCCCAGAGGATGTAGATAGTGAGCACAGTATCAGCTCACTTGCGGGATGATTTGAAAAAGTACCAGAGGTACTGTGGGCCAGTGGGCCCCATGATGTAGGTTTCCTGAAGGGAGCAGCGGCGGTCTGCATAAAGTTGAAGGAACTGCTGCCCCGGGTTAAATAACCACTATCACGAGAAGCAAACAAGGGTATATATGACTCACTTCTCACACTATGGTGACTTGGCATATTAAAAGCATCAGAATATCCATGTAATACGCCATTTACACTGTCAAGCAATTGAATTGATGGGCCGTGTAGGTTTATTCAAGATCTCTGCCCCTTGAGCAATGTAGTGGTAACAGAGTTTCCACTCGCACCCAATCCAGCCACTATATTATTTAACATCCCCACAGAAGCCACGTGCTTCACAGTTAAAGATTTAAAGAATGCGTTCTTTTCCATCCCATTGCACCCAGATTCACAATATTTCACCGTGTTCACGTACCTCTGGACCAGATTCCAGCACCTGTGGGAAACCTAATGGGAATCCTCACACCTACTCCCCCTGGATCCTCTTCTCGGGTGGCCAGGGAAAGGCCATTGCTTTTAGATCCTGACCCTGGGGGTATAGAAGTGAGGGCGGATCACCTGGGTGGAGCACTTGGGGGGGGGGGGGTTGGGAAGAGGGTATCCCCAGGCGAGACATGGTATCCCCCTTTCCCTTATGAGAACCAACCTAACGCCACCCCCGCATTTATGAGCCATTGTTAAGCATCTCTTCTCCTTTTCACTCATTCAACCTACTAAAGTACTGGGATGAGGAAGAGGCAACTAGGAGTAGCGAACACCAGTAATTAATTTCACCACTCTAGTACTGAGACGAGGAAGAGGCCTGCAGAGTATTGTAAAGTTCAGGCATTTCCCAAGTTCTTTAATTGCAGCCAGGCAGTTACAATTGGGAACCCACACCTGCAACCTGTCAAGTGGTTACAGGTGTATAAGAAGAGAGAAGATCTGTGCACGTTGAGGTAGCCGTTGTGGGTTTTGCAGGAGAGCCAGGGCGTCAGCAGACAACCCCAAGGAACTGTGGAGCCCAGGGCCACAGGGTCTGCAAACAAAAAACACAGGTGTGAGAGCCTCAGTGGTCGCCGATACTCAGCTGGGGCTGCGGGCAAGGAAAATGAAACAAAGTGGCCACCAGCATCCATCAAGAGGAAGCGGAGCTGCAGGTGGCAACTGGAGAGAATCCGAAGTGAGAGCAGGGCTCGTCGTTGAAGGAAAGCCATCAAACAGACCCAAAACTCAACACCACAGCTGCCCGGAGGGAACACCAGGGACCAGTGAGTGAAGGGGGGGAAAAGTCACTTGAACCAGGGTGCTGCTGGGGCTTATGGGGAAGCGAGGCGAATGCCGAACTAATAAAACGGCATGCACATAATGAAACAAACCCGAAGCCACTGGTTGGGAGAAAATTAAGCAGCAAAGTAAACGATTACCAATATTGAATACCAAATTGAATGAAACCTTTATGAGCAAATCTACGACCTGATGACAAATTAATATGAAATTAAGATATTGCCAGTTTGAAATCAAAATATGAGTTAAGAGAGCAAGTGTGGAAGATTGCGAGAGAGCATGGCAGCAAGGTGATAAAGGAGTAAAACCACCACAAAGTGAACTTTATGCATGAATACAGTGTGGCAAGGCCAATGACTGGCAAAGGATATGCAACACATTGTGGCAAATCCAAGAGGCTAACAAAGAAGCCAAGTGAGTGTGAACCTTCACATAAAGCCAAGAGGCTGACACGGAAAAGCCAAGTGAGTGTGAACATTCACACAGGAGCCGATACAGAAGAACCTGTGTGGGCTAGAGAACCTAAGGTTCCAGGTTGCGTGAACTGTAATGGTGTAATGGTTTTGACTAAAACGTGGCGCCTATGTGCAGTGCATTTTGGGTGTGCTCTGAGCCATAATGGACATTTACTCCAGGTCTCAGTGGAAGCTGCACTTGAACATATTTTCAGCATTTCCCCTATTATTACAAGGTTTGAAATTGCCGGGGACTAAGTGCTGCTTGGCTCCTGGTTTAAGCTATTAATCGCCCAGTAATCATTTTCAAGTCTTCCCAGGCGCTGTGATGAGCGGCTGCTGTATACCAATGAAATGTGCATCAGCAGCCACTAGATGGCAGCAGAGCTGGAGAGAAGAGGAATTAATGGGCCCTTGTCATCGAAAGACCAGCGTACCAGCATTCCCTGAGCCTACCTCCAGGTATACAACACCACTCCACTTGGTGGTGGATGTGCCCAGTGGGTGGGCTCGGGGTAGGAGACTGTGCTGAAAAGCAAGTCTGATGAAGTCAGGCAAGGACGGCATACATAATGCACATGCCCCTAAGCTTTGTGGGAACCATGAAGCATGTTCCTAAAAACAGGACCTGGCTGTCTTCAACCTGTTTCCAAATTCCATATAATAATCATCAGATCATGACCCAAGAGAAATTTCCCAAACGGCCTTACAGATGGATGCCTACACAAGCGCTGCTGCGACCTGTTAGATAAGTGTTATGGCTTGCTGTTTATGATGGTTTTGGGGGGCATGGGGACACTGGCTGGGCCTTGGAACGTAGCGACAAATCTGGGAATGGACTCCTCGCAAACCAAATTTCCAGTTCTGCTGCAGCCTTCAGGCTTATGTAAACATAACAAAAAGTTTCACAAGTGAACTGAACACTGACAGCAAACACCTCGACTCAATTATTTTTTTTAAATAACCAAGCGTTGCAGTGTGTGCACATTCTCGTAGACCTTGATGATTCCAATTAACAAGGCAGCAGATTATGCATTTTAAATGCCTGAGAACGGAGCATGGGCCAATTTAAAACAAATGTCTTCATTTGAAGACGTGTTTGTAATAATCTTCTACAAAACAATCATCCCACCCCAGTGTTTTGTTAGTTTGCGTTGCTTGCTGTTCAAGCAAGTTGTCTCCACCCTGCAGCTGCTACATCAAAAAGCAACGGGAATTGATTTCAGTAGGTCCGTTCCACTGGATGGTTAGTAGGACTGGGCAAACGTCAGATAGAAACCTCGCTCTGCCTATAGAGGAGAAGCCGTATGCAGCTCGAGGCCTTATCATAGGAGCAGGCTACTTGGCTTTCTGATATTTTCCTACCCATATGACTATCCACCCTTGAGTTCTCCCCTAATTTTCTAGTGCTTTGTAACCTGTTACACTACTGTTGGGTGCTTAATTTGAGCCTCTAGACTCCTGATGACAACCTCTGGACTAGTCAAAAGGTTCACCAGCGGTTTTGTGGTAGGCCCTGCCAGCCTGTTTTGGCCCCCAAAAGTCAAGCTGCTCACTCACTGATGCGCACTCCTCGAGTCGGCATGGAGATGAGAATGGGTAAGAAGCACTGCATTGTGGTTTTGTGGGGTGGGAGGGGGATCAGACTATTGCCAGAAAACCCCTGGGGCTTTTTACTCTGCCTTGACCTCAGGTATGTTCGCAAATCCTCACATCTTTCTGGGCTTTTGGCCAATCAGTGTACAGTTTCCCGGTGTGCCCCATTGTTGATCAGACACCCATTTATGAAAGGACACTGGTGGGGGGAAATAAAGCATGTTAGGAAGAGATGGACATTGTGCTGTTTTACACAATTAAGTGCCAGAACACAAAGCTAACTCGTTTCCCTATCATGTGATCAGGAGCAGTGTGATGGGGAAAAGACATTTTAGGTTATTGTATGAAGCACATAGGCACAAAACTACTCCCTAATGGTGCCAAAGTACACAGCCTTTAAGGCAGGGATCTGCAACGTTTGGTCCTCAAAATGTTTTGGGCAACATCTCCCGTCAGAACTAGCCAGCATAGCCAGTTGTGAGGGATCATGGGAGTCCTAGTCTAAACCCTCTGGAGAGAAACTGGTTGCATACCCCGGTTATAAGGGCATACGCTCAGTTAATATTCCTGCATGCAGGTATAAAGAGCAAACTTTGATGTAGATGGGATTCATGGCTGAGCATCTGAAACAGCACTCCAGGAACCTGCATGCCTTACCCCAAAATTTTTGAGAATGTATAACATGTTTATAATTTCTTAATCATACTTGTTCTGTGAGCTTCTTGTCTACTGGGAGTGCATCGGGTCAAAACACCATTTTTTTGCCACCATTGTGTGCTGTATAGGCATAGGAATCAGCCTTGGAATGGCCCAAAATGCTAGTGTGGTTCAGTTGTTGGGATTAAAGTTAAGCAGTTTGAGTTACTGAACTGCACACCTGGTCAGTTTGGCCGATGTTACTAACCATATGAGCTTTAAAATGCACTAAATTGCCATTTGCAAATGAGAGCCAATTTTTCATGGTGCCCGGGCCTATTTTAATGTCCCAGTTTTACCATGCTTAAATGACAAAATCAAAATGTATGTCCCATGTAATTTAAAAGGTCCAGCAATTTGTTTCACCTCTATTCACTTTGGCTACTTTTACCAGCGGACCTAACTGTTTTGTCTGCATCACTGTAAATGCTACTTGAATATGTAACTTAGGGAACCCTATAGTCACTTCACAAAGCGCATACATGTGTTTAGCTGTTGGCAGTTTGACAGATTTTCTAAAGAACATTTAGTTCATATATCTCTGAACCGGAATTGTTATAATGAGGTTATTTGAAAAGGTCTTAGGAGAAAAAGAAATTTCCCCAGACCAAAACAAAAAAAGATCTATTTAGAAAGACTGAATAAAATCGACAATTCTGTCCTTCTATATCAATCCTAAAACTCTGACCTCTCCAACCCCCCCCTCCCCCCACCTGCACTCTTGATCCATCGACGTTGTCCTCCTCCCGGTACGCAGCCATTTTAGGAATGACAGCTGCTGCATGAGACGCAAAGGAGTGCGAGGGCGAGGGATGTTGTGGAAGCAAGGTAAGTGTTTGACTGTATGCATGTGTGTGTACATGTGTGTGAGAGAGGTGTGTGAATGTATCTAGTGGGAATGGGAGGAGGGGCGCAAGTAAAAAAAAAAATAGAAAAATGTAATGAATGGTGTGAGGGCGTCCAGGCCCCAACGTGATACTACAGCATGATAAAAGCAACCAAAATAAATCGGTCTTTTTGGTGTTCGAGTTTAAAAATGCCGTAATATCACATAGAACCATTTGTAAATTGCTTAACTTGCACAGTTATGCCCTTATAGTGTAGCTCTTTGTTCATGATGTGTTGAGCAATGTGTTCAGCTCAGATTTTGACCATTCATTATGCGCAGTATGCAAAATCCCAGCATTAACTCCATTTCTAAAATATATATTCCAGTTTGACAATCTCAGTTGATATCTGTTGAATTCTGAGGTCACATTTTACACTCCCCTTCAGAAAACACTGGTGCTGCAAAAATTACCATACAAAATATTTTTCCAGCTTCCAATGGACAATTAAAATTGGGCCAGCAAACTAGTGCCTATTGCCTGAGGACTCTAATATCCTTGAAAGGTTGCTGGAGGTCTATAATGGTCTAATTTGTACATTAAACTGTTATAGCAACTGCGGCAAGTCTGCTTTTCACCTAATGTATGCTGCATGAGGTTTTTTTTATCTTAGAAACGCAAAACTAAATTGCCATGTTTGAGATCTCTTTCTCTTGTCATGCTCGGGTCTTCTTTTTCACTAACATGACACTTACAAATGCATTTATGAGACAAAATTTAGTAGCTCCTGGTCACACTGAGTAGCTCTTGGCCGGAGTAAAATCCCTGATGCCCAAGAGCTACTTTTAGCTCCTGCATCAGGAGTCCCAATTTAGACCCCTGTTATTCCACTGGTAAACATGTTTTCAGCGCTGCCTAAAGCATGTTATTTTACATTGCTCCAAGGACACATTGGAGAGAAGATTCACACACAGGCTAGAATGAGCCGATGCCAGCTGGTACCTGATGATGTTGTTATGAAATTTGCTAAAGCCGAAGAGAAGTTATGCATTTGTTTTTGCTGCTTTCTTGAGAAAAGAAAGCATTTTGCCTCTTGGGTTGCCATGGGTCACTCCGGCCGGGGGGGCCATGGGAACTCTCAAAAGGTAGAGACTTTGAAAGCCAGAAAGATCTGAAAAATGCTGTCACGCATTTGCGGATGGTTTAAAATGAGGGGCGCCGGAGCAGTCAGACAGAAAGCTTTACTGGAAGATGTTCGCATCGCTCCAGGCCCATTGATGCCAAGAATCTCTCTACCTGCCTGTTTCGGAGCTATTTAAGGGCTGCTGTCGAGATGAAGGTGAGCCTTGCAGCTGTGTCACCGCTGATGTATTTTATTTAGACTTCTTTTATTCATATATTCCTTTATTATTCTTGTTGCATGTATTCATTTATGATTGCTTTTGCTGAATAAATAGGCCTTATAAGAGCCATTTCATAACCTAGCCGGGGGGGGGTGTGTGTGTGTGTGTTTGTGTGTGTGTGTGTGTGTGTGTGTGGATACGAGCCCTTCAGCGTCCACGTTTTTCATTCAGTGTACTGGTGAGAAAAAAAGAAATATATCCGTGCACTCTGCGAAAAGTAAAACAAATGAGTGGACAGTGTGGTTTGACAACTGCGCCTAGACCAGGGAACCCTCAATTATGAAAGCCAAAGATATTGTTGAAGTAAAATAAGAAGGTGTAATATGATTGAACTGTTAATCCAATCCAGAAGGAGTGTCAAGTTGATCTGGAGTTATTTTGAACATTGAGAGACTGAGACTAAGAATAAGTTGGCAAATTAAAGCTTTGGGGAAGTGAAACCTGAGACATAATGAACAGTAGTGCTGTCTTGAGGATGGAAACTACAAGATCCTTGTCTTTGGAACTATGTTGCTTTGATCTTGGGGAAGGGAACCCTGAGGATTTGTGGAACTTTCTTGAACTAGGGGAAGGTAACTCAGAGTATTTGTGGAACTTTCTTGAACTTGCAGGGAGGGGAGCCAAAAAGTAAGGTAGGAGGTGGAAGGAGCTCAGAACTTAATTTTGCTCACCATTTCTTTTGTTGCTTACATCCCTACACAGACAGACTTTAAGTTGAACTTTCTGACTCAGACTATCCTTACTTTCTTCAGATGGGGGAATCCCACCTTAGCATAGGGCGGGTTAGGCCTTCAACCATCCTGACATTCAAGGTAATAAACCATTTTATTTGAATTTTGAATCTTTTATCTGCGTCTTGCTTCATGATGCCTTCACACACACTTGTTTACCACAAGGGTATTGTGAGTCGCCCAGTATGTTCCAACACGGTGATCCAGATGGACCCAAGTAATGTTCGAATACACCGCACAGTCATTGAAGTACGCAGTTGACCTCCTGGTGTGCAGCACTACGGAGGACCAGTACAGAAAAGATTCAGTGACACTTCTGACATTATTGGTAGACCAGGAGAAATTGCAGTATTGTCAAAAAGAAATAGTGTACATAGGACATATAGTGAACATATAGTACAGGGGGCAACCCTATGTGCTGCCAATCCTATTTGAGCTATGTCAACTGCAGGTTTTCCTAGCTATAATGTTAAGATACAGGAGTCGTACAATGCATCCCCAAGACCAAAAAGGGATAATGTACGAAACCTATATTCCCTTTGTAATCTATCATAACCCTTAATGAGATCTAGCGACCGAGCAAGAGTAGGGATATCTCCGTTTTGTTCTCACTATAATATGTGATGCAGTTCTTTTATATTATCTCTAGCCATTCCTCCTAGAACATATCTAACTGGTTCAAAATACATTCATAAGAGGGTTCAAATAGTTGTAATATAAAGCTAATATTTTTGCTAGGATTTTAACATCTTCATTAATAGAAGAGATGGCCTTAAAATTACAGCATCTCATATAATTTGTTCCATGCTTATAAACGGCAGGGAATATCCTGCTAAATACTGCTAATTATGTACCTTTTGAAACTGCTTCATTATAGAGTGTAGCCAATAACGAGGGCAGGTTACTTTCACATATTCTGATAAATGTCGATGGAAATGAATCTACTGGAAACCTTCTTGTAACCATATCCTTTAAAAAAGCTTACTTGTTTTATCGTTCTGAAATTGGAGCCCCTTTGTACTTTCTAGGGACTGCATTTAGTGAGGGGAGGTGAATCCCACTGTCGCATCTGCGTATAGTGAAACCTCTCACCCTCCGAAAGATTGAATAAGGTCTCACAAATTGCAAAATTCAAAGGGGTGTTTTGCTTATAGATCTGATTTTAAATGTTTACTCCCCATCTCCTCCATTAATTGAAAGGGAGGTTATTATGATGACCAGGGAAGGAGTCTCAGTAATCCAGGTCCAGGGAGAGAGGCCCTAGGCTTGAATGATCAGCCTGTAGTTTGTTCGCTCTGTCTCAGTGCTGCAAATCTATTATCGTTGCATGAGGCAGAGACCACCGGCACCCCAGGCGTGGAGAGGGGAGTGTAAGGTGAGGCAGTGTCCAACAGAACTTGCAAAGCATCCTGCTGCAACCTTGCTCATTCTAGGATCTAACTTGGCCCAGTGAAATATTGGCGCTATGTGGGAGACGCAGACTTATCGTTTAACATCTGGTACTCCCAGGCCCCCAATATGTGTTATTTTGGTTACCACCCCGGCAGAAATTCTGGGGCATTAATCTGTACATACAAAATTCAAGATGTTCTGTAGCAAGTTTATTGATCCTATAGGGTAGTGAATTGGAAGGATCTGACATAGGTATAGGAGTTTAGAAATCAGTGTAATTGTTACCACCGAGACACAGCCTAGCCCAGATTTCAAATTTGGCCCATCTTTTTAGATCGGAGGTCATTCTTCTAGCATGTGGCTAAATGTTAGCTTTTAAAAGGTCTGATGATGAGGGAGATTTGTGGACCCTCAGATAGCTGAAGGATTTCTTGGACCATTTAAACTGGAAACGCTTCTCAACGTGCGCCATTGTTGACCGTATCTAAATTATGAGCCCATTGTATTTTGCATAATTTAGTTTGAAACCTGCTATGAGGTTTCTTCCAAATGTTTGGATACTTCCATTAGTGCCAGCAGGGAGTGTTACAAATTGGTTCGGCTGAGAAGGACCTCATCAGCATATAACGAGATTTTGTGAGGTTTAAGCTGGGATGTCATTTATCGGTTCCTTGCTCCTAATTCTGTATGCAAAGCGTTCCATTGAAATGGTGATTAAAACAGAATAAAGGCCATCCCTGGTGAGTCCCCTGGTATTAGTAATTGGAGCTGATGAGGAATCATTCATACATATTCTGGTGGACAGAGATGTTTGCCCAAATAAAAGTTAGGAATTTAAGACCAAAGCCAAAGGCAGTCTTGGTTCTTTTGAGGAAAGTTCACTCTAGTCTATCAAAGGCTTATTGTGCCTTTTTAAGCTTTAGCAATCTCAGGGGGATGGCGTCCTTGCTTCTGGATGCTAGACTCTTTGTAGATTTCATGGGCACTGCTGTTGAAAAGCAATCCTGTTTGGTCAAGAGCTGTTATATATGGAAGGACTTTAGCTAGCCGACTGCCAAGAGTTTTAGAGTATATTTTAGCATCTATATTTAGCAGACTTATAGGACTAAATGACCCACATTCTGAGGGATTTTTGTCGGGCTTTATCAATAGGAAGGTGAATGATTCTGTCATTGTTGAAGTTACCTTTCGGGCTGACCCAAAGGAGTTCAAATATTAAGACTATGGGGCTTAGCAGTATTGTCTTAAAGGTTTTGAAAACAGAGGCTTGAAGCCATCTAGGCCAGGGGTTTTATTATTTTGAAGGCCTGAGATGGCAAGCACAATTTCCTCTGCTGAGAGGGGGCTTTACAGGTCTGATCTTTCTAGATTGTTTAGTTTGGGGACGTTACCAGAATTTAGTTAATGGTTTGCAAGATCTGGAGCTCTAGGTTCTGCCTTCATTAGTGCTGTATTGTAGTTGGATAGTAAATTCATTATTTCTTCCCAGAATTTCAGAGAGCCCTCATCGCCTCTAAAGAAGATCATTTCTTTCCTGGCTTTAGTTGCTCCAATTTTATTTATCAGGGGGCAGTTGGCTTTCTTTCCCCAAACATAATACAATTGGATTTCAGCAGGGTCTGCAAAGTTTTATCGGCCATGTGGGCTTCCAATTTGCTCTTTACCCTGTAATACAGCTTCAAGCTGCACTCAGAGTATCTGTCTATTTTTAATACATAGGGCCGAGCAGCTGGTTAGTTCTCTCCCCTTGACTTCCTTAAGTCCGTTCCAGAGAACCTCTGGTTAGTTATCTGGTGTAGTGTTTTCACGGAAATTGTGTTTAGATGTCCGCTCTTCCTTGAGTAGGGGATGTGTTGTATGGCCTGCATGATTTTTGAATGGGTGAGGTGGTCTTTACGACTGTAACTTTTGTAGCAACTGGTCCGTGGTCATATAGGGCCCATGGTTTTATTTTGAACTCTGAAATATATAGAAGTTGTTCACTAAATAGTAACATTCTAGAGTAACCTTTTTTGAACAAATTTAATAATGAGAGTAGTCCCATGCACCAGGGTTATAGAACCAGTCAAATCTTCCACTAAGCCTAGTTCTTTCAAAATTCCGGCTGGTCCAAGGGTGTTTTTTGTAGTCTGCGGAAGTGGGAGGGAGTTTTTTTTTTCTTCCAAAGGTGGGTCAGGGACATGTTAAAATCGCCCCCAATTATTAGCTCCTGTAAGGAGAATGGGGCTAATTTTATGAGAACGTCTTCCAGGAATATATGCTGTTTTTCATTTCGGCTGTATATGGAGCATAGGGTGATTGGGTGTCCATATTGTTGCCTCATTCTGCTATAAACCTCCCACTGGGTCTTTCAGGAGGCCCGTAAGCTTAAAGGGGATGTCTGCAACAATTCGGATGTTTGCACCTTCAGTTTTCTCCTCACTTGAGACAAAGAATTGAAGTGGGAACCCCTTGTAGCGCTGTGAAAATTAATCTTTATTCAAAAGGTGTGTTTCCTGGAGGAATGCTATTTCTGCATCCACATCATGTAACCTTCTTAATATAGAACACCTTTTGACTAGGGAATTCAGGTCCTGTACATTAAGGTTAACCTTTTTAAAAGCAGAATTATTGGGGGATCAGTAGTTATGGCTGAGAAATTGGTGGGGGTTGCCTGTGTTGGACATGTATTTGGTTTAGTCTGAGGAGTCAACTGGTTTGTACAACAAATAACTATTAGCAATACAAACTTAAGGAACATGTAAACTTGTAAACTTGTAAACTTTAGTGGTAAAAAAGAAAAAAGGTTCCTTGTCCAGGGTTGCACCTGATCCAATACTTTTGTTGGGAGTGAGCGACACATTGTGTATAGACGCATTATAAATACCCATTCATTAAATTAAATTAAATTGTCCACCCGGGCCCGATAATGACTCCAACTATATTACAAAAGAATGTCCAGTAATCATCCCAGGATCATCACAGCAAAGTTAAGAGAATGGGCCATGCAGTTCATCACATCAGGATTGGACAATGACAGAGATCTGAGGATGGTCGCACTTCGAGTTGGGGAGCAAGAAGGTCTGGTTTTCTTATTGTCTCCCATTGTTCACCTACTGGTTATGTTCAGTCAGCGTTGAAATGGAGGTTGCTTAAAACAAAGCTCTGTCAACAGGCGGTATTGAGCTGCATTTCCGCTTTTGAGGAACTTGGTTGGCTGACCGCACCCTTCTTCCTGACTCCAGCCTTGCCTTCTCTAGTACACCTGTCAGGTTTGAGGTTCAGAGTCGAAACAGGGAGGTCCGTGCTGGTGTGGTCGGTTAAGTCCGAGTGGTCTTGTGGGTTGTGCAGTGGAGTTGCATCTTAAAGAGATGTTATCAACCATTGCTTGTTCTCCCAAGTGAATAGGATAGGATGTGCATAGGTAGCCCCATCTGTATCCTATTTGTTTGGATCGTAGCCACTACGATTGGTTTAAGTTTTCTCCTCATTAAAGTAGTTGAGAAAATGTCTTAAAATAGTTGGAGGTGACTGCTTCTGAACTAGATGTCTGCTAATTTTCTCATGGTTACCTTGATTCATTCCTCACTTGTGTAGAAATGGACTTGGGTGATGACATCGGGAGACCACTCCTTGCAAGCATTTTTGGTAAGGGGGATACATTGAGCCCTGTTCAATTCTCATGAAGTGTCATTATGAAGCAGAAGTATAGACTGGAACAAGTCTTGTACATATGATTTGAGTTCTGAATCTGGGACTTGCCTGAGTATTCCCTGATTTTGAATATTATTACAGCAATCTTTGTTCTCTTGATCATCCTGTTTATGTTGAAGGACATCAAATTGGGCTTCACGAAAGTTCACTTTGTCCCAGAGCTCTGCTAAATCGTGTTTCTGGTCGCAGAGTGCATCTTCGGCTTCCCTTATGCGCTTTTCAGTTGTTATAACTTGCTTGTCCAAGGTCGACACTTTCTTGGAGAGTTTGAATTTTTCTTTTCTATGTCTACAAGAAGGTGCTGTAGGTCGCATTTTGTGGCTGGTGCACTAGTTTGCTGGTCTGAGTGGACTTGTGCGATTGTCACAGGTTCTGCCCGTTTACTCTTGCGTACCCATCATGGTGATGACCTTGCCGCCTCTCTAGGCTTTGCTGCTTGGATGCCATCTTCCTGAGTGCAATGTAATCTGTTCTTCAGTCACGTATAAGTGCAATGGACCTCTGTTCTCAGTAGAATTTTAGGGAAGGGGCACGATAGCCCTCCAGAGGGTGGTTTCTATGCTAACCGTCTGCTATTTCTTCAATCCACCTCTATGTGCAAGACAGTTTTTCCGGTCTATTCATTGCTAGCGTGGCTTTCTGCGGTTTGCGAAGGGTACCCCCAGAATGGAGGCAAGGCTTCCTGAATTGAGTCGGGTGGCTCGCTTATTCTTTGGATCCATTAGGCAGCAGGGAGTTCCGGAGAACAGGGATCCCTCCTCGTCAACTATGCTGACCCGTAGTCCTCACCGGGGGGCTCTTGCCATTGAGATAGGTGACGAAGCAGTGGGTGGCCTGCTTGAAGAGTCAAAGTGGGAATCAGATGTGAACCTGGAGTGCTTTTTGATGATTGCCAGTCGGAGCTGGGGCAACAAGGAATGATGAGACTGACCAAGTGGTGCCATAGTGGTTGCTATAGACTTACATTCAAAGAAAAGGTAAACCTATCTGTCCTTAACTCTAATGGTGTTTCACTACTTAAACTGAAGAAACTCTGGGACTTGTCTGCAAGTATGTGAAAGTCCAAAACAAAAGGCACCGTCCCAGTCAAAAAGCTCCAAAGCTATCCCTGTCACTACAATAAACAATAATGAGGTTCTCGTTCTGATCGTGGCCTAGGAGAATAAGTCCCTTCTCCTGGATGCAAAGGATGGCAAGTCTCGTCAAAGTAAAAGTTCCAAGCTTTTCATAACAAACGCACAGTTCTGCGAGATCCTCGTGAGGCTAGGAGAATGACTCCCTTCTCCTAGCTGGTTCCCCCAATGTTCCTCCAACAAAAGAGTTTAACACACTCCACTTTTTCTGTATCCTTTAGCTTGCCCCCACTGGGATGACGAAGATGCTCCCTGAGTTCCTCTCGACTCTCCAGTGCCACAATCTTGTGGAACTGCGCAGGGAATTGCAGTACAAAGTGGTTAACTACTTTCTCTGCTTCTTCACGATTTATAGTCTTGAATCTTCCCAGCCCCGTCCCGGACTTGTATTTGTTCCTGTTACCTTCTCCCACTGAACTCTTCACTGTTTTCACCAGGGGTCACATGTCCTCTCCCTCTGCTTCAATGTTTTCTTTCACGCTACTACTGCGGCCTGCTTCTCTTTGCGGCCTATTGTTGCTGGTGGTCTCCGCGCAGTTGTCGGACCGCGTGGTCCACCCATGATAAGTCACGCCAGCACCACAGTCTCTTGTACTCTCTGCACATTCACATACACGGCTCTGCTGTAGTTGCACCATTGTCGGACTGGATGCTCCACCCACTATAGGTCGCGCCACCACCTTTGCATCTCTCTAGGGTTACTCTGTCAGTTCCCAAACAAATTGCAAGATGCTTCTCAGGTGTTTTGCTGTTTGTCTTTTGGAGACATGCTTCACTGCAATCTCCCAGAGCCAAGGCTCGACCTTACAAGCTTTGACATGGCCTCCTGACTCACCGGGTTCTCCTTCTGGATGTACAACAGCTCTCAGCATACTAGAACCGTACGGGCCATTGCTGGACGGGTCCAAAGATGACGAGGAACCCAGTCCTTCTTTGCTGTTCAGTTTAAATAGCGGGGATGGCCCCAGCATAATGTTAGTCCAATTGACAGCCGCTTTCGTCCTGCTCGATTGTTCCATTCTCAAGCTCTTCTTTGTCCCTGTACCTATGACATCAGGGTGGTTTGATATTTTACAATATCAGACAGAGGTAAGTAGCTCATGAATGTATTGGAAAGTCATGAATGCTTATTCTGGTTCTTTGCTATGCTCCATTAAGGAAGTGCTGCTACACAAAGGGTCACAGATGAAGTATAGCTTCATCGATGGACTGTCTGCACATGCACAAACCTGGATCAGCAGGTTAACTGGTGAAAGCCTTACTCTTACATATACGAGAATTAAGAATGAGGTTCGCAAATTGATTTATGAATGGGACTGTGAAAGAAATCTGATAGACCTGCTGGAAAATCAATGAATGCTCTATATATGGTTCACTGTTTAAGGAGAGTGAATGTACCCTCCTATATTGTCCATTTCAGGGGGAATTACACAATTTGGGTGTTTATCAAAATCAACTTTAATAGTGTGAATACACTTGAAATATTGGGAGTTCACACTGGAAATGCTAGGCAAGACAGGCTGGGTTGATTATGTGATGATAAAGTATTGAAACTGCTGAGCACTTATTGGTAAGTTGTACTATGCTGGCAGAGAGGTTATTATGGAAATGAAGTTTAGGAGGTGTTTTATGTTGGGTCATGCTGAGGGATGCAGTCTATTCTTGACAAAATTGTGTATTTTAAATTCCCTTGCCTTGATAGAATCATCCTTCCTCTTCATTCCGGAGCTCGAGGTCCTGCAGCTCCATACCTTACCATTCTACTAGACCGTCTTGCCGGGCTGCTGCTGGGCCCCTTTTCGAGGTAGGTGCATGTAACCGACTTGATGCACCTCCAGGGTTAATTAAGAAGTGATTTGCATGAAATTTGAACATTTTGAAAACCATCCAAAAAAGCGTTTTAAATATACATTCTTTTTTTACCACGCATTCAGAACGCGCCACCTGGCAGTCTTACATGCCACCACAAGCTGCTTTTGCCTCACATCATTGTGTTTCTACTACTGGTGCCTGCTACCTGAATTGCCTTTGGCACCTGCAAGATGGCCACTGTTTCTTCTTTGTGTCCCTGGCTATGTGTGTGAACTGCCTTCATTTTCCTCAGCATTCTGATTGGTTGCTGAGGGCTTCTTCCAGCCAACTGGGGACTTGCAGGCTTTAGCCGGCCCCCTCACCTAAGGCCCACAATGAAGGCCCCTGCCTGTTCCCTGTCTGCTACCAGAACGCTACTTGTGACCTGCTCCACAACCCAGCACCCGGTCCTCCATGAAGTTCAACCTCACTCTGCATTGGAAACTGGACTACCAAGAAATTCTCACTTCATTTACTATGGTTTAGTTCCCTCCTTCTGACCACCCTTCTCCTTAGTTCCCCCAGTTTTTACACTCTAACGCTTTACATTCCTGCACCCACCTCTAGCATCGAATTCGTACTGTAATTCTAAACCTGCAGTGCTTTTTGCATTTATGTTGGAGAGTCAAACTTCGCTGTGCTTTTGCATTTATTTTTGAGAGTCAAACTTAGCTGTAGGTTTTGCTTTGGTCAGGCTAAACCTAACTGTGCTCTTGTACAGACCTACTGTGTCCTCTGCTTGATTTGCATTACTTCCCTGTAACCTGCTGGCCCAGTGACTGCCCCATACCACTTTGCTTGTCTATTCCTCCTGCTGCTCCTCTCTCTACTCACCCATGGCGCTTTCTGTCTACCTTATCTACTCCAACTGCTACTCTATCAACTATCCTTCCCTTCTCACAAAGTCTGGAAGGAAGAAGTTCAAAAAGGATATCTTGGCTCCCAACCCAGATCTCCCCATCGCTGACACCTATTCCAGCGCTTCCTCCAGACAGACCTTCACAACATCCTCTTTGTTGTTCCGTCGCCAGATCTATGGACTCTTCATATGATCTCTGTGCTCTGCCGTTTTCAGGGTCCAAACTTGAATCTTCTTGCAGGAGTGATGCTGGCCCACCAGTCCCCCCCCCCCCAAGTTTTCCGGCTCAACAATCTCAAGAAGACTATAATTATCAAACTGGCAAACCCAAGGGGAAAGGGGAATGGAGAACAAAACAAAAGCAGATCTTCACTGGTTTTCAATGTTGATCACTCGACAACTGATTAATCTTCTGGAACTGGATTACTGGAAATACGGTTCCTCAGTGTCTGTGAAAATCTAAACACAAATGATACACTATTAATATTACTCTATTCTGATTTAAATTTCTAGTATGCTTAAATATATTTTATCAAATTAAATGCAAATACCTGTAGCCTATGCTCGATTGCTGATAGGCTTAATTATATATTATTATTTTAGTATTTATCTTCTTAACTATATTTCTTTTCTGCTGTTACTTATCATCTTCATAGTCTCATAGCTCGTAACAAGTATAAAGAATTAGCTTGACTGAAGAATAGTTCAAATAATCTTTTAAAGATGTTTTTTCTGTTTCTTGAATAAGTTCTAAACAGATTTGAAAAGTTGTTATTTGTCTTCCTTTTGTAGTCGATTCTCTGAAGAAGATAGACTCTGAATATTTAAATTTAAATAGTTCGCTTCACCTTTAAAATGATGATAATGATGCTTCAATTGCCATCCATAAGTAGCGATACACGTACCTTCTATTCTGATGAAGATACGCGCATCGACAATGTAACAGTGCTCTTGGATTGAAACGCCGCCCACGAAACCGCGCACGTAGAAGAAGAACCGCACGCTCAGCAACGAGATGTGATGACTTCGTGGCCGCGCGAAGCAGAAGATGAACCGTGCACTCTGGACCGCGGTGAGATGACTCCTGGAACGTGCAAAGGTGTAGAAAAAAGCCTTCGCTCACCAAAAACTAAGAAAAACACGACGAACTGAAAAATCGCCTTCAATTAAACTTTCACGCAACGAAGCGCACAAAAAATATGCATACGTCACTATCGGGAAGTGATGAGCATAATATGGACGCACGCACGAGTACGTTAGCGGGTCCTTTACTTTAAAGTTATCCGTTACGAGATACGCGCGCACACTAATAATATTATTATAGATGCGTAACAAGTTAGTAATGTTAAACACGAGGGAACATTAATTTAAACACTGGCTGAACCTGTTCACGTTAAGCATATATATATATATATATTTAGATATAGTTAAAACTCTACTAAATAAGAAATGTAAATGCAGCCGCAAATACAATAAAAGAATCAACTTTTCTCAGAAAAAACGACACGAGCAAAAGAGCACAAAGAAGTTCATGTCCTCATATAATTTCAGTTTTCAAAATACTTAGCAGGATAACTTCTTGACTTGAAAATTGTTGATAAATTAAAGTCACTTAGTAACAATAAGGAGTTATTCCAAAATTTGACTTAGCTTGCTTCATCTGTGACTCTATAACCAGCTGATGATTTTCTTCTCTGTAGTTTGTTCTTAACAGGCTGTTACTATACATTCCTAATGATAAAAGTTTTCAGAGCTAAAGTACTGCAACCTTCCTCTAAGGGAAACTGGAATGAAAGACAGTTTAGAATCTTGGTGAATGTTCCAAACTACCTCACAGCACTTCTCCTCCAATCACTGTTGTGGAACTGACCCTCCATCTTGGCTTGGGAAGCTAGGCACTTCCTGAATAATTTTACAGTAAGGAAACTTATGTAAATAATAAGATGTTAACTTCAGAACCAACGCCAAACACCACTCAACCATTACTCCTACATTTATATGTGATGATGAGATCTCCTAAAAGAAAGTTTTCTAGTGTACTGTCTCCTTGAAAATGTGGAAATGTGCCATGGAATCCTGACAGTCGTGTCTCTTCCTCTCCCATTAATGGTGGCACACGCTGGGAGGCCCTCATGGCCCCCTTTGACTCCTCTAAGGTCATCATTAATGTCTACATAAATGGCACGGTCATGGTCCAAGGATCTCAAGCTGATCTCCTCCTCTTTGATAGGCGCTTCCCTCGTCTCATCAATTTCCTCTCTTCTCCTGCTGTCCCGTCCTCCTCCCACACCTCCTCCCCCCTTGCTTCCTTGCCCTCTTTCCTCCTCTTCTGTTTCGCCTTCCTCACCTCTGCAGGGCGTACCTCTGACTTGTACCCCTCCCCGGAAGGTCTTTAAGGCTGGCAACCTTCTTCATCTGGCCACCCTCAACTCTGGCTCCGCTGTCAAACACTCCTCTGACATTTGCCACCTCCTGGAAGAACTAGACCTTGATGTCCTCGGTCTTACCGAGACATGGTTCACGGCCAGCTCTGTCACAAGCTTTGACAATCTCCTTCTGATGGTTTCAAGTTCCTCTCCACCCCCAGATCCACTCAGCCCATAGGGGGTGTAGCCCTGATCTTTCCCTAGGGGATTCCTGCCTCTATCATTCCCACGCAGACATACTCCTCTTTCGAATGCCTTGTCTGCAGGCTCTCTTTCTCACCTAGCCATTCTCTCACTGTTGCTATACTCTATATGGCCCCCTGGTCAAATCACCTCATTTCTCTGAGTGGGCAGACCTCTTGCCCCCCCCCCTGGCCTCAACCACTCAACTCCTCCTTCTTGGTGACCTCAATGTTCACCTAGATTCCCATTGTTCCTCCTTTGTACTCTTCCGTGACCTGTGGGAGTCCCTCTCCCTTTCTATCCTCCTCTCTGGCCCAACTCACTCTGCAGGGCACACACTTGATGTCCTGATCCCCTCTGATCTCCCCCTCTCCATCCCTGTCACCACTCCTCTCTCTTGTAGTGATCACTCCCTCCTCTCCTCCTATCTCTCCCTCTCTATGCCCATCTATCCCTCAGGCCAACCCAACCTCAACACTGACACCTACCTTCTCGTCCCTTGAAGCGTGTGTCAGTAGAGGCTTTCGCTGCCACCTTCTCTTCCCCAAAGGCTGACTCGCATCCTGACACAGCCCTGTCTATCCTCTACTCCTCTATTTCTGATACTCTCAATGCTCTTGCCCCTGTCATGAGGATCTTTCTGAAGCCCAAATTGAAGGCTTCTTGTTCATCCTTTGACAAACTGGCCTGCCGTCTGTCCACACGAAAAAGACAGCCCACATCCAAGCCTGTGTCTCTGCAGCATCTAACAACTCGGCCAAACTCTTTAAAATCTGCAAGGAGCTGGCCAACCCTGCTGTAGTTTCTACCTCTCCTGTCGCTTCCTAAACCCTTTGCACTGCCTTTGCCTCTCATTTCATTTCTAAAACCCAGGACATCCTGTCCACCCTCTCGCCTCCTCCCCTTTCTTCCCCTCTCCTTCTTTGAACTCTGGCTCTCTTAAAGCTCTCCCCCACATTTTTCTCTTCCTTTCCTCTCTTCTCCCCTGATGAGGTTGCTAGACAATTTCTAAGACTCCGTAGGAACTGCACCTCATTAGACAATTTCTACCAGGATGCCAACCTTTTAAGTGACAGACTTAAACAACGCGGCTACCCTAAAAAACTGGTGTCAAGATCCCTTAAAAGAGCCCGCTTTACATGTCGTGACTCACTTCTTACACCTCAAACCCGAGACTCAGAGAATGACAAAATCACATGTGCCATCACCCATGGACAACATGCCTTTCAAATCAAAAAAATCATTTATAAGTACTGGCCCATAGTCAGACTCTGTCTTCCAGACCAAGACAAACCTAGATTTGCACTCAAAAGGGGACGCAATCTAAAAGAATATTTGGTACATTCCATGTACAACAAAAAACCCCCCCAAAACCACATCTGGAATCTCCGACCACTAAAAGGGCACTACCCGAGTGGAAGCTGCTCGGTATGCCAATTCACCACTAAAATGCAACATTTTCAGATTGGGACAAAAACGTGGACCCTCAATGACGTTTCGAATTGCAAAACAAATCAGGTGGTATACTGCATAGAATGCCCATGCCATCTACGTTATATTGGACAGACCATGAGAAATGTCGGTACACGTATATCTGAACACCGTTCTAGAATTCGCTGCAAAAATATGACATCTCCATTAGTACAGCACTACATGGACAAAAAGCACAATACCCAGGATATAAAATGGTGGGTCATCGAACGGGTTCGCAATGGACCAAACATCCAGGGCCGCCTGTTAGATCTTGAATGTCGTTGGATACACAGAATGGATTCTGTTACACACGGCCTGAATGAACAACAACTCTTCCCACAAAGATAGCTCGCGACTCCAGGGAAAGCAGTTGTTTGCCCCTAACCATGATGGCCTCCCTGCACCACTAGGTTCACACAACGTTCTCCAGTGTTATTTACTACACTCAGCACCATGCTGATAACATTCATTTTAGGTCAAGCTTCACATAGCTTGCATTTTGGCCAATTAAGACTGAAAAATGCTTTCAGGGCCACCAAGAGACCTACAGAGCACCACACTCCCTCCATGTCTCCGTCTCACCAGACACAGACACACCCACTCCTTTCCGCCAACTCCAATCAGGCACACTCCAACATTCGCGAGTTGAGCCCTGAATTTTTTTCTTTTTTCAAATACCTCACTCTTAATACACACAATACGACCAACATGTGCCGGGTCTATTTACATAGACTCCCATGCCTACAACCTCTGTGTCACCATCCCACCAGAAAGAGTGACACCCACCCCTTCTCCTCACTGTAGGCAGACACACCCGAATATCCAACAGCCGAGCCCTCGACTCAGCTGATTATGCGTTTCCAACTCGCGCGCAATATTTCTTCTAAAGCGACTCACCCTCAGCAGGCACATTGCGATTCACATACACCGAGCTCGCTACGCTCTGAAACTCCGCAGCCGACTCTGCAACACCACTACTAACCGAGACAAGTTTCAAACGACAGGCATCCCGGTTCCATCCAGTTCCGCATTGCTTCCACTTCGACCAATCGGAACTGTGGATTTTTTCGGTCACCGGATTGGCCAAGAGACCCACACACCCAGACACACCCCCAGCCTTTGCTCGCCTTCATTATAGCAGCCCGACGCCTGCCGAACGCACGTCTTTTGGCAACAGGCTGCAGTCTTCAAGCCCTGACCTGACGTCCAGTCACACCCAGACACAGGTAAGCCCTTTCTCTCATGAATAACCTGCCCATTCCATACTCAATCCAGACAATTTCAACACAACTGGTTGGCTCGAACAATAGTCGTCTTCCTTCTTCTTTTTTGCCCACAGAATTAAAGAAAGCAGAGGATCACACTCTCCTCGACCGTCTTCCAACTAAGGGAGACCGCCTACATACACAAGAGACCGGGACATAGCCTATGCATTTTTGCATCCAGGTACTGGCTCCATTTGCACTGTTTCTTCCCTACAAGGGACACATAGACCTCCACCCTAAAAAGACCCCTGCTCCCACTTATTGCTCAAAATACTTTTTCCTCCCCCCTCTTCTTTCCTTTTTTTCCATAACCATGTTTACAGAGCACTATCTCGAGGGTGCAACCCGCACAGAGCAACCCAGTGAGTTAACCAAGGAAAAATATACTTTTCTTCCCGCCTCCCCACGCACGACTACTACAAACATCCCCCCATCTTGCTACACCCAGTCCGGAGAGTCTGCAATACCAAGAGAGTGTCTACAAGGTGTCTGTGGTGAGACTTTTATTTACTTTTTCCACCACAGAGCGACTGAGATAAGAGTCTACACTATGTTCACTCTATCTCCCATCTAAGGTTCCCGCTTCCCCACAAGTTTTAACTAATGCTATTTTGGGTATTCATCTCCCTATGAGTTCTGCTTTAGCCAACTCTTTTACTAATTCCCCCTTGCAAGTCCAGCAGGGAAATACCATTGTACCAGGAGAGGAATTGAGCAATGTTTTTTTCTCTCCTGGTCTCTCTCTCACAGGGGTTATTCAACCGCCCTGAAGAAGGCAGCTTCCACGTCCTTCCAATTTTTGATACACGATGGACGTCAAGGCCGCCGAAACGTCATTTTGCAAGCAAGGGGGACTTTGCTGAGTGAAACAATACAGATTGTGACACCTCTATGAGCGGGAGTTCCGCTCACACTACCCCCTGCGACGTTGGCATATATCCAGTTGGAATTGACTGGTACTTAACCAGTTGGGACAATTACGCCCAATATTAATTTTTCTTGTATATGATATTCAATCATCATGAATTATATTTAATTTACCCAGATGGATAAAGACCACTGGATCAAACGCATCAATTTACTCCAATGCGGATTAAGCTTTCAATTGTTGATTAAGTACTAACCATTTTTTTCTGTTTCTTGTTTTAAAAATATACAAAAAAACTTTTTCACTTTATCACACTATGTTTAAGGTGCACAGACTCTTTTTTTCTTTTTCTTTTATTTCGCAAACATTATGATGAAATTTGTTTTACTATCATTGTTCTATGTTCATAAAAGCCTGTAAATATGTGTTTCAAATATAAGCTATTTAATCACACAAACCCCTAGTGAGTACATGGTATTTTTTCCTTCTGGACTTAACTTCTTTCTGGGCCAAATATCTCACTCATGATATATTCCATTAGTAAAAACCAGGAAGGCTCCTTGATTTTACAAATTGAGTCTAGCTTTATTCAACGACACACAATCATGATGAAGCCTTCCCAGTAGCAGTACCATTTCCTGTGTATCGAGGTTGCTAGACAAGTCTGATCTATGAAAGTCTTGTCAAAACAGGTTCATCCCTGTTCTTCCAAAACCATCAAGGACCAAATTGACACCCTCACTCCTGCCCTGGCTGATTTCTGCAACCTCTCCTTCGCATCAGGAGCCTTCCCCTCTGAAGCACTCTTGTGCACCCTCTTCTCAAGAAACTCACAGCTGACCCCTCCTGCCCGGGCTAACTGTCGACCTATCTCCATACCTAGCTTCATACCAGCTTCAGAGCTGCCAGAAGTACGGAAACTGCTCTCCTGAACATCCGTGAAGATCTGCTGTCCAACCTCAACTCTAACATCCCCTCTATCCTCATCCTACTCCTTCTCTCTTCTGCCTTAGACACGGTCAACCATTGCATCCTGCTCAACCATCTCCGTGACAACCTGGGCATCACCGATCAGGCTCAGATTGACCCTCCCAGATCTAACTTGGGTCCTTACTCTCATCGATCTCCCTTTCTACCTGCGGTGTTCCACAGGGGTCTAACCTCTCACCCTGGCTCTTCAACCTGGCACTCTCGCCCATCGCTTTGCCATTTTCTGCTCCAATTTCCAGCGCTATGCTGATGACACTCAAATCATTTTCAGGCTCCCCTCGGCCACCTCCTCTCCTTCCCTCATCTCTGACTGCTTATCTGCCGTTCAGGATTGGTGTGCTGCCAATGATCTCTGCCTGAATGCCAGCAAGACGGAGATCCTCCTCATCGGCACACCTTCTGTTGTGATGTGCTTGGTTAGTCTGATGTGGTTTGTCATGTGATTTATGATGTCACCAGAGTGCCTGTGGAATGTTGATGCATGAGTGGGAGAATGCCGTGATGAGAGTTCTATATTGTGTCAGTTGAGCCCTCCCTTCCTGGGTGATGGGTGCCGGTGTCTTTCTCTTTGCCTTAGTCTTTCTTTCTCCTAATTGCTTATGTCTTAATCTTGGAACTGTAACTGTAACATAAGAACTGAAGTAAACTTATCAAGTAACCTAAAGCTGCCTGGACTGAGCTTTATTACAATGGCGACGAGGATTTCCTTAAAAGCAAGAACCCATATGCAAAGTAAGCTGTTGAAACCAAGGAAACTAAGGAAAATGCTAAGGATTCAAGAGGCCTGCTGCGGGGGGTGCAGGAAGAATCAAACTCAAGAAGAGGCAGGAAGAATCAAAATCATGCCAGAAGAAAACAGAAGACACCGCCCCCAAAGGGTCAAGTAAGCTAACCCATCACCCAGGGTGTATAAGGGAGGGAGGTAAAATGGATCACCATAAATGGGGTCAGCAGCCCGCAGAGATTGGGAGTGCTCCATCCCTGGACATAATTTGTATGGATGTGATCCATTAAACTCTTGAACATCAGCTTAAATGTATAGGAGCGCTGTGTTTGTGGACCATAAGAGACTTCCTGGGACATCGGGAGTTAATCGAGGCTCGCCCTTAGGTTGTATGTGCCTCATAAGAAATATGAAGTAAAGGAAATTGGTGAAAAGTGCTTTTGTCTGGTGCGCTCGGATTATTAAAAGTAGCAAAATAAACGCACGTGTTAAAATAAATGCACGTCGTGCGAACAGCAGAAGTTGAAGTGACATTTTATCTGTCTGAAATATGGAAGTTCTAATGAAAGGTGGTTCGTGTATATATGTCAAGCGGAATTGCCATGGAGGAGCCAGAAACGGCATTAAACAAATGTGTCAGTGCTAATGACAGTGCCAGGCAAACGACCGTTGGTCATGGGTCAGCGCAGGAGTACCTTCGTCTTCTGTGCCAACTTCAGGTCTGATGACGTCATGCGTTGACTGGGGGATTCGGCGATCCTTTGGAACTTGGAGTTAAGAAGATTCCTATTGTCAGGGAAGTGTACGGGTGCTCGGAAGCCCGTGACTAGCTTGTGAGCTGCGTCAGGGTTTCAAATAACGGACCCTGCAACGTCGTCAGCGTGCCCAGGAAGTGGTTTTCATTCCCGTGTGACGGGTTTCTACATTAGATGCATCGAGGTTGGAGACTGGTACGCTTTATGGTGACGCTCATTATATTATGTGGAGCGATGGGAAAAGTGTTTTTAAATTGTGGGGCAGTGTTGCGTGTAGGTCGCTTCCAGGCTGGCATTAAAACGAACTTGGACTCGATGCAAGTCGGCTGGAAGAGAAGAAATGAACACGTTTGGAGGCACGCTACACTGTCGCATGAGGGATATATGTGAAAAAAAAAAGGGGGATGGAACCCCGTTCTTTCTTGAATTAGTAGTTATTGACTACTATGACTTGGAGCATGATGAAGCTGGGATGGCCCAGCTGATGCCGCTCCGTCTCAATTAGTGAGGCGTCGCAGTGGCCAACATAATATAAGGTGACTGTTGTAGGTCGGAAAAGTATAATGAGCGTTTTTATCTTTGCTAATAGTATAAAGTCACCAGGTGCATTAATGAAGTGACTGTTTTCATTACCTAAGCAGTTCTAAAGCATGTTAAAATGTCGGTTTATTCAGTGAAATTTCTGTATTTTCTGAATAGGGTTGGGAAAACAGGACATTGGCTAAAGTATGAAGAAATATGAATTGTATGTGAATTTATATTTTTACAACAATGTCGGAAGCGTATGTGAGGCCATTAAGCTCTTTTGAGTTGAACGCAGGCCCTGGGGTCTTATACTCGCATGTGAAGATTTATAGGTGCATTCAGTAGTAAGATGTGAAGATCATTTTGGTGTGGTTTGACCTATTTAACGTTTTGAGGATTTTCAGGAGTAAGTTCAGGAGTAACTTGTTACACGACAACATGGTCATTTAGGCACATGTGGCCATATCTTGATGTGAAGTAATGTCGCACATGCTAGGTATAAAAGTTAGAGGATAAAAAGAAAATGTTAAATGCAGATGTGGAAATGTCATGTATATCCATGCACTTGGGAGGTATGGAAGTGAAGGCATGTCACTAGCATATTATCTAGAATGCGTATGGAAGTTTAAAAGAATGAGTGGGTGCAACATTCATTTTTTTAACTAGAAGTTTTAGATACTAGGGAGGTAGCGCCTCCGTTGGTATTAACAGTAGGAAGTTTCACTGTTTAGATGAGTTTGGTTTGGTGGTAGCACCACTTAGAAGTGCTCTCTATCAGTGTTTTAGTTAGTGCTGTTTGGGTCATGGATATTGCGTTTTGTGATGCAACTAAAGTGAAGTAGCGCCTCGGTAGGTTTTAGTTGTGAGAAAGGGGAATCCTGAGGGTAGCGCCTTATCAGGAATTTTAATTAGTGGTTAGTGAGAGTTGCACAAATGTGAATGGTACTGTAAGCGTCTAATGTATTTGCTATAGCGGTAGTCTAGTCAAGTATTTTTGTTTTGGAAGTGGTGCACTCTTTGAAGAAATGATTCTTATCCTAAAGGACAGCTTGTGAAAGTCAGATGAAGCGGGTTGCTGGTAGGGGACGCCCTCCAGTAAACACTATGATAAAGATGAAGATGCTGTTCGAGGTGAAGAATCCCAGGGTGATTTGTTTATCTTTATGTGTTATGTGTTGATCCTGGCTATTTTATCTGGTCAGGGGTTTGATTATGGGAACGGATTGTACTGCCCCACAATTTAGAAGAGAGTTAGAGTCAACCATATGTATTTTAAGATGGTCTTGGAGTTGACTGGCCAGCATCTCCAAGCTGTTTGAGGAGTTTTACACCATGGTATGGTCAGGTTTGCTTGATTGGCTTGGTCCGCCTATATATATATATATATATATGTATATGCTTGTGTATTTCTGAGGCATGCCTGTTGCTGGTTGTGTGTTAGTGAGCTGTAGAATTTTACTGAACCTCTTATCTGTCTATGGTGATTTCGTTGTCATCCTGATGACTAGTATTGCGTCGGGGTGACAAGTAGGTGCTTCAGGGTGGCAGCCTGAAGGCTCGCCTGTGGCGGGGGCGAGCAGGAGGACCAAAGTTATTTAGTGATGGTTATGGTATTGTGGGTTAGGTATAGCCTTGGATCTGGGCTGGTTTGTGTCTAGTGTGGGAGACTAGAGTCTGCTCGTGGCAGGGGTGGACGGGAGGTGATTAGTGCTGTTATTGATGGTGTTTAGGAATGATAGGCGGAGTTCTGAAATTGCATAGTTGTGGGCTTTTCAAGTGAAACCTCCATTGCTCTTGGGTTGGATGAGATGTGCGTTGTGCCTTTGTGAAAATGTCTGACAGGAGGGAGATGTGTTGTAAAGCTTTTGTTGCAAGTGTGTTTTGTAAGGGGGAAGATGTGTTGTGATGTGCTTGGTTAGTCTGATGTGGTTTGTCATGTGATTTATGATGTCACCAGAGTGCCTGTGGAATGTTGATGCATGAGTGGGAGAATGCCGTGATGAGAGTTCTATATTGTGTCAGTTGAGCCCTCCCTTCCTGGGTGATGGGTGCCGGTGTCTTTCTCTTTGCCTTAGTCTTTCTTTCTCCTAATTGCTTATGTCTTAATCTTGGAACTGTAACTGTAACATAAGAACTGAAGTAAACTTATCAAGTAACCTAAAGCTGCCTGGACTGAGCTTTATTACACCTTCACCCTCCTTTCCTGTCACTTTCTAACCAACCTCCCTTGGCCTTCCTCCTACTCCCACCTGTGTGGCTAAGAACCTTGGAGTCATCTTTGACTCCACGCTCTCCTTCTCTGCCCACATCCCTGTCTCAAAAAAGTCAAACATCCTACTGCACCTCTGTCATGGCCACTTGCCCAGGATCACAAGAGTGGTACTATCAAGTGGAGGGAGCAGGGGGCATCATGGGTCACGCACATCCCTTTGGGATATTTACATATGGGGGGCCTGGTTGGACACAGCCCTGGCGCCAGGCTCATGGAAGGATTTGAACAGGACATTTCCATTATGGGCAGAAGTGCTTAGAATGAACAGGAACTCTTTTATTATGAGCAAGAATACTCTCAAGAACTCTCATTTGTGTAACTAGTCCGAGTGTGGTCTCCATCTTCATCTGCATCTGCACGTGCCTCTTCTAACTTCTAGGAGTGGCAGGTTGTGCCATACAGAACTTTGCTAAGGGGGCGTGTCCTTAAGAGCTCAGCTATAAAAGCCAGCCCAACCCCAAGGCACACGCTTCGTGTTATTCTGCACCTCTGTGCAGCGTAATGCTCACCGTCACCTGGGATTCATCTTGCCTGGAGTTATCCTGCCATTTGCATCCATGCTTGTCACTGGAGAATCCTGCTCTTACCTGAAAGCTTCCTCCTGGCACCGTGGCTCACCTGCAAACATCTCGGAGCGCAGACATCTTCCTCCTGGCACCGCAGCTCACCTGCAAACATCTCGGAGCGCAGACATTTTTTTCTGACGGCGCGGCTCACCGGCAAACACCCCAGAAATACCACAGTCATCTACCAGCGCATTCACGTTTTCCCATATCCACCCAGGAGCAGTGGCACCAATTGTCGCCGGCCATAGCCGATCCTCAGGGGACGAAACCCGAAGCGAGAGATCTAACACATTGGACGGCTGAAACCGTGCCCCAACGGCTCCACAGAGATCAGGTGAGCGTAACAACCTCCTCAGAGGTATTCTGCCCTTCCTCTCCTTCCCCCAGAAGCTCACTGTCTCTCAAGCCCTGGTTCTCTCTAGGCTGGATTATTGCAATAGTCTCTTTTTAAATCTTCCTGCTTCTACCCTCTGCAACTTATCCACAACAGGACCGCAAGACTTGTCCTTGGCCTCAAGCCCTGGTATCTTATCTCTCCAGCCCTGAAATCTCTCCATTGGCTCACAGTGGCTGCAAGGATTAAATTCAAAACCCTCTGCATCGTCCACAAGGCTTTCTGGGGCCTGGGTCCAAAATACCTTCAGCTTTCCCTCTGTAAATACCTTCCCTCCCGAGCCCTTCGCTCCTCTTCCTCCAACTCCCTCAGCGTCAGTTGTTTCTTAAAGAAACGAGCCTGGGGTAGATCTTTCATCGGCTGGGGCCTCCCTCTGGACAGCCTCCCTGCCGCTCTGAAACTTGAGGAGAACCATCTCCTGTTCCGGAAGCACCTGAAGACCTTCCTCTTTGCTTCTGCCTTCACTCCTCCTCTCCCCTGCTGATCTTCTCTCAGCATCATGCACCTGGCTTACTCTCTGACTCTCTGCCCCAGGTATCTGCTCACCTGCCACCCACCTAGACTGCCTCCTGGCAATCCCTTGTACTAGGGTCTGTATCTGTAACCATTCAGTCCCCCACCCTTCTTCTCTGCACTTATCAAACACATCCTGTCTGTCGCCTCTTATTCGCACTTGCCTTTTTTGCTTGCTGCACTACTTTTGTTTGTTGCCTTACTATTTATTTATTATCTGTATTTTGCTAAGCACTTTCCACTTACCCACCTTTCTCCTGCACTTTCCCCTTTCCCTCTCCCAGGCACTTGCGTGTTCTCAATGTCACGGGGCCTAGTAGGATCGCTGTTTTGTACTCCCTTGTTCCCCTCCCTTACCTCGTCGCGCTATGAAACACTTGTGTACGAGCGCGATATAAATAAAATATCAATATTAATTCAGATTGAATGCATTTTAAAGAATGTTTAAGTTATTTCATTTTCATATGTACGATTTTGGATGTGTTATGGGATGGAGAGTATGTATAGTGTTAAAAGTTGTCCTATGCCAACTGTATAATACTTAATAATAATAATAATTATTATTTTTTTAAAATAACAGTTTCGGGCATGAGCTTATGTGTAGAAGGTTCGGGCATTAACATCAGCCTTCGGGGTTGAGGTTTAAAGGGGCGTGTTTCTCAGTCACGCCCTTATCCCGGGGAGAGAGTCCCTCTCCATGACATCCTCCCGCATGTTACCACCCCTAGGGGGACTATTGGTTAGCAGCCTCACCTCCCTAGCCTCATGTAAAGGGGCTCTGCCCTGGGGAGAAGTGACAGAGCCCATGCTTATCGTTGGAGCAAGAGTCACTGTTTCTGCTTTGTGACCCACAGAGCTTCAACATCAAGCCCTGCCCTCTCTGAAGTCTGCGAAGATGGGTGCCATCTTGGATGAGCTGCACTACCTCTGCCTCTATGAATAGATCTGGGAGTAAGGTGCACCGGTTTAAATGTTGCAGTCTTGGCCCTGCTCGACATTTCTGGGGTGAAGGCTTCATTTCTGGTTCCACGTAAAGAGGGGAGTGCTGTCCCCGGCAGAACAAGCTGGATGTTTGTCTTAAATGAAGCACAGCTAAGCCATGCCCCTCCCTAGGCAGTGGTTCAACTTCTGACCCATTTTGCCATCTTAATTGGGGCTTGCATACAAATATCTATTAAGAGGCACAGGGTGGAACAACAGAAATGAACGCACAGACACAGTAGAGCAGGGGTTACAAGCAACCTACCAGCTGTGAAAAAGTCACTTGCCACCTAATTTCTACACATACACACTGCACACTGATTCTTACTTTCCAAGAGCCAGTGGCCAGTGGCAAGTGCACTTTTTTAGCTCTGCATTAAGGATTTATTAAGGTTTTAGTATGTGCTTTTTACTGAGATACCTGCCTGGCTGTACCAGGGTGTCCAGCTACAGGGGCTACATGGATGGCCATGCCTTCTCTGACTAAGGACAGTGGACTCATTTGCTATGAGGACGGAGGACAGAAAAAATTGTTAGAATGGTTGGAGGAAGCAAGGAAAGTGGACTAACAAGGGGCTCCCTGGCGGGCTGAAGCCTCAAGCGGTCCTCTGAGTCCTGAAACATGTTATGAAGCCAGGCGTGGGTGCTAAGTGGCTCAGCTGAAGCAGGAGCTTGGGCTGCATGTCCAGGGCAGTCCTGGTGTGCACAGCATCTGTTCTATGTGCCAGGGGCCAAATGGCTGTCATCCTACCCCTGGGCCAATCAGGCCAGGCCTTGAATGTTCCCCATCCGGGCCCGCATCTGTGGAGTGGCATGGGAAGAAGGCAACGCACAGGCTGGGTGAGTGGTACGGCCTAATGAGTGTTGAGGTGGCATACGGCCTGACATGTGTCCCGACTGGTTAGGTCCAGAAAGTAAATATCCCTGCCGTGGCGGCTCGGTTGATCCAGGAAGAAGATGGCGGTGAGCTGATGAGTCAGTCTGCCTGTCCTAGGGCCAGATGGGGTGGGATGTGAAAATTAAGAAAAAAACCTGCAAGCCAGGGCTGCTTGTGAAGGGCAAGCCCTACCGATGACATGGCCTGGGCGGCCTCTGCCCACCATTGAGCCAGACAGAGGGCTGGGGTGGCATAAACGAAGCACATGCCCACCAGCATGTATGCACCAGGGATCAGTGACCCCCTCCACTATGTCCAATGCGGCCGGTAAGTGCCCAAGGAGTGCGTTGTGCCTGCTTATATCCCTGCCCAAGTAGGTGGAGCCTCTGTGCAGAACAATAAGGGATTTGCTCACCAGGGCCCAACTATGTGGCATGGAGCATGCCCTAGCCTCAGGTAGAGCATGAACTGTGAAACTCACCATCATGGGTTGGGGGGAACGCAAACTAATGTCACCACAGAGAAAAAAATGTGTGACGTCATCACAGAGGAAAACAAATGTGAACCTCAATGCCATGGAGGAAAGTACATGACTACGCAGCTATGGGTGAAGCCTCTTACTATTGAGGAGCAAGAGACAAACCTGTGGCAGCCATGAGCGGCAGAGTAGGGGCTAACGTCACTATGTTCTAATGGAATGGTAGTGACTTAAAGGGTTAGTTCAGTCAGAAATGTTATTGGGCTAATGAATCGGGTATGTATTTCAAAGCATACATTGATCGTTGTTAAATAAATTTCCAATGCAACTTACCCGAGTTCTTCTCACTTTAACACATGCGAAAACGACGGCTTGGGTACCGACATCTTGTGCTATTCTTATGCGTTGATCTATCGCCCTAAGTTCAAGTGCCCTCGTGGCACTAATTCGGTTCGCCCACCCCTAACACTGACACCACTAGACGCTCACGTCCCATTTCACAACGCCAATGCACGTCTCCTGTCAACCTCCTCTCTGCGCAATCTATTGACATGTCCATGGAAATGGCAAGACGCCTCATTCCTTTAAAATTGTTTTTAAAAAAAACCTTTCTGATCACACAGCGTTGGAGTTTCTCTTTCCTTCGTGTCAGTGTATTTCATTTCGAGCTTCCGTGACTTGTTTTTGCTCTTTTCAGCTCTCTGCCAAGTAAAACGCTCTGAGAACAGGTACTTATACGGCCTAAAATCAATTAACCCAGTAGGTACTTTAATTTCTTATATTATGTTTAGAGGTCTGTACCAAACCATATTTAAACATCTGTCCGTGGGGAATTTTTACAGTTTGAGACTACTAATCTTGCCTTTTTTCGATGTGCTTTTGTGACATTGGCTGTTTCTTTGCTTGTCTTTCTTTAACATTCAATATTAATGCAAAACCTCTTTTCATTGCTTTACACAAACAAAAATGTGTTAATTTGTCTCTGTTGATTCTGTCCTTCACTATTCAGGAACTATGGCAACAATTCAGCCCTACATGTATAAGCCTGAATACTCCGAAGAGGAGATCCATGAAAGATAAAAAAGTGGAGATGAAGTGAAATCAGACGAAAGTATGGGTATCAATCGCCGGAGCCTGAACCAAGTTGCATGGAAGACGTTTCCACCTGGTATACCTGCTTTCATTGTGAGCTTTGCCTACTCTGGTGGAGAACTTCTGTTGCAGAGAAAACTCTGGCTGCTTGGCCTACATTGCCGAAGAAGACACACCACCACTATGGGTTACCAAGCTGCATGACTTCAGGGCAGCCTGCCTTACAAGATCCGTGCTGTGAATGATGATGGTCCTTATGCAAGAACTTCGAGCTACAGTTCGCCCTCGTAATCCAAGTAACGAGTAAGTTCTCTGTATATCTTATTTGTTTGATATTCCACAGTGACAGCAGACAATACTGTGGATTTATGCAGGTAGTACCTCAACCACAGCAGTATAATTTGTAGTGACATTGACATCCACCTTACCAAACTAAATAAAAAAATATATAAGAATTCAAGCTGAACAGTTGTGAGAAATTGTTTGTAAACCCACTACACGTCCAAACATATAGGAGTATCGTAAGATATTGGTGTGCAATAAAACTTTCATTGGTCTATCGTGCTCGCCCCATCCTCATCCATCCCCCCTCCAGTATTAATGGCAGTTCGCACCTGTGGACGTGCGCTTGCAAGGGGGTTGGGTGGATGGAAAGGCTCGAGGTGCCGAACACCGTGTGCACCTCAAAGGCATCTTCCGCACTTGAACCATTGTCCTTATGGCCACCTCAGATTCAGTGTTTCTAGACTCCCCTTTGAAGCTCCCCACCTGCAATCAACATATCTCATTGTCCCTTGAACATTGTTCCAGGCCTTCTGCGCATGTGCTTGTAGGGGGAGCTGGGTGAATGGGAACACTCAAGGTGCCAAACACCCTGACCACCTCAAAGGGCTCTTCCGCACAGGGACCGTTGTCCACATGGCCACCCCAGACCCGGTGTCTGCAGACTCCCCTCTGAAGACCCCGTCCTTGCAATCAACATATCTCTGTGTCCCTTGAACTTTGTTCCGGGCCTTCTGCACTCTCCTCATCCATACCCCCCTCCAGCATCAATGACAGTTTGCACCTGTGGGCGTGCACTCGCAGGGGGCTGCATGGGCAGTATTCAGGAGGTCAAACATTGTCATAGAGGTCTGGTGGGTGCGAACGAACATGTCAGACATTCACATACACACCCACTTCTGTAAGCCTTCCATAAACACTTTACAAGTTACCAAGGGAACATCTCTGAAATCCACAACAGGTATCGGCATGTCTCCATTTCTTACCTTGCTCGCTGATTCAGCTCATTTGTTGGTCCAAGTAACAGTACACTTTTAGTGTAGTTTTCTGTATTGTGAATGATCTCCACTAGGACACTTTCTATTGCTCTATACTGCAATGTTTTCCCTATTCTCAATTTATTTTATTTAAAAGGTTTACACCATTATCAACCGGCATACGCATTTTTATCTCTTTAATTAGCACACAACATTGAGTATTATGTGCGCATAACACATAACAGAGTATTGTTTTAAAATGTAAGTTTTAGTAGTGCATGTTTTCAATGTGATTTTGGTGCCATTTTCTGGTAAGTCAATTTATTTTTATTATCACAGGGATGAGATGTTTGGTTTACTCACAGATACTTTTTTAATACTTATAATGTTTTATATTTCTTTAACAGATCATAAGGACAATCGATCAGTGCCTTCTTGTATCGTTTTTGTTTGCAGTAATACCATCCATGCTAAAAGTGATAGTACAGTCTTTCATGTTGTTCCAAAGGATTTCAATTTAATAAAACATGGCTCTCCAACTACAGATTTCCAGTGTCCAAAATTGAAAGCAGAGCCAAGGATGTCTTAGATGACGTGATGGGCAACCGATTCTGCGTCTGCAGTATGCACTTCTCAGAATATATGTGCGAGCAATTACACTACACCAAAAAGAGACGCCCAGAGTACTTCGAAAACTACTGCCCAATGCAGTTCCAACTGAATTTCAGCACATGCTGGCCCAGGTGAGTTGTGGACGCTAGGTTTGCACGTATAATAAGTCTTTGAAATTAACACTCATATGGAAATAGTCTGTGGGCAGATACCATAAATAAAAATGTTCTGTTTTTGGAGAATAATTCCATTGATATTTCATTGCATGTCTTTCCTTCTTGACACGATCTTCTTTGGTTTATACCTTTATAACTTTAGATTACTTTGTGAGATACTGAAATGACTCTAAGCAATTGCAGCCTTACCAAACACACACTTCCATTGCATCTTTTTAAAATGTAACCTTTTTTGGTAAATTACCATGTCTGTTTTTACATAGACCGCACACATGAAAGTACAGACAGTTACAGACACGTCCAACATCCTAATGGTGAGACTTGCACACAATTTTTGTTTTGTTTTTGATGTGGTATAAGTTATAATACCAATGTACATGTTCTAACGGACAATGTTCTGACTATTTGTATTGATTAAAGGACCAGGCAGCTACATCGACCACTATTCTGGAGTCCACAGCGACCTCACTCACCTTTTCAAGTGAATTTTTCAGAATAATCCTTCACATACGACTACACAAAATATGTATTTGTTCAAGTTCCACCTAAAACATATTTATTATTGTTATGTATAATGTTAACTTTTAGGCGTCTTTGTTAATACCAACGTTATTAATGTAATTTTTTGAGATTTTGCTTTTACATCTTTCTTATTTCAATTACCATTCCATAGGCAGAGCCTCGAACTTCGACAACGTACTATTCTTCTACTGTAACCGGTCCAGAGAATGAGGTAATGGAAGTGAAAATGTATTGATTTATACTCATGGTTATAGATTAACAATATATTTTTTTACATTTAAGTTGCCATTTTTTGGGGTAATTTGCAATACTGTCAGCAAATTGCAAAGCATTACATCAACAAACTTGATATATTTATTGCAGAAACACATGCAACAATGAAAGTAAACCTTCAGAAATATGTACTTTGTCACTGAATAACATCGACCCTTTCACCATATTAATTGTGCTTATTTTAGTTCAGAAGCTTTAGCTGCTTAGCGAAAAATGGAATAGGTGAAACAAAATAACATTACAAGTGATTAAAGTGAACACCATTTAATCAATATGTTTTCCAGGGTGAACTCGAACCAGCTTCCTGCGACATCTCTGAAGGTTACCAGGTACAGTGTTCATAGATATATTTTTAAAATGTAACACATACACACATTGTTTGACTACATTATTATTAATTTAAAAATGTTAAACTCAGGATTAACTTAATTTTTTAGATCATTTAACTCCTATTGCAAAGTCGACAGTCATTAAAACCACTTTCTCAAGATGTAGTTTGTGAGATCGAAAGTTTTTAACATTACATTATTTGAAAATGTATTCAATGTTATTTGAATTTATTTTGTACAAGTGGCTGAAATTGAAGAGACACAAAGACAACAGGTATACGTAACATATTGTAAAATATAATTTATCATCAATGTTTACTGTAATGTAATTTCTAATTTGTAATTGTTTAAAAGCGCGTATACAAAGTGAAGTGCTTAATAAATGTTTTAGTTGCTTACGTAATGAACATTTTGGAATATTTTGATGTAGGGATGTATGATTCTTTAGGTGGAAGAGCATATTTAAAGGTTAATATAATTTTAAAATGTGGTTTTTCAGCTTGGTCTGGTGGTCGCCAAATCCAATTTGACAGTTTCGAGGAAAATCTGCAAAACAAGGGTACATAACGTAAAGGTTTTTAAACAAAAATCATTTGTTTGGGACTTATTCCATTGATATTACATTTTAAAGTTGTAATTGATCTATTCTGTATGTGTGCCATAAATTAAGCATGTTTATTTTCTCTTAAATTAGAGGGGCGAAGAGGAGCATAAAGACTCAAGACAGCTAGACTAACAAATGATGTTGGTTGCCAAACAGACCTGACTTGGGAGCAGCTACATGTTGAGTCTGTGCATGGTTCATGCAAGATTCAGTGTCATGATGCAGCAGCCCAGCAGCTGGAATTTGAATTAAATGTCAATAATGACCCATGGAAAGTACGCCTGGATCATTGTTACACCACACAACGTCGAACAGAAGAGACGGACAACACCGCAGATGTTTCTGAATTGCTTGCAGAACCGCCCACACACTCAACACCCTATAAACGCATTATTTCTGGGAAGCTGTTTCCCCAATATATGTGGACATATCTGAAGTATCACACACAGAAATAACTGAAGCATCTTCGCCAGTAATTGACGATTGTGACTGTGTTGTGAACTTCACTCTTCCTAGTGTTTGAAGACTTAGCCACCTCAATGGTATCAGAATACACTAAAGGAACCAAAATACATTCAATTCGACTGCTGCCTGATCGAGTTCATGAAAATGGTTCATAAATTGCATCAAGAGTATTTGTGGGGAACCATTGGTGGAGTTTACTTGTTTAGTTAAAGGCACCAACGGCAGATCATGGGTATCTGTGTACACCGCCATAACTCATTTTCATGGTCTGCTCAACCTATACTTGGAAAAGTGCCTGCTGGAAATGTACTTTGTTCATCTGCATTGTTGTTTTGCGGGTCAACGTTCAGTACACTTTCAAGTTTTTCTAACTTTTTGGGACTCCAGTTCCTTTCAAAAACCCAATGCTAGAAAAATAAGAAGGATATCTTGTTCCCTGTTGTTAGCGTTATTAGCCAGCCATGGACAAGCAAACAGTTGTTGATCGACAATGCTCTCGCTGGCAAAAGGCTCTGGCTTGCTGGTGATGGACAGTGCAACAGTCCTCGTTTTTCTGCTAAATGATGCACTTACCACTTCCAAAGACATGGTAACCAAATAAATAGTGATTTTGGTGGTTGTGCAGGTAACTGAAAGTACATCTTCTGTTGCCATGGAAAAATATGGTTTAATCAAATCCTTCAACTTCTCCAATCGAGAGGACTGCACATAGACCTGATAGCCACTGAATTGCCAAGGCCATGCGACAGCAGTTCCAGACGTAAAGCATCAATATGATGTATGGCACGTTGCAAAATCCATTTAAATGTTTTCACAGGTGCTGGGGGGGGGGGGCGAAAGGCCACAGAAAACATTTTAAATTGATCAGTCTGTAAGCAGCTATTTTTGGTGGAGCTCAAAAACTTCAAATTCTACTTGAAAAATGGCGTTCAGTGATGCACCATTGTTCTAACGTACGCTCTTGGCAAGAAAACAAACATTTCCATAAATGTGCACATGGACCATTGAGCAAGGAGGAAAAGCGTAAGAAATGGTGGTTGGTTCAAGGCTCCCCACCTCACACAGCACTTCAGAAGATTTTTTTGCCACAAAACGTTTTCAAAAGACATGAGGGGACTCGCGCAATTCTGCCAGTGTGGAGATTTAGAGGTGTTCCACAATATGTGCATTATGTACAGGCCTAAAAGGTTACATTTCTGCATAGACGGTATGGAGGCCAGAACAAGACTGGCGGTACTTGTACAAAATTAGAACATTGGAAGGGAACAAGCAAAAACTGCAGGAATGTTCGGTATGCCTCGTTACAGGAGTACACCAAAAGAAGGAAACGGCGAGTGGCAAAGCAATCTACCAGCAGATGGATTCTGAATTCATTAAAGATCTGACATTGAATATACTGGCCATGCAAACACATGGAATTGAACCAGATTTTATTTCTAGGCCCCAGCTGTGCCGCCTAACATTGCAAAAGAGGTTTGCCCTCCCAAACTTGAACTTGTGGAAAGGTTGACTTGAGATTAATTACAATGTTTAACGAAGGCAGTTTCAAGCTTCCGCACCGTGCCTGCAAGCAGTTTTCATTGTACACAAAATTATATAATATGTGACTTGAGATATAATTGCCAAAATAATGTGCTTTTTAATGAATTGCGGTTTGTGAAGTAAATGATTTATTTTTTAATAATAATTGCTGTTATGATTATTTCAAGTGTTTCACTCAAATGTACTCTGTCTCAATGCCAGCAAGACTGAGATCCTTTCAATTAGGACTGCTGTTCGATCTTTCCTCAATTCACTCTGGCCACCCTCCCAGGGCTCTCCTCCCTCCTGTTCTATTGAAGTGAGAAACCTTGGAGTCATGTTCGACTTCACTCTCTCCTCACATCAAAGCCATCTCTAAGAAATCCCACTGCCAGCGGCACCTCCTCATAGGTATTCTTCCTTTTCCCCCAGAAGCTCACCGTCTACAGAGCCCTATTTCTCTGTAGGCTGGGCTATTGCAACAGCCTTTTCTAAATCTTCCTGCCTCTACTCTTCGCCTATCCAGAACATGACTGCAAGACGTGTCCTTGGCCTGAAGCCAAGGGATTGTATCTCTACAGCCCTATAATATCTCCAATGGCTCCAAGTGGCTTCAAGGATCAGGTTCAAGACCCTCTGCATTGCCCACATGGCTTTCTGGGGTCGGGGACAACACTACAAGTGCTTTCCTTCTCGAGCCCGCTGCTTATCCTCCTCCAACTCTGAAGGTCAGACGCTTCTCCAGGCAGAGAGTGTGGGAGTATAGCTCTCTCCTTGGCTGGTGCCTCCCTCTAGAACAGCCACCCTGCCTCTCTAAAACCTGAGTAGGACCACCTCCGGTTTTGGAAACAACTGAAGACCTTCATTTACACTTCTGTTTTCTCTCAATCTCTCCCCTGCTGATGTCCTTGTTCTGCTGCGCTAACTGGTTACCTGTCCACCCTCTGAACCTTATGACCAGTGCCACGGAATGAGGGGGCAACCCCCATGGAGCTCAAGGGCACACTTAAGCTTGGGAGCAGCCCACTGGGTACCAAGAGGGGCAAGGGCAAAGAAAGGTGACAATAAGGCACTCCGCCCCCTCTCTGCCCCTCCCCCCCCGTTCTATACTGATGAAGACTCACAGGAAGAGCCTGACAGGGAGGGGACTCGGGACACAAGAAAAGGTGCTATCAGTCAGGTTACGCCTAACCCCCCAGTGTCTCACCCTATCTTCAAAGGGGGACAGAATAATCTAACAATAAGAGAGGGGAAAGGCAGGAAGCCACGCACATAGGTGCGAAGTGGCTGTCGGCACAGGCCCGCCATTTGGGGGTTGCCAGTAATATGCTGGCATTGTCCCAGGGTATATTTGCCCTATATAGGAAGAGCTGCTGGAGCAGACCTACTGAAAGAACACTCTGCCCTAAGTGTATCTGGACTCTGCGTTTGCAGACCCAGCTTTTTGTTTGCCCGGATACCACCAAGTCCTGGAAAAGGAAACCTTTGGGCACGCACAGGACAACAGTCGTCTGAAAGTCATGGAAAAGAAGAGCAGGAAAGGCGGCATGGTCCTGGAAGGAAACTACCATCAGGCCTCTGTTCAGATTAGATAATAAAAATACTTTGTTGCCTTCATCTAGTCTGTTGCCTTCATCTAGTCCATTGGTGTCTTATCTGCCTCAGTATATGGTCTAGTTTCACAACAACAGTCTCTTGGCACGCCTAACTCATGATGCTGCTGAATTACAGTTGTTAAGAGTAATCTGCTGGCGCTGATCCAAAGGACTCTCCTTAATCCCTGCAGACCCCTTATCATATTCCAGTACACCCTTTATTCAGATCAATCCGTTTTGCCCAGTATATTTGCTTGCCTTTGCTTTCTCTGTATCTCTTTGATTACAGCCAGTTCATGCTCCTGTAGTTCCTGTGAATACCTGTTACAACTCGGATCAGCTGTGTACCCTGCTTGTTATATGCTATGTTAAGGATTTCAATCAGGCGACACACCCCTTGGTCTCGGCCTAGTATGTAGTGCACAACTGAGATGCTTTTCTCCTTATTTTATAAAGATTCAATATGATGTGGTACACAACTTGTATCACACACCCTTTTCAAATACCCCGGGTCACAATGGACCATGAACCAGTCTGGTTGGTGAAATACAATATTTATTTATGTTAAAATGCAAAAGAAATCATACCATTTTGAATATGGGGCAGCAATCGCCAATGGGGTGATAATTACAATGAGAATGTGAGCAATGCAATGCACTTGGTTTAACCTTCTAGTGGAATATCTACCAAACACCAGGGAATAGGAGCACTTTTGGATTTAATAAAGGTAGCACCCAAGTTAGGATTTCCCCCTGCAATGTTCCCTCAGCCCACAAATAATCAATTCTGAGTGTATATAAAGAAGCAGCAGGTAATCAGGAATAAGAGGCAGGAAACGGAATCAAAATCCTTTCCTCCCCAAATAAGAGGGATTTTAAACCCCTTGCAATGTTATGAAATTACACTTGGAAATGGACAAATAATTCTGTGTTAAAAACCTTGAAACAAATACAATTCCTCACTGAAGTAACAATGCAAAGATACTAACAATCACAAACCATGGATTACCAAGAGCATACCATTCGAAAAACAAGTGGAAAGTTCACAACGGATTTCAGCCAAATGACACGTGTTCCTTTCAATTTCTGTGTAAATTTACTCAAACGGTTTCTTAAAAAAACGGGTGAAATATTGCAAATCGTGATGCAGTTTTTAGTCTGGGGAACAGGGGTACATCACAGGGATAGTACAGAAGTGAAAGAATGGGGTAGCTGCAGTTTTGAATGAGATTTTCAGGTTGAAATGGGGTTCAGTTTTCGGAAAACAAAGTGGTCAAAATGAAGAATTCAGTTTTGAAAGAAAGGCAAATGCGATGACTTATCTAGACTATATTGTTGAAGAGGAACACAGTAAGCACCAAGGTTGATTTGCGAGGTCAACCTCACCCCCCCCCGTGCTCAACCCCAACAATAAAATTGGAGATTAGTTGGATTACTCGAAATATAACTAGGGCTTACGGTTTACACCAGACAAAAATGCAAAGCGAGAGATGGCGCTAGCACTAGAATCAAGGGCAGGGTTGCACGGATAATTCTGACAGTTTTAACAAGTTATCAGGATAAGGATAGGATGGCTTAGAGTGTGGGATAAGGACAAATGCAAGACCAGATAGACTATGGATTTCTATGGGGTAGAGATTATACTTAAAGTCCACTTTTAGTTTGGGATTTTTGGACCATCAACAGGTTCTGGTCGCCACATGGCAGGGCGCCTGGCAAAGGACAGCTGGGCAAGGTCGGGTCACCGGATGGGAATTCTGGTCGATGGATGGCACAGGTACCGCTGGATGCAGTTAGTGGGAGCAGTTAGTGGGCAGCAATTAGTGATAACAGGATGCTTCCCAAAGAATACCACAGCTTTCTCCCTTTGGTTATTTGGGAATTTAGAATTGAGGCCTTGCTGGAAGGCCTTGTAGTTGGAATCTGAACTCAGCAGGATGAATGGAACAGGAACGCCGGCGCAGGAAAATCAGGAAGAGTGTCTGTCTAGAGTTTTGTGAGGGACTCTTATTTATCATGCATAGTGACATCGTCAAAGTATATGGCTGGGCAGGCTTAACTAAGCACACCTCTAACCGACTGGATTGGTCAGGGGTGCTAGTCTCCACCTCACTCTCAAGTGGTTGGATTTCAGGATAACATGTCAGATTTATGATGTGAGTTTTACAATGTTCAAAAACCTCCCACAGTTACTTTAGCTAAAATTCGATTTTGCCACAAATGGTACGTATATACAGTTGAAGTCTCTTAGCAACTTACATAAACAGGTTACATATTTGATATAGAGCATTCCACTCCAACTCTAATCTGTGAGACATTGTTTCGCCCTTCTAATACTTTTTGGTTATTTTGAGTACGAAGGATTCAGCCTAAAATTCCATAACTTTATACATGTGTGTGGATTATCATAAGGGAGGGAAGTATGAAAATTTGCAATGGGGGGGATCATGGATACTTTTCTTATAATCCCCAATTCTTTGCCATTTCTGTCCCCAAGGTGTCACTGAATTCTACAATGTCTCAAATTATACCCCACAAAATTACTTTTAAATTGCGAAATGTTTACATTTTTACAAAGTTTTGCTGCAGAGATAAGTCTTTACATTTTTATGACTCAATAGTCTTTGCAAACAAATGGCAGTCCTTTGTCCGTCACTGGACCATTTTTTTCTCTCTTCAGCTGCCTCCAACTGTCATTTCCTCCAGAGCTAGGAGGGGGTTTCCCAGCTTTATTGAATGTTTATTGCCCCTTCCCCACTTCACACTTCCTTGTCCTGGGAGTTCCATTGTCAGGGGGTTCAGCCCAACCAGATTCTGTCCAACCTAGTAATTATCACTGGGGTGTTGGTATCTGCTGAGAGTTCATGGTGGTTCCCTTTCTTTGGGGGAAGCCTTAGCTCTGCCAACTGGAATAACCTGTTTTGAGAGCTTGCAAAATCCAGCCAAAATGGTTTAAAAGCTTTATTTTCTGATATTTGGTCCTGAATTAAAACAAGCCTGTGGAATAAAATAGCCCATGTGTGTATTTTCACCAGCAACAAACCCCTTCACATTGCTAGGTAATGGCAGGCTTTCATTCAACAGTTGTACTTTTTAAAACTGGCATTTTCCTTCTTTAGTTTGCAAAACCCATTTTTTTTTTTTTACACATATGGTGCAAGCTAGCATTTCTTTTTAAATTCAGTTTTGCATCTCCATCAGATTCACACACTGTTTCGCAGCCATAGTTATTTTCTTGTATGCCAGAGTTTTCTTTGAAGCACAGATGCATTGAAATTGACATGGCCCAGATAGCTGGAGTTCCTTTGAACTACTGATCGTTGATACTTTGTGAAGAAAACAAACGCGCTTCCCCGTGCGGGTAAATGTGAAGTTCCTTAGTTGATTTTTCACAAAGTTGGTTTGACCGCGCCTGCCAATTAGAAATCATGCTTGCTTTTGCTGAAGCACAATGGTATATACTGGGCATGGCAGGGCCTTATTAATAACAGTAGTTTAAGGAAGAGCAGATGAAAATAGCGTTGGCAGTATTATTTTAAAGGCAAAAAAGTTTCCTTTTTAATGGGGATTTTTGGGCTGGCACTAAGCAATGCTGATTTTTCACCTTATTCCATTTGTATATATCAGAACACACTGGCACGCTCCCTTAGTGTGTCCCCTCGTTCCATCCTGCCCAATGTGTGGTTGGCAAGATGGTGCAGCCATCTTTTTGTTGCTGCAAAACGCAGTTTTGAGGCCATGGAGCTCACAGAAGCCAGCACAGCTATTTTGCTATTTCTGCTGAAATGCAGCTTTGTGATGTGGGGAAGCACAGCTGAGTTCGGTCAATATATCCCACAGCTAGCATGACCTCGTGCATCTCACCTAATCTACAGTGCATACTCTGAGGTGTAGCTTTTGCCCTGTGCCCATTGGCCAGATGTCTGATCTATCCCAATTCTTCAAGTAAATACAAAGACTTGGCCCAGCCCCAAACTCGCACAGGTGCTTCTACATACTACAGCCCCTCACTCAGTCCCAGACACAGTTGCACACCTGCACAGGGAGACCAGCCCCAGGGGAGGGACTGCAGGACTATATAAGCCCAAAGCATCAGACAAACTGGGTCAGTGTTTGGAGTCCGATATGGCAGAGGGGTGTTTGGGGGAAAGAGAGGGGCAGAGGGAGAGAACACACTAGATGATGGTTGGAGAAAGCAGACATTTGGAAGCGGTGTAAGGAAGCAAAGACTCCTCTGGAAAGAGGTTGGTGGCGAGAGGGGGAGCTGCATTTTGTGGAGATTGGAAACACATCTGGAGGAATTTGGAGAGGTTGGAGATGCAACAGGAGAAGGTTGGGAAACATCTGGAGGTTTTAGCGAATAAGGTTTTATGTGGGCAGGGTTAAGCTGAGGTCCTGATCTTAAAGGACCAGTCCTATGGTGGAAGGAGACATGAGCACATGGCTAGGCAGTGAGGAGGCACAGGACATGGTCAAGACTAGTGTGGCAATGCAGCAGATCAGAGCCAGCACCCTGTGAGATGGAGTTGGCGGAGGACCTCAAGGTGACCAATTTATGAAACAGAAGAGTGCAGAGAGCACCCTTACAAAGTGAGAAAAAGGATATCCATGAACAGAGAGAAATTATGATGTCATCATAGGGCGCGGGAACCCTTTGAACCAAGATTGAGAAACCTAGCAAATAGAAGGCCCAGTAAAACTCATAAAGAGCCCCTGAATGTGCTGGAACTCCTATTATAAACCAGAACCTCCTTTTAGGTATATGAGTAGTTGCAGTAAGACCAGGAATAGTCTGTCAGTTTGTAAGTCACCTTATAGTTTCCCATTTTTTTTCTCTCTAAACCCAGATGTATCTCACAAATTAAAGACATATTTTGTTTAAATGTGCATTTTGATCTTGGCCTACTTTTGATCCCTACTACATTCGTGACATAGGTTTCTCCTTAAAGGCAGCCTTTCCTGTCTATTTGGGACATAACATAAGTTCAAAGTACTCTTTATGGTTGATTTGGGGAAGGGACAGAAGAGTAGCATTAGGAAACTGTTTCTGAGTGTCACTGGAGAGCATGCAGCAGGTAAAATATTAAAACAAAATCAAGACTGGCAAGGTTTCTCTAAAGAAGCTACAAGAAACAGCCTCCCATCACCTTACATCTTATTTTAATTCTAGAGATGCGTGTTCAACAACAAATGCTGTGTTACTTTCGGTATCCCCAAAATAGCTGTAATTGCAAAACAAGTCCTAACCGACTATCTATCAAAATCAATGGGGCATACTGAAAAGGCCAAGGGCAGGAAGAATATTCACAATATGAGATGATTGATGGATTGGATTGAACCCACAGCTCCAGTGGCTGCTCCTTTCCCAGGCAAGTATTCTTATCTCTGGTCCACCAACACTCTGTCAATGATGCACTCCTTGCCACTTATGAACCTTCTTGTCTGAGATGTTTGCCTGCCTTGTAGATGGATCATGCATACGGAGACACTGTGACAATTGTTTTTTTCCATTTTGTCTGTGTGCCTTGATGCAGAGGCACCTTTTTTTACCGAGTTTGCACCCCACACAGAGACATGTGCTTAATATAATAACCAAAACACTTTATTTGAAGCTAATGTTGTGCACACTCACTCCTCTCTCATGCTCTCTCAATTGTTCAGATGGCGTCACTTCTCCCCATGGTAGAAGCCCTCTCCATGAGGCAAGGGAAGTGAGGCTGCTAACCAGTAGTCCCCCTCGAGGTGGGAACATGTGGGAGGATCTCATGGAGCGAGACTTCTCTCCTGGGGATAAGGAAGCGATTGAGAGGCACATCCCCTCTACACCCCACCCTTGTAGGCTAGCGGTAGGACCAAAACCTTATGGGTCTAAGCTCATGACTAAAACTGTGTTACTGTGAAACATCGAACCACCCTGACAGTTTAGATACTGAGACAAAGAAACTCTCGAACTCTACAAGTGACCAGGAAAAACACCAGCTCAGCTGTATTCCATGAAATGGACGGTACATCAGGGTGGGCCCTATTAAATCAGGGCGTCAAAAATAAACGATGGCAGGAGGGAGAATACCAGGAAGAGTACTGAACAGAGTACTAGAGACAGTAGAGGAAGAGCGAGAGCGCGTCGAGACTGGAGAAACTGACTTGTGGATGAGAACGGAGACAGAGGAGAAGGCTGAGAATGAGAGAGTGAGAAAAAGCGAAAAGGACTTTGCAACCGAGGCCCAGCATATTGCAGACAGTAGAGCAGGACGGCCCAAGAGAGGTGCGTGGAGGGTGTGGTTCAAGAGAACGTACGTGGTTCCCAGTAAGCCGCTTCGGTTTTAGGAGAAGAAGTAGAAGTAGAGACTGGAGCATACATTCTTGACTGAGACAGAACGCCCAAAGTTCTCAGAACTACACTTGGTGGCCAGCAGGTGAAAATAAGACTGCAACCAAGAACAAGTGGGCTTTTCCTCCTGCGAGATGAGTTTCCCTGACGAGCGGAAAGCATTGCCTCAGAAGCCGGCAGAGGGCACGACAGAAACACAGAGTGTACAACAGTGGCATGACCAGAAGCGGGTGGACCATCGGGTCTGATAACTACGCTGAAACCGCAACCACAGGCTTGCTACAGAGAAGTGAGAACGAGCCGGGGAAAACTGCATAGTGCTGGTGGTGCCCAGGCAGTTATTAGAAGGATGGTCGAAGCCACTATCGATATCTGAGAAATAAGCAGCAGGAGGCTCAAGAATTGGCGCCCCACACAGAGAAAGCTGACGGCATCAACCGAAATCCTACCAACCCGGTGAAGCATCCCAGCCTTAATAAAGGTAATGGGAGTTAATGAAAGTCCGGGAGGGAGTGGATGAGCTGTTTAAGAAACTCTTTAGACATAACCATGAAACTTTAGGCAACAAGGAAGAACAGTGAATAGTATGAACAGAGAGCACCTACCTCAGCGATTGAGATGATGTGTTGTCCAAGCATCCGAGACCTCAACTCCCACAAACGCCATAAGGAGGTTATTTTATCAACCCTGGAAAGTACAGCAGAGGGGCCTAAAAGGATTGGAGTCTCGGGCATAGTTTATGCTCTCCTTCTGTATCCAAACACTGAATAGCTGGGGAACCCCCTGCCAACGGAGAGAATCATTGTATACACCCAGAATCATCTAGGGCAGGACCGGCGAGCCAAACCCAATCATCTTCTGTCATCAGTCTAGTACATATTGCAGGTCCTGCCAAGAGTCCTGTCTTTGCAGCTCATTCCTTAACCTTGCCTTCTTAAAGACATGAAGTAAACCCTTAATATAAGCATAAATAAATATAGAAGCCATTAAACCATTTTTGTGATAGTTCCCTGGCCAGTCCCACAGGAGGGTGGTACTGGGAGTTGAGAGGAACTACAGAAAAAATTTCATCATCCCAGTGGGGTGGATCAATAATTGTACAAAAACCTAGACACTTTGAAACCTTCCTAAGGGAGCAACACACCTTATTAAGGAGGGAGAACGACCTTGGGGAGCCAGCTAGAAGGAAACCATTCTCCTAGCCCCACACAACTTTGTGACTGTGTATTTTCTGTTAGGTTACAGAGAACCCCGAACTTTTGTAGAACCTTTGCTTTGAACAACCTGAGAGGCTTTTGAACACTTTACATCCAGGAGAAGGTAGTAATGCTCCTGGATTACGAACAGTAGCTGGACTTTATGGTGTTTTGTTGTAGTGACGGGCATAGACTAGGAGCCTTTGTAACTGGGATGGTGCCCTTTTGTTTTGACTCACCCAGACTTCCGGACAAGCACCAGAGTTTCTTTAGTTTGGGTAGGGAAATCCCCTTGGAGTTAGGGATTGATAGGTTTGGTTTATCATTAAATAAAAGCCTATGCAGTGTCTAATGCGGGTTTTATCTGCTGCATCTGTGGGATATTTTGGTGACAGTGGCGATGTGTGGTTTATGAAAAAGCCATTTTGAGTGAAAGTGATATGTGGACATTTAGATTTGTATGGCGGGGGACACAAAACGATAGAGACGGGGAAAGTATTTAGCTGCCAGGATATAACCCCACTTACTATAGAACTAGAGGAAGTATGCAAGGCCATATCCTCACAGAAGTGGGGGAGAGCACCGGGCCCAGACTTACTGCCAATAGATTTAATAGATGAAATGGGAGTATGGGCGCCTATTTTAAGGCTCCTCTTTAACACCTGCCTCAGCCTGAACAGGGTCCCTCCCCCTCCCTCATGGATAAATGCAACAATAATCCTGATCTATAAGAATCTATAAGAAGGGAGGCAGGAGGGACCCAGCACATTTTAGACCTATCTCCCGCCTAGATGGGATGGGCAAAATCTTTGCTAGAACAATCCATTCACATCTACAAGAGTGGGTCAACCAATGTAAAGGTATAGACCCTCTACAGGCCGGGTTTACCCTAAAGATTAGCACAATGGACCAAGCTTTCCACCTACGTTTGATTACGGCTAAGTACGTGGCCCTGAGAAAGATAAAGATTTTCAGTGTTCGCCGATCTCTGGTCTGCTTTTGACGCTGTTTCCAGGGCTAAGCTCTGGGAAATTCGGGTTAGAAGAGTGATCCAGCAGGGGTTGCTGCAAATTATAATCCACTTGTACTCGGATAACATCGCATCTGTACGGTGGTGCCTGGGGGGCAGGAAACTAACCCATTCCTTCAACGTAAATAGAGGCGTTAGGCAGGGATGCATTTTGCCCCCCCCCCTGCTATTCCTGTTTTACATAGACCAGGTTTTCTGATATGTTAGATCAAAGTGTTTAGAGCCCCCTCCACTCCCTAAGTTGGGTCGGGGGGGGTCTGCCGATTTTACTCTTCGCAGACGACGCTGTGTTGCTATCCACCTCAGCGAAAGGTCTCACAACCACCCTGGGGGCCTTTGTAGAGAGATGCTCGGAGTTGTCCATGGAGATTAACATGGAAAAAACGAAAATGATGATATTTCTGCCAAAATGTACCCCATTCAAAAAACATAGGATGGCCATAAACAACACCTGGTTGGAACAGGTACAACAATACGATTACCTGGGGTGAGGTTTAATAACCAAGGGAACTGGCCCCTACACATGGCAAAATCCTGCTTGTCATTGAAAAAATATGAAGGGGGAAATCATAAGGTTTTTTTACTCCCATGGACAGGGACCAATTGCACCAGCGGTCACAATGTACCGGGCCCAAGCCAGGGCAGCGGCAATGTATGGGGCCGAAATTTGGGGACACTTAAACATTAAGAACTTTGGTAGGGTAAATACAGCTTTCCTAAAAAACGGTTAAGCCTGCCGAAGACATGCCCGAATGTACACTTGTACCTGGAATTGGGCCCCAGACCGATTGAGAGCGAGATCATATTTAAACTGGTGCAGTATTGCCTGAAATTGTGGTCAGTCCCTGAATTGCAGGTATACCGAGAAGCCACTGTACATCTCGTGGAGACAGAGGGAGGTAGATCCCTGCCCTGTCTCTAGCATATCAAAACACTCCTGACAAGACTGGAGCTGGGAGATCTCTGGCTGAACCCCCAGGGGGCAACTCTCAATGACATGGGTAAGGTAGAGTCTAATAGATACCGAGCTAGAGAATGATTCCACTAAACTCCCGATGGGTTCTTTTTATCTGTCAAGCAAACTAACCAAGGGCTTTGAGAATTATTTGGATTATGTTGGGGCCCGCGTTGACCCGGACCCTGTATTTTAAATTTAGGTTCAATCAACTGCACTTGGCATCACCACCAAAAAATGGGTTTCGAATGGGAATGAAATGTGCCCAGCATGTAGTCTCGATAGAGAAACCCTGAACAGTTTATTTTTCTTGTCGTTGTTTTTTTTGCCAGTGCTACTGGATGGCACGCTGGAAGTTTTTAAAAACCACTTGTAATACCCATGGAACACAACACATAAGACAAGCCCTTCGATTCTTTTCAAACATGTGACGATCCCAAAGTAGTCTACTGTGTAGCTAACTAATTAGACTTGGCCTGGCGCAAAAGAGCAAAATTAATGAAAATGGGCCTAGCACCTTAAGGTGTGCTCGTGTAATTGTATTGTTAGCCTTGTGCGTGTGGCATAATAAAACTGCCAACACGTAGTCTTTATACCATTAGGATAAAAAGTCATGGTTTTGATTCAATCATGTTTTAACAGGGTTAATGAAACCAGTGATCAATGCTTTGTACTACTAAAGGTGGATCCTTCTAATTGTTTAACATTTCATAATTAGATTTGCCTATCCATCTTGAACCCGTTGATGAATTGTTATCCCTGCCACGTCACTTCCGTTTGTACTGTGTTGCCCATGATGTTTTTATTAATCTCTTATGGTTTACTGTGATTTTTATATACATGCATATTTATGGCAAATTATTTTTATGGTGTGGTCATGCAGGATCTTGCTACTATACATATTGGACTGGAGATTGATGACAGATAATTTCTTAATAGCTAGGTTTTGGGAACAGTGCGCAGGGGCAAATAAGTGCCCGATGCTGTGATTGGTTTCCATTGGTGTTGGAAAATGAGATCATGAATTGGGTGGAGGGGGGGGTGGTTATGCTGGGCGGGTGCAGGTTTTCTGCAATTAAATATTATGTCTCAGATAAGAGTTGTAATGGCTAGGTGTAGATCGGATTTTAAGAAATTGTACAGTTCGTTATCCTAGTTTAAACCAGTAAAACGCATATCCTTGGAGTGTATCCAAAATGCTTCTCTTTGTCGGAGGCGCTGTTCTTTGTTTCCTCCTCTTGGTGATTTGTTTTATTCTATCCAGTCCTACACATTTGGGAAGTGCTGATAATGATGTATTTAATTAATATAGTGAGTTGACCGTTTCTCATTAAATGTCATAAAGTGTTTATCTTTTATCCACCCTTCCTCACTGTTTCATTGGCCATTCTACCACTGTTAACACTGGAAGAGTAAGATGGACTTAAGGTTAAACCTGTTGCCTAGTTTTGAGTAGGCCCGTCTCACACCCTGAACGCAGGGTGTCACAAATTGGTACACAGGGATCAAGAAAAGGCCATCCACAAAACTCGTCATCTCTTCTTTATTTGGGATTTTATGTGGGCTTTAAATTGTAGCAAACCTGGGAAGGCAAGCAGAAAACAGAAAATGCACTGGTTCTATAAGAGACACCCATGTTTCCCCTCCCCTTTCCTCTATTCAGTTCAGGATAGCATAAGGTAACAATGTATCTGGGAATTCAAACATGGCTTTGAATCAAAAACTGGTCTGGCTTGAAACTTGGGGTCAGATGTGAGGAAGCAGGTAAACTGATTGGTTGAAAACAAACTTAGACTTCCAGTATAATGTTCATCATCATTTCTCCTGGGGAATCCCCCACAGTATCTGGGTGGAAGCTTGCTTGCTCCCTTTTTCTTCCTGCTTTGGTAAATTTCTTTGGATAGCTTCATTATAGTGGGTCTCCATATTGGTATCCATTTGTTGGACTCCTACTAAACCTTGAGTCGAAGGCAAGGCCCTCATCCGAACCTATAGCAGTGGGCAGATGGGAGGCCACCTTATGTGTCTCTGGATTTGCTCCTAGACTTGTCACCACCTACCACTTCACAATCTTTCTCCACCTTAATGCCCAATCGAGTGTTCGTACCTATTGGTCCTTCTTCTTCTTCCTCCTTCTCAGCCTATCTGACTATTGGCTTCTCTAGCACCTACATGACATGTCCCCAAGTGCTCGTGCCTCCACCCTTCGCAGTGCCACTCCATTTAGACTTTGTGAGTTTACAGAGAAGTCCTCCTCCTCTCACCAGCACCTGATATTTTACTCCCCCTTCCTTCTTCTCTGTAACCCCTAATGTTCTCCTCTGCCTCTTCCTTTCCTGTTCACTCGCCTGCCTTCTCTTCTGCTCCTCCTCCCCTTCCTTCCAGCAAGTGCTCTCCTCCTAACTCTTCTCCTCTGCCCCCTCCTTTTTTCACTCCACTGCCCTGGTTCACTCTCTTGTGTTCTTGTGTTTCCCTTTCCTCCTCTCTCTCCTTGCTTTCCTCCTGTTGCAAGTCTCTCCTCCTAGCTGCTTACAAGTCATAGCTCACTCCTTCTCCAAGCACACACACCTCTCTCGCTCTTCCTTCTTCCTTTGTATGTGTTTCTTGGCCTGCGCACAAAGGATTATTTTTCTATCGTCTTCAGATGTATTCCCTTCCGGTGTGAGATCCGAGATTGGTGTTTCCTGTGCTGGGGCGGTTCTCTTCTTGCTTACCACACCCTGCCTCTGCCCCCTTTTGTAAATGCTGAACAAGTTTTTATAATGTGAGTTGGGCAAGCAAATGAGGGCTTGCCTCTTCCTAAAAACAAATATTTGTTTTGGTTTTGGCTCAGCTAAAGGCCCCTAGACATGAACAGCCAAACAAGAGCTCAGTCCGACGTTAAATGCAATGCCCTTGCTGGAGATGGGGGATGGGAGGAGGCAAAAAAGAAGCAGGCAGTGAGGTGACTGAGAAAGAAAAGGAGGGCTAGAGAGGTTATGGGGTGTGAGCAGGATGATGGAAAGACCGAATAGATAAAGGTGAGACAAATGTCTTGTTCAGAGACTGAGAAGAACATGAGGAAATTGAGAGAGGCGTGCATACTCTTAAAAACGTGATGGAAAGGAGTCAATTGTACAGTGAGTTTCTTCAGTGTGGTGTGAGTCTTTTTGTATGGAAATAGCACTAGCGTCTCTGGTGCTCCTAGAAGTGATCACTCACCGAGGTAAACACAGAATATCACAACAGCACATACCAGTTTGTGGAGACCACTAACAACATTATTTCTGCAGTAAAAGGAAAAAAAAATATTTGAGCGACTTCCTCCTTTTGAAAGATCAGACCACTAAGTGTGAGCTAGCATACAGCAAACACTGTCATCTCAGAATACAACAAACCATCTTTTTTGCACGGTGAAAAAAAGATTAAAAAAAATCTATGCCTGGGGAAATTCTCTATTAGAACTCATTGAATACATATAACTAATATTCAATGAAACAGCTCTGTTAAAGGGACATTATGGTTAAGTTGCACTAATAAAAACTTGAAATTCAATGAAAAAACATTGTTAGAGGGACGTTATGGTTACATGTAAAACTGAAAAAGCTCAGAAATTTGTCAGTTATGGTAAGCTAAGCAACCATAACTCGCGCCACCACCATGAACTGCTAAGACTAACACTAAGGACATCAAAGATGACATCACAAATGTCATTGATGACATCACTGATGACATCGCATGTGAAATACATTTTGATGAAAAGTCCCTACTAGGGGTTGTGTTTATAGCCATACTTTACAAAAACATTTATATATAGATATTAAATCGTTTTGCAATCATTTGTGCAGATTCGTCAAATGGCACCACATTTATAAGCCATTACAATATTTTGGGACCCCCTCTTGACAGTATCCCACCAAACTTTGCAAAACCTTTCAGAATGCAGTTTCATTGAGTGGCGCCAAAGTTATAAGCCATCCAAGAACCACTTTTCACCAACCCTGTAATGTAGAAATTGGCATAGATGTCCCAGAACATCTGAAGTGTTTTCGAACATCACAGGACTGTCCCCGAACATCTGCAGCGTTTGCAGACTTTGTGGGGTGCAAAACACCAGTCTTTTGGCTTCTATGGCAATATCCCATTCCATCCTCATCGACCCTTACCTCCCCAGAGATTGTTTGATATGTTTGACAAGTGCAATGTTGTGTTTTTTAATGTTTTCACCGCGATGCACACGGACACTGGCGGATGTCTGTGAATCCAACATGGCGGGCGTTTCCAAAAATCTGACGCAAGTCATGCTTTTCAACATCCAATCGGTGGGCGCGTCTGATGTCTGGACATCACGGCACCCTTTAGGCCAATCGGATGCCTGTCTGCAGACCTAACAGGGAAATGAGTCAGCGGACCAGACCCAGATATAACTAATCTTTTTTTTAACCTACTTTTTTGATTTTTTTGTTTTTTAAACTACTGGGCGCATTTGTCCCAAATTTTCAAAATCACGCTTTCGGGATCAGGCCGCCGCTCCTGCCGCAAATTTGGTAAAAATCCGTCTAGTGGTTTGGGCTGTAGGCGTGAGCAAAATTTCTTTCCATTCAGTCTATGGAAGAAAAAAAATGTGGGGGACTCCTACTATAACTTTGCTCCCCCTTGACGAAAATTCAGAGCTGGCCATATACTTTTTTTTACAAAGTGTGGTGAGGATTCGTCCAAGGGGAGTCCTCTTCCTATGAGTTGGGCAACTTAACCATAACTACACGACCGCTACCGCAGGCCGTGTAATCGGCATAACCTAATATGAGCATGTTTTTGGATTGTGCTCTCTATAGACCCCTTTCTGTCCAATGCAACTGCCATTTGTTGTAGTGCTTCTGCTCTAATATCTCTCCTTTTACCATTGCATGAAATAGGCAATGTCGGCTGAGCATATGGAAACTGTCACAGTAAATGACAGGCAGCCATGTTCAAGTCCATCTAGCTGAAACGGTTGTAAAATGTCTACCATCCACTACCCCTCAGTGAAAGACACTGTAAACATAAACGTAATCTGCAGTATCAGTCTAGAAGGGACACATTTTCCATAGTTCATTTTTAGTGTAAAGACTTTAGGATAGTTCAATGGGTTAAGCTTGCATCTCAAATAATATCAGCAACCCATTCTCAGAGAATAAAATCCTGCACAGGTTATTTAGTCCTTTATCATTCCGACGTTGTTAACATAAGTACCATTCAATTGGTGAGTAATAACGCAGATTATTAGTGAGTTTAGAATTGGGAAGACTTTAACATAAAGCAATATATAATAAAGTGATAATATTGTTGCTGTGCTATTGAACAGCTCTTGGATAATTAAAAAGTGTCAATTTTGTATGGTCTAATGATGATAGTAACTACGTCTTTTATTATGTCACTCTTGTACATTTTCAAAATGCCACAGTGCATAATCTACACTCCTTTTTTTTTTTTTTTTTTTTTTTTTTTGCAGTGGCTCAACTATCTCCAGTTTCTACATGTATCCCAACCTGTCGAAGTTGAAATTAGGATCTTCTGACTATAGCCCTCAAGTGACCCTCTTTTGGAAGGTCCAATGTTTATTCTTGAGTCACTTTTAGTTACATTACACTTCAATAACCATTTCTTTGCTTTGACCCTTCAAAATATTCCTTCAGCCCTTTTCCCATGCCTCAGAACTTTTGGATTTTCCTTGCTGTGAAATTTGTCGGCGAAGTAGTGATTTCATAGACATGAAAGGGTGCAATCTGGGTTCATTGAGGAGAGGTTATGGTCACCCCTCTTGCCACCCAAGATATATAGTGTATTACACTAGACACTGTTTCCACAAACGGTCTACAAGAGGATAACAAAGCTGCAAAGATGCAGCAAAGTTAGAAATTCAATTATTTTGAGGTGAATGTTTAGGAAATGTGTGGATAATTTAGAAAATTGGAATCGTCCTTAAGAAACTGTAATGCGACCAACATCCCTGGGACTGTGTCCAACTCCAAGCCAGGTATATAGATGAGCTTTGTTACTGGAATTTATGAAGATATTGCAGTATAAAAGTATTGGATTACACCACAGTAAGTACACATGCCACTTTGTTAAATGCAAGGAGGGAGCCAGAGTTCTTGGAGACAGTGTTACTCTAGGCATGAATGGCAATTATGTCAGTAAAGTAGGCTTGAGAAACGAAAATGGAACACTTTGTATAGTATATTATGGGTATGATGAACATAACATGTTTTCTGTTATTTTCAAAATATTACGCTGTTCGATTTACCTGCATTTCTTCCAGTGCTTTGGCTCTAGGTGTCAATCTTGTCTTAAATCTCCGCTCTCCCTATGAATGTAGCAACTTGCCCACTTGTATTGTAATGGCCATCAGCCATTCTGTATTCTGAAACCGATCTTGCACTGGAGAGATTCGCCACATGGGAGGCGACTTCTGGACAACACTCTGTGTTTGCCAACCGAATCTGCATTGTGAAAGTTAGCGATTCTCTGTATAAAATGTTAAGGAGCACAATGAGCTCCATATTATTTTATACAGAGAATCGCTAACTTACACAATTTGATGGCGGCGAGCTGTTACGCTAGCACTTTAACGTAGATGGTCGCCGCCTTGAAAGTTTAGTCATTTGCACTCTTGAGATCCAGTAGAAAAACCAGCACATTTCAGCAAAATCCATAAGCAACCCGGAAGAACAGAAACAAGATAGAGTTCCAGGTAAGGCACATGTTCCAAAGCAACACAGCAGACAAGGGAATCCAAGAAGCAGTCCAGAGACAGAAAAGGAGTTTGTGAGGAAGTTACAGCTCACCAAAACATCAAACCAACAGGGGTAGCCAAGCCAATCCAGTAATAACAAAGCCAAAGTCTGAGAATACAGGAAACAGATCAAAGGATCAGACCGCCACTCACCATGGGAAGAACACAGTTGAGGAATGTGGTTCCTACCGTGATGGTTCCTTAAATGGGACCAGTTCCGGGTAACGCAGCATGATGTGGTGCATCAATGCCATGTGATTTATTGCACGGGCCACTGGAAATTGTAATGAACATCAAGATGAGGGGAAGCGGAGGCACCAGTGCCACATGAGTCGCTGGACAACATGCGTGCGAGGACTGGAGGGAGGAGAGGCGCGGGCATGCTGTTAGTGCTTTGCTTGGTACGCCCGTTGAGCCAGGCGCCACGGAAGACCCCAACTTCCCACTGGAGTGGGTTGTTGCTGCAGGCCAGCGGGGATTAGGTGAGACCTGACAATACCCCCAGAAGGGACCCCCACCTCTGCCAGTGTGCAGGTGGGAGATATGAAAATAGTGCAAAAGACAGGGATCATGGATGTTTGCGGCCAGTTCCCAGGTTCGATCCTCAGCACTGTAACCCTTCCAGTCAACCAGATAATAGCGATATACCCGACGGATACACATGTTTATAATGGTGTGTACTGCATACTCTTCCTCACCGTGCAGGTATCCACAGCCGCACTGTTACTGCATTGATGAATTTGTTGACTTCATAGGGGCCTATGTACTGGGGCAACAGTTTCCATTTGCACTCATTCGCAAGTGGGTGGTGCACAGCCAAACCATGTCCCCTGGATGATACTCTGGCGTTGAGCGACGCTGCAAGTCAGCAAAGCTTTTAGTATCATTTAGTTTGCCTTTTTTAGATGTTGGTACACAGACAAGCACATCTGCAACAAATCCCCAGCAGCAGGGACTGTCCTTGGCATAACAGAAACTTGGGGCGGAGAATGCGGATGTTGTACATAATGAACAAAAAGAGGGGAAAACTAAACCCAAGAATGGATGGTATTGTTAATGCAAATTCAGCTGCTCCTAGAACTGAGAGCTAGTTGTCTTGATATTGAATACACAGACAACGCAGGTATTGTTCACTGGTAGCATTCAGCTTCTCGGTCTGTCCATCTGTATGGGGATTTTAAGAGGAAAAAAACGTACTTGTATTCCCAAAGAACCCGCCAAAGCATGCCAGAAACGAGACGTGAATTGTGTTCCTCGGTCTGAAATAATGATGGAAGGTAAACCAAAAAGTCAGACAACATGATCAAAAATACTGCTGCTGTTGGTATCTTCTGGCAGGGTGTAAATGGAGCCATTTTGGTGAAGGTTGTGACCATGACCAAAACGGTAGTCATTCCTTGCACAAGTGGCATCTCGACTACGAAATCCATCAAAATCATGTACAAGGGTTTATGAGGGACGCGCATGTGTTGGAGACTCATCTGTTTACCTTGCCTTGCTTTTCTCTGTGTGCACACAGCAAAGTTATGAGGTAGTCCAGTACATCTGCTTCATATTAGGCCCCCAGCACCAAGGTCTTCTGTTGGCCAGGGTGATCAGTCAATTTGACATTACGGGACCATTGTAGCGCCATCAGGCGAGTGGCTTCTGTAGGGGTGCACAGATGATCTTGTACATACGGCAAACTGTCAGTGACATGAGCATTTTATAGCTTCTTGGTCAGTATGATGTTCTTCAGCCCAAAGCCGAATGGTGTCCAGCAACATGGTAGAGACAGCGCAAACACACACTGCCCTTTCTTTGGGCAAAATCGGATAGTCAAAACTTGGAGGATCCGCACCAGCTCCTAACCTAGATAGGGCATCACCCTTGCCATGTAAACAGCCTGGTCAATAGGTGACTGTGAAATTAAACATGGCAAAAAATAAATGCCAACAAATTTGTCATGCATTGGTACACTTGGTGTGGGAGAGCAACTGCAAATTACGATAATCTGAATACACAATGACCGGATGCCAAGCACCCAAAGGATGGTGTCACCATTCATTACAGGCAGCCCTTACTGCCAGTTTCTCACGTTCCTTGATGGTACAATTAAGTTCACAAAGTGAGACGGTGGGGGAGTAGAATGCTACTGTTGCATGGTTGGAAACCTCTGTGAAAGAATGGCACTGATGGCTACTGCGGAAGCAGCGGCCTCCACGACGAATGGTAGAAAAGGGTCTGGATGTTGAAGGACTGGAGCCGTCAGGAAGGCCTCTTTCTGAGTCTGAAGGCCTTTGTGCCTACGTATTCCATACAAAGGGTACAGATGCACGAGTCAGCCTTGTCAGTGGAATCGCTATATCGGAAAAAGAAGCGATAAACAGTCGATAAAATTTAGCGAACCCTAAGAAAGTATTGCCTTGACCGTAGAAGGGACAGGTTAATTAAGTAATTAAGTACTGCATGCACCTTGTCCTCGAGGGCCTCCGTCGAGCCGACGTCACCAGATGTTATAAGTAGGACGCACAACACCCGTAGCCTCAGTTCCGTTTTTTCTGCAAATGTGTTCGATTCGGAGATCTCGGCGTGCCTCGATTCTACTGAATCCTGTTCTTTCGGTTCTTCAAACCTGTTTCTTCGTTGCTACTTGTAAGCATGATGTCTTCGGCTTCTTTCACCCCGCGGTCTGGGTTTAAGATGTGTCGGGTGTGAGGGTCCAAGATGTTGCTAACGGATACGCACGACGCTTGCCTCTGGTGCCTCGGGGAGGCCCATGATACGAACGACTGTGTCTACTGCCAATCATTCACATCGAAGGCCTTGCAGGAGCGTAAGATGAAGCTGTCGGTCGGTCGGTAAGGTGGCCAAGCCCCCGAAGTCGCGTTCCACTGGTCTTTCGACAGACTATTCGAGGGGCTACTCTCTGCATAGTCGTCGTGAGTCTGGGGGTTCTCGGTCTGGGAGTCGGTCCCGCCATTCCTCTGCCTCGTTGAGGCACTCCAGGAAGTGCCATCACAGGTCGCCTTCCCCGTCCTCTTCTGAGGACTCCGCCCGTCGGGTCCCAACAAGCATTCCACTCCTGAGGAATGGGATTCCTTCCGAAAGGAGATGTTGGCGATTTTTCAATCACAGGGCTCCGGTCCGTCCACGCCGTCTAAGGACGCCGGTCGTGGCCATGCTAGAGACACCGCTCGTCCGCCTTTGGGCTCGAGCAGTCGTCGCGACAACCGGGCGCATTAGAGGTCCCGGTCGGACAAGGATGGTCGCTCTAGGCATGCCCGTTCCAGGACCCGGTCCTCGACGCCCTCGAGACCGCGAGAACCTGTGCAGTCTTCCAGGAAGACTTCGACGCCGGCGGCGCCGAGGTCGTCGATGGACTCTCTCGAGGCCCCGCCTCCGAGGAAGTCGTCAACACCATCGGCGCCAAGGCTGTCGAGAGATACGCTCGGGGCTCCGCCCTCGAGGCCTGTGTCGACGCTGTCGGCGCCGTGCTCGACGCCGATTCCATCAACGCCCTCCACGCCCTTCGAGGCGGCTTTGTCGGGGATGCCTCGTGGTATGGGGGAACCCCCCAGAAAGGCTCTGGCTAAGGCAAAACATGTCTTTGTTCCTTTTTCAGCTCCCTCTTTCCAGCCTCTGGATTATATTTCTGAGGTGGATGTGGGGTCTGAGGAAGGTGAGGTCCCTGCAGGGGTTCCTGATGACATTGTTTCTGGTCATAGTCAACTTGAGGACCTGCGTCAGTCGCTGCACGACGCCAGTGGTGTAGACACCTCTCCGGAGGTGGAGTTTGGTAGGCCGGAGCCTGGCACGCATGCCGAATCCTCATACCGGCGCCTCATGTCGAGGGTCACGGATTACCTGGGTTGGTCTGCCCCCCCCCCTGGGGATTTTCAGCAGGATTACCTGACTGATATCCTGGACCAAGGTCCTCCAACTGACCCGGTGCTGCCATTCCATATGGCCTTGCAGAGAAGGGTGGATGCGGCTTGGACTTCTCCGGAGTCTCCGGCAGTGAGCAAGTCCTTGCCGAAGAAATATCGCCCAGCCAGTGGCGACCCCTGCTACTTGACCACACACCCTACTCCGGAGAGTTTGGTGGTGCAGGTGGCTACGGCCCCAGCAAAGCAAGCGTCGTACCCTACCATCCCTCCTGATAGGGACGACAAACATTTTGACGGCTGGGCGAAGAAGGTATTTTCTTCTGGGGTATGGCGCTTCAGGCGGCCAACTCCGTTTGTGCCTTGTCTCGTTTCATGCACACTCTGTGGAACTGTATTTCCTTAGCGGCTGATCATATTCCCGAAGGGGAGGAACGGGATGGTTTCCTTGCTATCGTGCAGGATGGCAAGGATGCCATGTGTGAATCCGTTCAGTCAGGTCCGGTCATGGTTGATTGCGTCAGCTGGTCCATGGCGGCGAGCACCACACAGGTTTGCAGAAGTCGGGGTTTGCTCCTGATGTGCAAGCCCGGCTCCTCAACATGCCCTTTGATGGTGAACATCTTTTTGGCAGCAGGGCTGATGAGTCTTGAGAGGTTGGAGACCTCCAAAGCTGCAGCAAAGTTGTAAAAAGGGATTCACGTCTAACCCTACCTGGACGATTGGTTGATCAGGGCGATCTCTCCGGAGCAAGTCCTGGATCATCTGTCAGTCACCTGCCACTCCCTTCACAAGTTGGGCTTCTCCCTCAACTTAAAGAAGTCCCACTTGACGCCAACTCAGCGGCTCCAGTACATCGGAGCAGTGCTCGACACGTCCCTGGGACAGCGTTTTCCTCCCCAGGTGAGGGCTCACCACATTCAGCAGATGGTGCACAAGTTTCAACATGCCCAGAGTCTCCCAGCGTTTGAGTTCTTGAGGTTGCTCGGCCTCATGGCATCCTGCATTCTTCTGGTGCCAGAGGCCAGGTTGCAGATGTGATCTCTGCAATGGGCTCTCAATCTCCAGTGGTCAGTCCTCCGGCAGGATGTCGGACCCAGTTCAGGTGCTGTCCTCGGTCGCCCAGGACCTTCTGTGGTGGGCCGTGGAAGGCAATCTGATGAGGGGGGCTCCATTTTGGCTACCCTGGCCGGAGGTGACGGTCGCATCCCTCACGGCATGGGGTGCTCATGCCAATGAGCTAACAGTCAGCGGTTGTTGGTCTCCGTCGGAGTCCAGACTCCATATCAATCTGTTGGAGCTGAGGGCCGTCAGGCTTGCCCTGAAGGCTTTTCTGCCGACTGTTCGAGGAAAGAATGTCCTGATTCTGACGGACAACACAGTGGCCATGCACTACCTCAACAAAAAGGGGGGGCAGGGTCACTTCCTCGGTGCATGGAGGCGATGCAGCTCTGCTTCTGGGCCATCCAGCAGGAAATTTCTGGCAGAAATTTTTCGGCAGTTCATCTGGCCGGAGACGAAAACGAGACAGCGGACTCTCTGAGCAGGCAGAGCGTGATCACTCACGAGTGAGAGTTGGCTCAGGAGATTCTCCTGGAGGTCTTCGCCCTTTGGGGGACCCCTCAAGTGGATCTCTTCGCCTCCAGTGTCAACCGGAAGTGCGCAAGGTTCTGCTCGCGGAAATTTCCTCCAAGAGGAGCCTTAGGAGACGCGTTCGTGGTGGAGTGGTCCTTCCCACTGCTGTACGCGTTTCCTCCAGTCCCCGTCATCCCGCAAGTGCTGTGGAGGTTACGGAGGTTCGGTTCCCGGATGATCCTCATTGCTCTGGCATGGGCCCAGAGGACGTGGTACCCGGACCTTCTCGACTTGTCCATCTGCCCTCCATGCCGCCTTCCCTACCGAGACGATCTGCTCTCACGGGAGGGGCGTCAGGTTCTCCATCCAGAGGTGAGATCCCTCAACCTTCACACTTGGCCTCTGAAAGGTTGAGGTATAAGGATTGGGACCTCCCTGAAGACGTGATGGAGGTGTTGCTTTCGGCCAGACGGCTGGCAACAAATTCCCTGTACCGTTGCCGTTGGAGAAAGTTCTGCGACTGGTGCAGGGTTCAGAATGTGGATCCTTTTTTATGTGACATTCCTGAGGTTCTGTCTTTTTTGCTTTCTTTAGCCCACAGGGGATTGCAAGTGGGTACCATTAAAGGTTGTCTGGCGGCGCTGTCCATATTTAAGCGCTCGTCTGAGGAGTGTTCTTAATTTCAAATTCCTTTCATTTCTCAGTTTCTGAAAGGGCTCACTAATGTGTTCCCTCCGTCACCTTTCCAGGTGAACGGTTGG